>NC_134357.1:234855700-235455700 GCF_048569485.1 Anomaloglossus baeobatrachus
AGAGTTTTCACATCCAAATCGGAGAAAGGGGTTTAGGAATCATAGCTCTGTAATGCATAGCCTCCTCTTTTTCAAGGGACCAAAAGTAATTGGACAAGGGACTCTAAGGGCTGCAATTAACTCTGAAGGCGTCTCCCTCGTTAACCTGTAATCAATGAAGTAGTTAAAAGGTCTGGGCTTGATTACAGGTGTGTGGTTTTGCATTTGGAAGCTGTTGCTGTGACCAGACAACATGCGGTCCTAAGGAACTCTCAATTGAGGTGAAGCAGAACATCCTGAGGCTGAAAAAAAAAAGAAAAAATCCATCAGAGAGATAGCAGACATGCTTGGAGTAGCAAAATGAACAGTCGGGTACATTCTGAGAAAAAAGGAATTGACTGGTGAGCTTGGGAACTCAAAAAGGCCTGGGCGTCCACGGATGACAACAGTGGTGGATGATCGCCCGCATACTTTCTTTGGTGAAGAAGAACCCGTTCACAACATCAACTGAAGTCCAGAACACTCTCAGTGAAGTAGGTGTATCTGTCTCTAAGTCAACAGTAAAGAGAAAGACTCCATGAAAGTAAATACAAAGGGGTTCACATCTAGATGCAAACCATTCATCAATTCCAAAAAATAGACAGGCCAGAGTTAAATTTGCTGAAAAACACCTCATGAAGCCAGCTCAGTTCTGGAAAAGTATTCTATGGACAGATGAGACAAAGATCAACCTGTACCAGAATGATGGGAAGAAAAAAGTTTGGAGAAGAAAGGGAACGGCACATGATCCAAGGCACACCACATCCTCTGTAAAAACATGGTGGAGGCAACGTGATGGCATGGGCATGCATGGCTTTCAATGGCACTGGGTCACTTGTGTTTATTGATGACATAACAGCAGACAAGAGTAGCCGGATGAATTCTGAAGTGTACCGGGATATACTTTCAGCCCAGATTCAGCCAAATGCCGCAAAGTTGATCGGACGGCGCTTCATAGTACAGATGGACAATGACCCCAAGCATACAGCCAAAGCTACCCAGGAGTTCATGAGTGCAAAAAGTGGAACATTCTGCAATGGCCAAGTCAATCACCAGATCTTAACCCAATTGAGCATGCATTTCACTTGCTCAAATCCAGACTGAAGACGGAAAGACCCACAAACAAGCAAGACCTGAAGGCTGCGGCTGTAAAGGCCCGGCAAAGCATTAAGAAGGAGGAAACCCAGCGTTTGGTGATGTCCATGGGTTCCAGACTTAAGGCAGTGATTGCCTCCAAAGGATTCGCAACAAAATATTGAAAATAAAAATATTTTTTTGGGGTTTGGTTTATTTGTCCAATTTCTTTTGACCTCCTAAAATGTGGAGTGTTTGTAAAGAAATGTGTACAATTCCTACAATTTCTATCAGATATTTTTGTTCAAACCTTCAAATTAAATGTTACAATCTGCACTTGAATTCTGTTGTAGAGGTTTCATTTCAAATCCAATGTGGTGGCATGCAGAGCCCAACTCGCGAAAATTGTGTCACTGTCCAAATATTTCTGGACCTAACTGTATATATTTCAATGCATCTATCTATATTTATCTCTTTATCGATCTATATATCTATGTATCTCTTCAATATCTAACTATTGGTTTAGCTAACTATCTTTTTTTTATTTTTTTTTTTAAAGGACCCCCTTAAAAATAATAACATATACAGATGAGTAGATTGCGTGAATGTTTGAACGATAGTGAGTCCAAGAGATCGAGGGTTTTAAAAATGAGATGAGGGAGGTTTAGTTTGATTTATTTATTTAATATATATATATTGTGAACGTTGCTTACCGCAACCCGGGGGTGTTTACTCGCTTGCAGCGGTGCAGGGTAGCTTAGGCATACACAGGCACCACAGTCTCTCTCAAAAATGCAGCAGTTTATTAGTAACCAACATAAACTGCCCTTCCAAAACACAATGAAGCCTCTCCTGGCTTAAAGGAAAATATAACATCCACATACCGTGGGCTTCCAGTCCAATTAAGTGTCCATAGTGGATTCTCCACACTCTGGCTCCAGCCAGCGAACACAAGTCACTGTGGTTGCTTCCTGCAGCCTCCAGCCCTCTCCAGCCAGGCTGCAGTATTTTTCCCCAGTCATCACCGGGACTGATTTCCAGGAGTCTCTCTTCAGTCTTCACACAGACTGAGATCTCCAGCACACATCCTCCTTGTGCAGCACTCTCAGGCTTCCCCCTGTTTCTAAAACTAACAGTCTCTTAAAACCCAACCGGATACACCCACAGGTGGAGGTATGTGATTCTCCAGCTCTGTCCATCACACTGGTCACAGTTTAAAGGGAACCTAACCCTTAATTACAACCCAAGTTCTGTGGAACTACAAGTCCCACAGTCACACCTTCAGTTCAATATCACAGGGGGATCCTTCTCCACTGCGACCATCCACAACATTGGTGGTCGCTACCTCACATATCCCCCCCCTCTGTTCAAACTTGTAGGGTTGAACATTTGATAACCCACAGGGGCCCTGAGACAGGGCATTAGTGTTACCTTGCCCTACAAGTTGAGAGGGCCCTCTCTGATAAATTTGAGCTTTAGCTCCTGACAGAAAGTCGGTCATTGTCACCAGACTCGTCTCAGTCAACCTCCTTGTCAGGTACGCCCCCCGGTCAGACTTATCTCTCCATGACTCTCTCCAACGGCTAGTGTAGTAGCGAAAGTCTCTTCCAGTCGAAACTACTGTCTGGTCTGACTCTGAGCTATCTAATCCACTAGAAGGGCTACTGTCTGGGCACCTCAGCACTGAGCGGATAGACGATCTGCTATATCTAGACCGTCTGCATTCTCTTTTTGCAGATATACTATGGCTTGTTCTGCCATGGCGTCTTCGGTTGTCATCGCTCTGTTGGTGTGTTCTTTCAAGACCATCCTTCGCTGTAGATACATCACTACCTTCATCCATTCCTTTGGAGTTTAGAGTAGAGGACTTGGACCATTCAGAGTCTATGCTATAGCCCAAAGTGTAGTTAGGTCTTCCATGACCTTGGTTCCTTTCATTAAAGGACCTACTTTCTGTGCCAACTGAAGCAACACCTTTATCAGGTGGGCAACCCTTCTCCTGGCCCCAGCCTGAAAGCGGTCTCCACCTCATACCCACTTGATGGAGTTGTTCTGCAATATTCTGCCTTTTTAGGTTCAACTGCCTTAGTTCTTCCAGGTAACCCAGGCGGTACTCTAGGAGGACTCGTACATTTTCAACACACTCCTTTGTTCCCACAATGACACATGGAACCATACCGACTTCACAGAGTATCTTGGCTTCATTATGAATATTAATTCTTACTCTCGTCACACCGGATTTGTCAACCATCTCCTGCATGACTCTTCCATTTCTTCCAATCAGCTTCTTAACCAGTTCTCTGGGCACTTGTGTGACCTCCTCCACAAACTCCAACAACTTCCGAGCTGTCTTGACTGCTCCTGCAGTTTTCCCATAGATTCGGAATGTTCCACTGTTTTTTTTCCAATTCAATAGCTGTAATACCTGGAACCTTCCTGGATTGCTGAATGTTACTTCTCAGCGCTCTTATTACAAGCCCAATTAATGGTTTCTTCACAACCACCACTTCCTGAAACGCTGCGGTGAGCCGCTTCATATGCTCCAATCGTCTGGTGTCTTCTTCCATCTTTGTAGAGATGAGCCACTTCGTGCGAAGACACTGTAGGTGCATGCCACTCAGGATAGCCACCCGCTTCTTTGTGACATCACTTACAGAGCACACCAGCAACCGACAAGACTCTGGGGCAAAGTACACTTTATAGGCTCCTACGGCCGTCTTGAATTTTTCATGTACCGCCTCACTGGCACAGGCTTTTCTCAAGTCTGCAGGGACTTCTACCAGGCATGCACGTAAAGACTGGCCGAATTTCTTTACCTGTAAGGCCATCGGACCGTTCCTTGGGTCTTCCATATCCATCCTCTTTTCTTATCACAGGCTCCACCTTTGGAGTTGCATTCTCCTCAGGTTTTTCCATAGCCTCAGAGCCTTTGAATTTTTCCTCATCTTTGGCCTCAAGATTCTCAATCTTCTGTACCAAGTCCATCTTTATGGCCTCCATCTTGGTCTTACCAGTAAGTTCAGTTAAGCTCTCAGCTGCTGATGGGACTTCTGGGCTAGATTTCCCTACTTTAAGGGTTCTCTCAATTTCTGCAGCTTCAGCCATCTCTTGGGACTCTGCAGCATCTCCCTCAATTTCCTCTTGATTCTCTGCAACTTCAGAGGCTTTCTTGCACTCCATACCTTCAACCTCAGATTCTCTGGGGTCTACAACAGCTTTTGTGCCGTTTGCACTATTATTCACCCCAGCACTGCGTGGATCACTGGTCTGCTCACCATGACCTTTGTGGATTTTTCCTCCACCAACAGCCTCCAGGATTTCTTCTCCTATAGTGTTTTCACTCAACAGACCATCAGCTTCACACCAGGAAATCATAGGGGACATCACCAATACTGTTTTGGTCGGCTCCTTTTTTGCACTTTCACCCTGCTGATTTCTGTCGTTACAGTGTGTCTGTTCAGTTTCTGACTCTTTCTTTTTCAGGATTTCACTGTCTGACTCTACATTAGCGGTTGCTACTGTCAACGTGCCTTCCTCAACCTTCTCTCCCCACTCAGACGATATACATTGCACTACCCCTTGGCGCTTATTACATCTTCGGCGTCGAGAGGAGATTTTATCTTTCTCAACTGTCTGTACCTCACTGTACTCAGTCGTCAGGTTACTAGAGTCAGTGTCACTCCCCCTGGTGTCCTGGACTAACAAGCCTCCACTTAACCAAGTGTTGAACCCCCTGTCTGGAGCTCTCCCATTTTTAACGGTCTTCCCCTTATTACACAATATCATACTACTAGGAACACTTTCAGCCTCCCGCTGTGATAGGGCTTCCTTTGAGCCTTTCCGGCTTTTACACAAGCAGCTGGCCATTTCTGCCATCGACCACAAGTCCTCAAAAAAATTAAAGTCCCGGCCTATTATAATGGGATGCGGTAAGTCAGGCACTACCCCAACATTAACGGATCCAAACACCCCATCCGTCTCAATGACCACTCGGGACCGTGGATACTCTCCAATGTTCCCATGTCTGCAGCGGGCTTCCATCCTTCCAAGAATCGGGTAGGTATCGAGCGTGGCCCTCACCAGGGACACCAAGCTCACCGAGTCTACCAGCCCAGTCACACATTTGCCATCAACTTCCACAGAACACAGACGTGACTTCTCATCAGCCGGGCAGTCTGTACCGCAGACCGGACACGAATAGCATGAACACCATTGTCCTTGGCTACTGTCCATTGGTGCCACTACACCTTCGGATTTGGGATGCTCCGCCCCTTTTCGTGTCACCACCGTTTTCTGGGACTCCGCCTCCTTTTGGGGTTTCTGTGGCTTCCTTGCAGTGTCTTTAGACCCGAATTCACACAGTTCCCCTTTATCTCGCTGGGCACCCTGTGTTCGTATTGGACCCAGAAGGGAGTTCATCAACTGGTCCACTGCTGCCACATCAGTGCGCACTGACGGCTCCTGCTGTCCACGCACAAGGAACTGGTACAGCTCCTCCATAGCATCCATTTGTGCGCCCTCTATGCTGAAACAAGAAAACAAACAGGAGGGGCGCTCCAATGGGTAATACCCGGTGGTCTAAAGAGGGGGGGGGGTTAGAGAACCACTAACCTTTCCAGGTTGTACCGCCCGTACAACCATGATCTCCAGCCTGTGGTGTATCACTGCTCACCAAACAGGGCCCCGCAATTCTGGGTTGGCCTGGAACCTCCAGTCACTGGTCTCTCGCCACTGCAGCACGGAACCCCGCAGATTCGCAGATTCACCGCCAGCAGCTGGAGTACGCTGTCCCTGTTCGTGGACCCACCGATCCACCGAAAGCTGCTTGAGTGCGCCAACACGATTTTCGTGGACCCGCCGATCCACTGCAGACAGCTTCGAAAATTGTTTTCGTGGACCCGCCAATCCACAGGCAACACTTCCTTGCAGTGTGTAGACAGCAGAAAAAAAAAAAAAAACAACCTTCGTGGACCCGGCTGATCCACAGGAACAACACCTCTGCAGCTGCTAGACGTGCTGCCTGGATTGCTGCCCGCATTCTCCACCATATGTGAACGTTGCTTACCGCAACCTGGGGGTTTTACTCGCTTGCAGCGGTGCAGGGTAGCTTAGGCATACACAGGCAACACAGTCTCTCTCAAAAATGCAGCAGTTTATTAGTAACCAACATAAACTGCCCTTCCAAAACACAATGAAGCCTCTCCTGGCTTAAAGGAAAATATAACATCCACATACCGTGGGCTTCCAGTCCAATTAAGTGTCCATAGTGGATTCTCCACACTCTGGCTCCAGCCAGCGAACACAAGTCACTGTGGTTGCTTCCTGCAGCCTCCAGCCCTCTCCAGCCAGGCTGCAGTATTTTTCCCCAGTCATCACCGGGACTGATTTCCAGGAGTCTCTCTTCAGTCTTCACACAGACTGAGATCTCCAGCACACATCCTCCATGTGCAGCACTCTCAGGCTTCCCCCTGTTTCTAAAACTAACAGTCTCTTAAAACCCAACCGGATACACCCACAGGTGGAGGTATGTGATTCTCCAGCTCTGTCCATCACACTGGTCACAGTTTAAAGGGAACCTAACCCTTAATTACAACCCAAGTTCTGTGGAACTACAAGTCCCACAGTCACACCTTCAGTTCAATATCACAGGGGGATCCTTCTCCACTGCGACCATCCACAACATCGGTGGTCGCTACCTCACTATATATATATATATATATATATATACTAGAAGGTGGCCCGATTCTACGCATCGGGTATTCTAGAATTTACGTATTGTGTAGTTCATGTATGATTTTTGTTTTATATATATATATATATATATATATATATATATATATATATAACAAAAATCATACATGAACTACACAATACGTAAATTTTAGAATACCCGATGCGTAGAATCGGGCCACCTTCTAGTATATATATATAGATGTTGTTGTGTGTAGTTACCAAGTGTTTGTGTAGGGCGCTGTACATGTTCTGGGTGTTGTCTGGGTGTGACGGGGGGTGAGAGCGGTGTTGAATGTGTGTTGCGTGTGTTGCATTGTTTGTGGAGCGCTGTGTGTCTGTAGCGTTGTGTGTGTTGCGCGGTTTGTGTGTGTGTGGTGTGTTTTGGGGGGAGGTATGTTTTGTGCAATGTGTGTGTTGTGCGGTATGTGCGTATATTTGTGTGTGCCGCGGTGTTTGTGTGTTGGGTGTTGTGTGTGTGCAGCGTTGTCTGTGTGTGTGGGTGTCTGTGTAGGGCAGTTGTTTGTGGTTCCCAGTGTGTGTGTGTGTGTGGTGTGTTGTGCAGTGCGCGCGCGTGTGTGTGTGTGTGTGTTGGGGGGAGGTGTGCACTTCCCATCGTGCTCCATCCCCCATGCAGCGCACTCCCCATCGTGCTCCATCCCCCATGCAGCGCACTCCCCATCGTGCTCCATCCCCTATGCTGCGCACCCCCCATCGTGCTCCATCTCCCATGCTGTGCACTCCCAAACGTGCTCCATCCGCCATGCTGCGCACTCCCAAACGTGCTCCATCCACCATGCTGCGCACTCCCAAACGTGCTCCATCCGCCATGCTGCGCACTCCCAAACGTGCTCCATCCGCCATACTCCGCACTCCCCATCGTGCTCCATCCCCCATGCAGCGCACTCCCCATCGTGCTCCATGCCCTATGCTGCGCACCCCCCATCGTGCTCCATCTCCCATGCTGCGCACTCCCAAACGTGCTCCATCCGCCATGCTGCGCACTCCCAAACGTGCTCCATCCGCCATGCTGCACACTCCCAAACGTGGTCCATCCGCCATGCTGCGCACTCCCAAACATGCTCCATCCGCCATACTCTGCACTCCCCATCGTGCTGCATCCCCCATGCTGCGCACTCCCAAACGTGCTCCATTCGCCATGCTGCGTACTCCCAAACGTGCTCCATCCACCATGCTGCGCACTCCCAAACGTGCTCCATCTGCCATGCTGCGCACTCCCAAACGTGGTCCATCCACCATGCTGCGCACTCCCAAACGTGCTCCATCCGCCATGCTGCGCACTCCCAAACGTGGTCCATCCGCCATGCTGTGCACTCCCAAACGTGCTCCATCCGCCATGCTGCGCACTCCCAAACGTGCTCCATCCCCCATGCTGCGCACCCCCCATCGTGCTCCATCCCCCATGCTGCACCAGCATCAGCCTCTCTACCCGCAGCATCAGCCTCTCTGCCCGCAGCATCAGCCTCTCTCCTCCCAGCATCAGCCTCTCTACCCGCAGCATCAGCCTCTCTCCTCCCAGCATCAGCCTCTCTGTCCCCAGCATCAGCCTCTCTCATCCCAGCATCAGCCTCTCTCCTCCCAGCATCAGCCTTTTCTGTCCCCAGCATCAGCCTCTCTCCTCCCAGCATCAGCCTTTTCTGTCCCTAGCATCAGCCTCTCTCCTCCCAGCATCAGCCTTTTCTGTCCCTAGCATCAGCCTCTCTCCCCCCAGCATCAGCCTCTCTCCTCCCAGCATCAGCCTCTCTCCTCCCAGCCTACCCCAGCCTCAGCCTCCCCCAGCATCAGCCTCTCTCCTCCCAGCATCAGCCTCTCTCCTCCCAGCCTCATCCTCCCCCAGCATCAGCCTCTCTCCTCCCAGCATCAGCCTCTCTCTTCCCAGCCTAACCCAGCCTCAACCTCCCCCAGCATCAGCCTCTCTCCTCTCAGCATCAGCCTCTCTCCTCCCAGCATTAGCCTCTCTCCTCCCAGCCTACCCCAGCCTCAGCCTCCCCCAGCATCAGCCTCTCTCCTCCCAGCATCAGCCTTTTCGGTCCCCAGCATCAGCCTCTCTCCTCCCAGCCTACCCCAGCCTCAGCCTCCCCCAGCATCAGCCTCTCTTCTCTCAGCCTCCCCATCCCAGCCTTCCCCAGGATCAGCCTCTCTCCTCCCAGCCTCCTCCAGCATGCCGTGCTCCTCTGCCGACACTCACAGATCCAATCGCATACACCCACACACACCCACACACACCCGATCTCATACACTCACACACACCCGATCGCATACACTCACACACACCCGATCGCATACACTCACACACACCCGATCGCATACACTCACACACACCCGATCGCATACACTCACACACACACACATTGACGATATTGCACATACGCGCTCATACTCACAACATCCGGAGATACCACATGCTTCTGGCCTTGTGATCCTCCGGCAGGTCCTGGAAGCTCACAGCACAGTATCGCCGCCGAGAAGCAAGCGATATCCCAGGATGTTGTGAGTATGTGGATGCGATGTGATGTGTGTGTGAGGTGTGTGTGTGTGTGTGTGTGTGTGTGAGAGTGAGTGTGATCTGATGTGTGTGTATGTATGTGTGTGTGTGTGCTGTTATGTGTGTGCGTGTGTGTATGTTCCACCGCTGCAGGACCTTGATGCGCTGGTAACTATGCTACCATTGTTACCAGCGTATCTCGTCCCCCGCTCGCACGAGAGCCCACACCAGCATACGCCGGCCAGCCCCAGCAATGCAAGGGGAAGTGTCGGCTGGGTTTGGCGGCGTACGCTGATGTGGGCTCCCAGGGGTACAGTACTCACCTGGTAGTCGTGGCTCCGTGACCGTGTCGGTTTGGGGAATGCATGGGGGGGCGGGGCCAGAGCTAGCGTGCATTGCGTGAGGGGGGCGGGGCGTGGCCGAGTTGCCAATGCCTGCAGGGTGCTGGGGCGAGAGGCCAATCTGTGGGGGGGCGGAGCCTGGGCGAGCGGCCGGCCAATCCGTGTGGGGGCGCAGCCTGGGCGAGCGGCCAATCCGTGCGGGGGGCGGGGCCATGGCGAGCCCAGCGGCCAATCAGCTTTGTGTCACCGTAAGGACACAATTTTGGAGCAAGACAGACAGACAGACAGACAGAATAAGGCAAATATATATATATATATATATATATATATATATATATATATATATATATATAATTACATACATAGATAGATAGCTAAATAAAATGATAGTTAGATAATTAATTATTTAATTTGATTCTTTGAAAATTAGATAGAAAAATACAAAGAATGATATATAAATACATAGATATAGAGATCGATATATTGATTGATATATTCTTCCAAAAAAATAGATAGACAGAAAAATCAAAATTTTTATAGAGAGAGTTTGTTATCTATTTAGCTAGATAGAAAGATAGATTGATAGAGATAGAAAGATGAATAGATAGATAGATTGTAAGGCCGGCTTCTCACTTGCGATTTTCTCGCAGTAGTGCAATGTGAGAAATTCTCGCATTGCACTCGGACCCATGTTAATCAATGATTCAGCTCCCATCTGCTATTTGTTTCTCAGTCCAAATCGGACTGAGAAAAAATTCGCAGCATGCTGCGTTTTGGTGAGTTTCTCGCGTGAGTCACTCCAATGTAAGTCTATGGGAGCGTGAAATTAAACGGATGTCACACGGACGGCACACACCATCCTAGTGACATGCGTTTAAATAAATACATTTATCACATGTTGCAGAAAACACTGGAAATGAGTGAGGTCTGTCGATGTCGGTCAATCTCTATTCTCTGTCAGTCGGTCTGTCTCTCTCTCTGTCGGTCTCTCTGTCTCCCTGTCTATCTCTCTCTATCTGTCTATCCCTCTCCCCCCTCTCTCATACCCACCGATCACCGGCGCGGCGCTGCACGGCTGTCACAAAGCTCCGGCGGCTTTTCCTATTTTGTAAAAGCCGGCCGCTCATTATTCCATCTGGTATACACTGCTTTCCCTGCCCACCGGCGCCTATGATTAGTTGCAGTTAGACACGCCCCCACGTAGAGTGACAGCTGTCTCACTGCAAACAATCACAGGTGACGGTGGGCGAGTCTATATCGTGCAGTAAATGAAATAAATAAATAATTAAACAAAAACGGCGTGCGGTTCCCCCACAATTTTCATACCAGCCAGGGTAAAGCCATACGGTTGGAGGCTGGTATTGTCAGGATGGGGAGCCCCACGTTATGGGGAGCCCCCCAGCCTAACAATATCAGCCAACAGCCGCCCGGAATTGCCGCATACATTAGATGCGACAGTCCCGGGACTGTACCCGGCTCATCCCGAATTGCCCTGGTGCGGTGGCAATCGAGGTAATAAGGAGTTAATGGCAGCAGTCCATAGCTGCCACTAAGTCCTAGGTTAATCATGGCAGATGTCTCCCCAAGATAACTTCCATGATTAACATGTTAGTTAAAGAAATAAACACACACATCCAAAAATCCTTTATTTGTAATAAATGACAAAAAACAACAACCTCTTTCACCATTTTATTAAAGTCCCCAAATACCCCTCCAGGTCCGACGTAATCCACAGAGGTCCCACGACGCTTTCAGCTCTGCTACATCAGAAGCTGACAGAGAGCGGTCACAGACCACGACCGCTCTCTGTGAGCTCCCTGCAGCGACTGAAGTGAGTCGCGCTATCAGCGATGACGTCACTTAGGTTACCCGCGGCCACAAATCTTAGCGGGAGGACTGCAGCTGTGGCCGCGGGTAATCTCAGTGACGGCACCGCTGATCGTGCGGCTCACTGCGGTCACTCAGGGGATCTGCGGTCACCGGTGAGACCTTCACCGGTGACTGAAAATCTGCCCATGACATACAGACAGAGCCGCGGGATGACAATGAAGTCGGGTGAAGTTCATCCGACTTCATTCTGATCGTGCGGCTCTGTCTGTGTCTGCTGTCAGCGGCTATTCAGCTCTACTACATCGCTCTGGCTGTGTCTGCTGTCAGCGCTCATGTAGCAGAGCTGAATGGCAGATGATATAGCTGCTGAGAATAAAAACGGATCCGTCAAAACTAAGCCTACTTTCACACCTCCGGTTTCTGCAATGCGGCACAATACGGCACTCTGCAGAAAAAGTAAGTCTATGCAAAAAACCCCGCAACCGGCGGCAAAAAAAAACGGTTGCGAGGTTTTTTGCATAGACTTACATTAGTGCCGTATTGTGCCGCAGGGGCTTGCGTTCGGTCCGGCTTTTGCCGCATGCGGCAGATTTAGCCGATGCCGCAGCCGGATAGAACGTTCCCTGCAACGTTGTTTGCTCCGGCAAAAATAGCCGCATCGCGCCGCATGCTTATGGACGCCGGATGCGGCGCGATGCGGAAAAAAACGCATCCGGCCGCCACATGCGTTTTTTTCCACTGCGCATGCTCAGTAGCGTGCCGCAACCGGAAAAAAACGGACCGGCCGCATGTAAAAACTTATGCAAAGGATGCGGTGTTTTCGCCGCATCCGTTGCATAGGTTTCACAGCCGGATTGAGCCGCACGGCTCAAACCGGATGTGTGAAAGTAGGCTTAGGCTACTTTCACACATCAGGTTTTTCCCATCAGGTACAATCCGGAAAAAACGGGTAAATCGGATCCGGTACCGCATCCGGTTTATCCCCATAGACTTGCATTGTAACCGGATTGTACCTGATGGCTTTGCGTTGCATCCGTTTTTTTCCGGATGCGGCAAAATTTATCAAAGCGGTGGCCGGAGGCAACGTGTCTTGCAACGTTTTTTTGTCCGGCAAAAAAAACGCATTGCGCCGGATCCGGCACGATACGGCGTGTTTTACAATGAAAGCCTATGGACGCCGGATCCGGCGCAATGTGGTATAAAATGGATGCGGCGACCGGATCCGTTTTTGTAAACTGCGCATGCACCAAATTAACTAAAAAAGCTGATCCTTAAAAAAAAAGGACAAACCGGATGCAAAAACGGATGCAAACCGTATCCACCGGATCCGGTTTTGTACGCATCCGGCATAACGGATCCGTTAAAAACCGGATCCGGTGGATACGGTTTTACATTTTTTTGCTGGATCCTTTGGATCAGGAAAAAAAAGGATTGTGCCTGAATGCAAAAAACTGATGTGTGAAAGTAGCCTAAGTCAAAAAACAGCACCCAAACGCATGCAAACGGAAGTGAACGGTCCGTTTTTATGCTGGATCCGGTAGATGGATCCAGTAAAAAACGTTCAGGTCACTAGCGGTGGCATGCGTTGTTCTCCTTTAAAAACGGATCCTGTAACATGCAGTTTGCTAGGCAAAAAAACGCTAATGTGTAGCCAGCTTTTGCATATTCTGCGCCGGATCCGTTGCATCAGGCACACGCCGGATTGTGCCTGATGCCAAAAAACTGATGTGTGAAAGTAGCCTGAATTTGAACTACAAGAAAATGGCTGCCATGCTCCTGCATTGAGGACAGATTTATAAATAGAGCGTATCCAGGTAACTAGGGCAACAAAATTACGTCACTATCCATATAAGGGCACTCACAGCAGAAAATGAAAGGGAGATGAGGGGGTGTGGCCAAGTAAATAACGTTACCACGTCCACCTGCATTCAGGAAAACAACGGAGAGACAGGAAGTGGAGGTAACAAAGAGGAGGCGCAGGTAACGGGGCTTGTACTGCTGGAGGAATGGAATATACCACACGGGGAGCAGAACATAGGGGTGGACAGCAGGCAGAATATACTACCTGCTTATACCATGGGGGGGAGCAGAATGGGTTATGTCGTGCAGGGGCAGTGACCTGTAGTGTGAGTGTGGAATGTGCTTACGGCTCTCCATGTAATCACAGGAGGAGGAGATTACTGTCTGCAGGATTCACCGCTGACTGAATGCTATATCACATGGGAAGCAAAATGTGCTGGTACAGGAGGGGTGGGATGTATTAACCTCAGTACTGCAGGAGCAGTGGGATGTAGTGTCCTCCCTGTAGGATTGGTAACACAGGAGCAGTGGGATGTAGTGTCCTCCCTGTAGGATTGGTAAGACAGGAGCAGTGGGATGTAGTGTTCCTTCTGTAGGATTGGTAACACAGAAGCAGTAGGATGTAGTGTCCAGTCTGAAGGATTGGTAACACAGGAGCAGTAGGATGTAGTGTTTTTTTCTGTAGGATTGGTAACACCGGAGCAGTGGGATGTAGTGTTCCTTCTGTAGGATTGGTAACACAGGAGCAGTGGGATGTAGTGTCCAGTCTGTAGGATTGGTAACACAGGAGCAGTGGGATGTAGTGTCCAGTCTGTAGGATTGGTAACACAGGAGCAGTGGGATGTAGTGTTCCTTCTGTAGGATTGGTAACACAGGAGCAGTGGGATGTAGTGTTCCTTCTGTAGGATTGGTAACACAGGAGCAGTGGGATGTAGTGTGTTTCTTCTGTAGGATTGGTAACACAGGAGCAGTGGGATGTAGTATCCAGTCTGTAGGATTGGTAACACAGGAGCAGTGGGATGTAGTGTTCCTTCTGTAGGATTGGTAACACAGGAGCAGTGGGATGTAGTGTTCCTTCTGTAGGATTGGTAACACAGGAGCAGTGGGATGTAGTGTTCCTTCTGTAGGATTGGTAACACAGGAGCAGTGGGATGTAGTGTCCAGTCTGAAGGACTGGTAACACAGGAGCAGTGGGATGTAGTGTTTTTTTTCTGTAGGATTGGTAACACAGGAGCAGTGGGATGCAGTGTTCCTTCTGTAGGATTGGTAACACCGGAGCAGTGGGATGTAGTGTCCAGTCTGTAGGATTGGTAACACAGGAGCAGTGGGATGTAGTGTCCAGTCTGTAGGATTGGTAACACAGGAGCAGTGGGATGTAGTGTCCAGTCTGAAGGATTGGTAACACAGAAGCAGTGGGATGTAGTGTTTTTTTTCTGAAGGATTGGTAACACAGAAGCAGTGGGATGTAGTGTTTTTTTTCTGTAGGATTGGTAACACAGGAGCAGTGGGATGTAGTGTCCAGTCTGAAGGATTGGTAACACAGGAGCAGTGGGATGTAGTGTCCAGTCTGTAGGATTGGTAACACAGAAGCAGTGGGATGTAGTGTTTTTTTTCTGTAGGATTGGTAACACAGGAGCAGTGGGATGTAGTGTCCAGTCTGAAGGATTGGTAACACAGGAGCAGTGGGATGTAGTGTTCCTTCTGTAGGATTGGTAACACAGGAGCAGTGGGATGTAGTGTCCAGTCTGTAGGATTGGTAACACAGGAGCAGTGGGATGTAGTGTTTTTTTTCTGTAGGATTGGTAACACAGGAGCAGTGGGATGTAGTGTTCCTTCTGTAGGATTGGTAACACAGGAGCAGTGGGATGTAGTGTTCCTTCTGTAGGATTGGTAACACAGGAGCAGTGGGATGTAGTGTCCAGTCTGAAGGATTGGTAACACAGGAGCAGTGGGATGTAGTGTCCAGTCTGTAGGATTGGTAACACAGGAGCAGTGGGATGTAGTGTCCAGTCTGAAGGATTGGTAACACAGGAGCAGTGGGATGTAGTGTTTCTTCTGTAGGATTGGTAACACAGGAGCAGTGGGATGTAGTGTTCCTTCTGTAGGATTGGTAACACAGGAGCAGTGGGATGTAGTGTTCCTTCTGTAGGATTGGTAACACAGGAGCAGTGGGATGTAGTGTTCCTTCTGTAGGATTGGTAACACCGGAGCAGTGGGATGTAGTGTCCAGTCTGTAGGATTGGTAACACAGGAGCAGTGGGATGTAGTGTCCAGTCTGTAGGATTGGTAACACAGGAGCAGTGGGATGTAGTGTCCAGTCTGAAGGATTGGTAACACAGGAGCAGTGGGATGTAGTGTCCAGTCTGAAGGATTGGTAACACAGGAGCAGTGGGATGTAGTGTCCAGTCTGAAGGATTGGTAACACAGGAGCAGTGGGATGTAGTGTCCAGTCTGAAGGATTGGTAACACAGGAGCAGTGGGATGTAGTGTCCAGTCTGAAGGATTGGTAACACAGGAGCAGTGGGATGTAGTATCCAGTCTGTAGGATTGGTAACACAGGAGCAGTGGGATGTAGTGTCCAGTCTGAAGGATTGGTAACACAGGAGCAGTGGGATGTAGTGTCCAGTCTGAAGGATTGGTAACACCGGAGCAGTGGGATGTAGTGTCCAGTCTGTAGGATTGGTAACACAGGAGCAGTGGGATGTAGTGTCCAGTCTGAAGGATTGGTAACACAGGAGCAGTGGGATGTAGTGTCCAGTCTGAAGGATTGGTAACACAGGAGCAGTGGGATGTAGTATCCAGTCTGTAGGATTGGTAACACAGGAGCAGTGGGATGTAGTGTCCAGTCTGAAGGATTGGTAACACAGGAGCAGTGGGATGTAGTGTCCAGTCTGAAGGATTGGTAACACAGGAGCAGTGGGATGTAGTGTTCCTTCTGTAGGATTGGTAACACAGGAGCAGTGGGATGTAGTGTCCAGTCTGTAGGATTGGTAACACAGGAGCAGTGGGATGTAGTGTCCAGTCTGAAGGATTGGTAACACAGGAGCAGTGGGATGTAGTGTCCAGTCTGAAGGATTGGTAACACAGGAGCAGTGGGATGTAGTGTCCAGTCTGAAGGATTGGTAACACAGGAGCAGTGGGATGTAGTGTTTCTTCTGTAGAATATCTAAATACTTAAACATATGGAGTTTCCCGGAATTCCCAGCCGGCAGGGAAAACAAATTATTTATAGAATGGAGGAGAAAAGGTATAATAAAAGGGGTGAAAGATCTGCTTCATGAGACGGAAATTAGATGGTTGTCCTATCAAGAAATTGTGACAAAATATGGGCTCTCTCCATTCCAAGTTATACAATATAAACAGATAGAGAAAGGTATAATGCAGCTACTGAGAGATGTCGGGAAGGAACAAGGGATGAATGACATGGACCAACTTATTATGCAGGAGCAGCGGGAGATTAACATAACTTCACTATACAAAGCTTTGCGAGAGGTGTTAGTTCCCTTAAGCAGGGATAAGACCCTGGGAACATGGGTGAGACAATTGGGAGATGAGACAGCAGGGGACAAGATACTAAGAGGATGGATGAGCATGAGAAAAGAGGTGGTTAATGAGGGCTGGAGGGACACACAGTTTAGACTGATGCACAGGGCGATCTATGGCTTCAACATACCAAACAAACAGAGGGTTAATAACACAGCACATTGTCCCAAATGTAGGATGCTAAACACGGATCTGTTACATGGGATTTGGCAATGCCCAGAGAGCCAAAAATTCTGGAAAAAAATGCAGGCGCTAATAACTAGTATATGGGGGGTAGAGGTGGCGATGGACACATTGATATGGATTTTTCATGATGACCATGTTGAACAAATGGCAAGAGTGAGTGAAAAAAGAGAGAATACCAAAGCTGTTCCATAGTATAGCCATAATAGGAAAAAGGGCTTTGCTGGGCATATGGCTCGAAGGCAAGGTTCCGTCAGAAGACGAGGTAATGAGGCAGATTAAAATGCTACTTAGAATTGAACAGAGGACAGCAGAAAAAACAGATGGTTTGACCGACGCATTCTTTAAAAAATGGAGAAAATTCATTGAAAAACAATGTGAAGGTACAGAAATACAAACAATAGTTACCCCCTTCACGTACACAGAGTGGTATCTACTGGAAGACATTAAGGGAACATTGGGGAAATTAAAACAGCCATAATGTGAAGGTGTGATAAGAAGGCAAATGATTCATCTAGAGGCATGGGGTGGAAAAAAAAATGACAAAATGTGGCGTGGTTGGGTATTCTTCGTGTGGGCTAGACAGGGGGAAAAAAAGTGTGCTAAGTTGTTGGGGGAGTTATTTTAGAATAGAAGGGGGGGAAAACAAGGGAAACAGGAGGAATAGTTAATTGCCAATAACCTGTTAATGGACATGGTGAAGCCATACTTGATATATTGTTTAACAAGATATAATGCATATGAAAATTTGGAATAAAATTTGGTGTTTAAAAAAAACAAAACAAAAACGGCCTAGGCTATAAGAAGATTGTCAACACCCTGAAACTGAGCTGTAGCACGGTGGCCAAGAGCATACAGCAGTTTAACAAGAAAGATTCCCCTCAGAACAGGCCTCTCCATGGTCGACCAAATAAGTTGAGGGCACATGCTCAGCATCACATCCAGAGGTTGTCTTTTCAGAATAGATATGAGTGCTGCCAGCATTGCTGCAGAAGTGACGGGTGTTAGGGGTCAGCCTGTCAGTGCTCAAACTATACACCACACACTGCATCAAATTGATCTGCGTGGCTGTCATCCCAGAAGCAAGTTTCTTCTTAAGATGATGCACAAAAAGCCCCCAAACAGTTTGCCGAAGACAAAAAGACTAAGGACATGGATTACTGGAATCATGTCCTATAGTCTGATGAGACCAAGATAGTGTCAAGTGTGTGTGGCGGCAACCAGGTGAGGAGTACAAAGACAAGTGTGTGCTGCCTACAGTCAAGCATGATGGTGGGAGTGTCATGGTTTGGGGCTGCATAAGAGCTGCTCGCTGTGGGGAGCTACAGTACATTGAGGGAAACCACGAATGCCAACATGTACTGTGATACTTTTGATTTAAAGCATGGGGGCGGCACAATGGCTCAGTAATTAATACTGCAGTCTTGCAGCGCTGCTGCCCTGAGTTCACATCCCACCAAGGACAATATCTGCAAGGAGTTTGTATGTTCTCCTCATGTTTGTGTGGGTTTCCTCCGGGTACCCAGGTTTCCTCCCACACTCCAAAGACCTACAAATAGGGATTCTAGATTGTGAGCCCCAATGGGGACAGTGTTGCCAATATATGTAAAGTGCTGTGGAATTAATAGCACAATTAAATTAAATATTATCACCTCCCTTTATATTCCAACATAACGACCCCTAACATACCTCCAATACGAGTACTGCTTTGCTAAAGAAATTGAAGGTAAAGGTGCTGGACTGGCCAAGCATGTCTCCAGACCTAAACCCTATTGAGGATCTGTGGGGCATCCTGTAACAGAAGCTGGAGGAGCACAAGGTCTCTAACATCCACCAGCTCCATGATGTCATGGAGGATGGAAGAGTATTCCAGTGGTTCTTGTGAAGCTCTAGTGAACTCCATGCCCAGGAGAGTTAAAGGGAACCTGTCACCAGTTTTTCCCTATTAAACCAAAAATATCCCCTTCTGCAGCTCCTGGGCTGCATTCTAGGAAGGTGCACCTTGTTGCTGGCCCCCCTTGCAGACCCCTAAAAGAATTTTATAAAATCTTACCGTTTCCTATGCAAAGGAGTTTGGTTGGCCAGATGGGCAGGCTCTAATTCGGCTCCTGTCCCCCCTCCTGCTGCTGTTCGCTGTCCCCCCAGTCATGATTTACATGGATGACACCGCCCCACGCTGCTGGAGTTTCGCGCAGGCGCATTTCACTGTGCCCCTATCGCAGGGCTGAGCATAAGATTTCCCTCGCGCCGGTGATGTAGCTGTGCAGGTGCGAGATTATGGGCGGGTACGAAGCTGACGCTGGTGAGGTCATACACAGCGCCGCCCATAATCTCGTGCCTGCGCAACTACATCACCGGCGCTCGCGCGAGGGAAACTTTATGCTCGGCCCCGCGATAAAGGCATAGCGAAATGCGCCTGCGCCAGAGACCAGCAGTGTGGGGCATCTATGTAAATCATGACTGGGAGATGGCGAACAGCGGCAGGAGGGGGGACAGGAGCTGAATTAGAGCCCGGCCAACCAAACTCATTTGCATAGGAAACAGTAAGCTTTTATAAAGTTCTTTTAGGGATCTGCAAGGGGGGCCAGCAACAAGGTACACCTTCCTAGAATGCAGCCCAGGAGCTGCAGAAGGTGATATTTTTTATTTAATAGGGAAAAAACTGGTGACAGATTCCCTTTAAGGCAGCGCTTGAAAATAATGGTGCCACATACAATATTGACCCTTTGGGCACAATTTGGGTGTTTTCACTTAGGGGTGTACTCACTTTTGTTACCAGCGGCTTAGACATTAATGGCTGTTTATTGAGTTATTTAGCGGGCACGCCAACTTTACACAGTTGCACAAGCTGTACACTGACTACTTTACATTGTATCAGTGTCTTGTCTTCAGTGCTGTCCCATGAAAAGATATAATAATATATTTTAAAAAAATGTTAGGGGGTGTACTCAATTTTGTGATAAACTGTACCAGTCTAATATCTCTAGGAACAGTCTTAATTTTCATGATTATTATTTGCCATCCACTCTTTGATTGAACAGTCTCTTATCGACATACAGCCAGCATTTTAGGAGCTGGAACTTCCTTTTACTCCCTTTCCAGCATGCATTGTCTATTGAAAATGAACTCAACAAACTCCTAAATTGTTGCACAGGGTAAGAGGAAGTTGAATGGCACTCACCGGTAAAATTGTGTCAAAATCCTTTTAATCCAACATCAAAATACAAGTGAAGGCACGGGGGAGGGGGTGTACATGGTGCGTCGGACGATTGCCGTTTCGTGTCTTGTTTAACGCCTCTACGGGTCCACACACTGATGTAGTTTCCTGTTCTATTTAACCATCCGGTCGACATACTGACATCACACAATTTAAAAACGGCAATTAAAAACCATATCGGGAAAGTAATCAAAGAGCCCATTACTTTTTTTGTATGGAGCATCTACATAGAACCCACATTCACAGAAAAACCAACATATCATTTTTCTCATTAAGTCCCAATGGGCCCATTCCATTAGATTTCATAATATATTGTGATTTCTTTTGTAATAGGATTTTGTGGAAATCTCCACCTACACATATTGGCCACAAATGGTACCTTCAGAACAGTGGGGTGGCCATGGGTACCCCGGTGGCTTGCACCCCAGATAATATTTTCTTAGCGCAAGTAGAAGATTATTTGATCTATAACGTGAATAACCCATTCTTAAAGCACATTAAAAAAATGTCCTCGGGTTTGTGGATGACTGCCTAATCATTTGGGACGGTTTGGAGGAGGAGTTCAAATATTTTGTTTCCTATCTAAATTCTGTGAATAAATGAAACCTGTTCTTTCCCGATGTATTTGGAAGTAATTCCATTGGATTCTTAGATGTTAAATTAACATCAAAAGATGCTAAAATAGAACGTGAATTATTCAGAAAACCAACTTCGTTAAACATGCTTTTGCACTACAATAGTGCAAATCCAGCACACATAAAAAAATCTATCCCGTACGGTCAATTCTTACATTTAAATAGGATTACAAACGATTTACAAAAATTGAATAAACAAACCGAGGAACTGAGAGTGCGGGTTTTGGAACGGGGTTATCCATTAGAATACATCGACAATGCACAGAAGCGGGCACAAATGAGTCCATTTCCCATAAAGTCTTCTATTACTGACAGGGAAAAAAGGAAAATGTCCAGATTTGTCTTCAATTTTAAATATGGCCCCATGGATAAGACCATTAGGACCATAATCAACAAAAAATGGTTTCTGTTAGAAAAGGATAATGATTTGGCGGAGATCGCTAAGCAATGACCAATTATAGCCTATAGAAGGTGTAAAAATCTAGAGGATGAGCTGGTTCATAAAATATCCCCCCCCCTAAAACATGGTTACATACAATCTGCCCCTCAGAAAACCACAAATGGGGCAGTTGCTCCTTCTGCAAATTCCAGCTTATAGATAAATCCCTGAAAATAGGAGACAAATAACGTACAACAAGCCATTTAATCACTTGTAGCGGTTGTATACATTATCTTTTGTCCTTGCGGAATGTATTATATTGGCAAAACCATTCGCCCACTTCTTGTCCGCTTTAGGGAGCATCGGGATTCCATAATTGTGTAGTGTAGATGCAACTAGAATGATAAAGCACATTAGAGAGGTACACAACAAGGACCGTAATGTGTTAACATTCGCTGGACTAGAGAAAGTCGATCCCACAGATGGAGATTTCCACAAAATCTTATTACAAAAGGAATCACAATAGATCATGAAATATAATGGAATGGGCCCTTTGGGACTTAATGAGAAACATGATATGTTGGTTTTTCTGTGAATGTGGGTTCTATGTATTGTAGATGCTCCATACAAAAAAGTAATGGGCTCTTTGATTACTTTCTTGATATGGTTTTTAATTGCCGTTTTTTAATTGTGATGTCAGTATGTCGACCGGATGGTTAAATAGAACAGGAAACTACATCAGTGTGTGGACCCGTAGAGGCGTTAAACAAGACACGAAACGGCCGTTGTCCGACGCGCCATGTACACCCCCTCCCCCGTGCCTTCACTTGTATCTTGATGTTGGATTAAAAGGATTTTGACACCATTTTACCGGTGAGTGCCATTCATCTTTCTCTTACCCTGTGCAGCAAGTGTTTTTTCTTTGCAATGAACGGTTTTTTCCTGTCAGCCAATACTAGTAAATAATATGGAATTGATGGACTTTAACCATGCATTGAATTTATGAGCCATATGGTGCGTTAATAACCGCTGAGTGTAGATAGTGCCCAGTTTTTCCTTCTCCTACATTTTGGAAACTCCTAAATTGTCCCTCAGCTTGTAATCTACTGTTCCATGGATTCAGGTGTTGTGGACAACATGGGTCCCATTCAGGGGTTGCCAACTTGATTTTTTTTTTTTTTCTTTTTTTCTTCTGGACAGCTTATCAAAAAAATCACACACAGACAATACTTTTTACGGACACATTGTAAAACCATAATAAATCATAAGTGATATATGGTTTGTGTACAGCCCGTCATTCTGACATCAAGACATCATCTGCATTCACTATAAAATAATTACAGTCAAAATAATCTAAGTTTCTTCAACATCAAAATCACAAACACCTTTTACATTTTTTTTTTTTTTTTTTTTTTTTTTTTTTTTTTTTTTTTTTTACTGCCAGAGCAATAAAGTGCCCTATTTTTTACAAACTGACCAGGAATTGACAGTCCAGGCCCCATTATATCAAATGATATCCAGCTTTCTCTAGTTAGATCATCGTACAGAAGCTGTCTCTCCGTAAAGATCTGCTGATACTAGACCATCATCATTAATTAATTGACTATGAAATCTGAACTGGTACAAAATATCTCTAGGAAGAGAAATATTGGAATTCAGGGTGATCTGATGATCTAGAATACAAAATGAGCTCCATATCTAATTGGAGGTAATAATATACGATATACCTAATTTACTTACTTTGCTGTATCTGTTACAGACTGTGGGGTTATGGATGGAGTGAGGACGGATACCACAAAGATGATACTAAAGTTTACCCTTAAGATTATATATTTGCTGACTGGTGAGGTGAGGCCTCTGAAGGAATGAGACAAACCTCGTTATGGCATATGCTGATGAACCTCATTATGGCATATGGTGATGAACCTCGTTATGGCAAATGCTGTTGGATGATATTTTCTTTTTTTTTTTTTTTAACTTAGAGTTATATACCTTTTAAAGAAGTCAAGTAAGCATTTCAAGGCTTTGTGGAAAACGCATGTGTCAAGTGGTTGCAGTGGAATCCAGAGCCCCATCGTGAAGCCTCCACCTCACTCACTGATAGAGAAGAAGAACAATGATCAGAAGATCCTAGAACTCGCCAAGAAGATTGAGCTGCTGACTGGAGAGGTGAGCGCTTCTGGGAACGCTGGTAAATTCTACCATAATACCCTAGTGGTATCTGGATCATGACTGTATCACTGTGTGTCAGGTTACTGTGAGGTGTCAGGACATCACGGTCTATTTCTCCATGGAGGAGTGGGAGTTTCTAGAAAGTCACAAGGATCTGTATAAGGACGTCATGAGGGAGATTCCCCAGACCATAAGGTGTCCAAGTACAGGTTAGAGTAATTTCATGGGTCACCAAAATACCCCAGCATTTCATAGAAACTAGGTATTCAGTCATTGTCTGTGTTTCCTATAGATGGAATCTGTAAGAAAAATCTAGCAAAAAGTGCAAATCCAAAAGAAAATAAAGTCTCTGAATTGTCCCAGGATTGTCCAAAGGGTCGAGCTAAGGTGTCAACTGAAGGTAATGTCATTCTGAATTCAAATCCAGGTACCGTGGTAAAATATAAATATATTCTAACCAGTGTAAGAAAGTTCTAGAGATGTCCAGTGTACAAATACAGAAGAGTGCCTTTATTCTGTTTTTAGTTTTTATAATTGTGGAAAAAGAAAGTAACACCGGTGAGAGTCCTGAACAGTCCATTTCAAATGGGACATAGGTTGTGTTTGACAAAAGCTATCAATGTAATACTGTTGCTTCTGTTACCCCAATTCATTTCTTGCTATGGAAATATCCTTGGTCTATGATTAGCCCTAACTAGTTATGGTCTCCTCTTTTCCTTAAAAAGGTTGTGTGAGATTGGAAAAAAACATATTGCTTTCCTGCAGAAAAATCTCCAATCCTGTCCATGGCATGTGCACTCATTCACTGTGTGTGTGTGATTCCTACAGTTGGATCCCACAATAGAAATCCATCAGAAAGAGGTTTTCATTCCAAAGAACCTCAGTGTAGCCCACAGGCTCATCAGGTAAGTGCAACTACATTTTCAAGGAACCTGTTTATTATGGATTATTCTCTTTAGCATGCGTCTGTTTGATTATTCAGGTTGAAGACCTGAAAATTATCAAAGTTGAAGTATTAGACGATGAAGAGGAGCTGTATGGAAGGAGTAGCCTGCCTTGTGAGCTAGAGGAAAACGGCCTAGGTAAGAAGTGGGTAAAAATACCCCAAAAAATGTTTTATGCATTCAGCCATTGTTGTGATGGTCTCCTACAGGTGGATCCATTAAGAGAAGTCTACCCCAGAGATGTTCTAGTCCTCTGTATGCAAAGGATTCTTCAGCAGAACATCACAGTAACGATCCTCAGGTAATTTGGTCACAGGTCTCAATACTGGTGTGCGGTGATGAACATGAGTACCATAATACTTCTGTTGATTATGGCAAATTTAGGGGGAAGACCAGATTGATATCAAAGTGTGTATTGTGGGAGGAGAAGGTGAGACTTATGTGAGGGGAGAGCAATATCTTCTGGAGGATGACACTTCTACAGATGACAGTCCAAGTGAGTAAGAATTTCTAAATCCAGAATTGTTTCCTTCATGGCCGGCCTCATCTCCATCAGTCTTCACTTCCTGTACTGTGATTTTTGTTATATTTTAGCTAACTCTTCACCATTACAAACATATAATTTGTTTTTCATTTTCTCCCTTCTTACAGTATCATGTTATATGCCATCAGTACATAATAAAACAACAAAATGCACTCTCTTGCCTGTCTTCTTCTCATCAACATTTTGTCTTCCAACCATTTACCTTTTAAACATATTCTTTTGCTTTTTAGTGAGTTTGTTTTGCTCTTATGTTACAATACTGTACAGCAATTTAACCCACTTTTTTATTATATAGGATTTCTGCTTTTCTAATCCATAATTTGTTTCCAGGCCAAAAAAGAAGTGCATGGCAACCTTTTATTCTAATCATCCCCTTTATTTTATTTTTTTCCAATTCTGTGAAGAAAAAAAAAAAAAAAAAGTATAGAATAAAGAGTTGTCATACAGTGAGAGTTAAGACTGGGGTTACATGGTACCATAGGTCATTCAGTATCACTGCTACATCGCAGCGCAATGCAAGTGATTGGCATGTTATTGCAACTTCGAGGGTACTGCGAAAAGCAAGTCGCAAACAAATCCACCAAGGTTGGGCTACCTGCAACTTATTGTAGGGCTACAATGTGCTGCAATGTAGCAGCAGTCGTATAGTGTTGTGATGGAGCAGTGCAGGGAGCGGACCCTGTCGACATGTAACCCCACCCTAAAGGAAATTCTACCAACCCTCCCTGTTCACTTACCGTCCCAATGGCAACACAAAAGGTATTCAAATTCCTTCTAAACTGGGGACATTCAGAATTTTGGTTAAAGGGAATGGATCATCAGAAAATGAGCTATGATATATTGATATTTATAATAGTCTATTTGCCCTTTTTTTTTTTTTTTTTTTTTTTTCTTTTTCCATATTGCCTGTATTAATACATGAAAAGCCTGAAATCTTACCATTTTCATTCTGGCTACTATGCAGGGCCAGGACAAGACTGAATTAGGAATCCGCAACGTGCAGCATCGCAGAAAGATTTAAGGCGGCACAATTTATTGTAGAAGAAAAAAATGTTTTTTAGGGCGCAATCACATGGCCATTTAACATGGATGATAATTGCAATGCCTGGACGCCGGCTCTTCTGACCCGAGCATGAGCGGTGCATAGAAGTGCTCAGGTCAGGAGCGCCGATGGCCAAGTATTGCAATGTGATCGTTATCAGTGTTAGGCTACTTTCACACTAACGTTAGTTGCAATCCGCCGCTTTAGGAAACAGCGCAATCTGTTAACGCCTTGCGCTGTTTCCCATAGACTAAAGGCCCTGTCACACACACAGATAAATCTGCGGCAGATCTGTGGTTGCAGTGAAATTGTGGACAATCAGTGCCAGGTTTGTGGCTGTGTACAAATGGAACAATATGTCCATGATTTCACTGCATCCACAGATCTGCCAAAGATTTATCTGTGTGTGTGACGGGGCCTTTATATTGACGACGCATTGCGACTAATGTGTCTGCGTTGCATCCGCCGCATGACTGATCAGTCGTAGAACGACTGACCGGCAGGGACGCAGCATGTAGCGTTTTTTGAGCGGCGGAATCACTTTTTATTTTCACTGTGCATGCTCAGTTCTTATGTATAATCATTGAAATCAATGTTTCTCTCTCGGCGGTCGAACGATCAGCTGATCACCCAGGCCCGGCGGCAGGCTTTTGTTAACGATCAGCTGATCGGCCGGCTTTTGAGAGCGATCAGCTGATTGGCCGGCTTTTGTGAACGATCAGCTGATCGCCTGGTGGATGGCCGACGGGTGATAAGCTGATCGTTCACAATAGCCTGCCGCCGGTAAAACAGTAAAAAAAAAAAAAAACAAAAAAAAACAACGGATCGTTGTTTTGCAGCATCAGTCACATCAATTGTGACACTATCTGCAACGCATCCGTTGCATAAGTCACATAACTGATTGACGGATGCAAAACAATGCAAGTGTGAAAGCAGCCTTATACAGCTGTTTGACTGCCCCTTATACTTTTCTTCCAGCTACTCCATCCAGAAACAATCCAGAGAGAATATATTTCACCAACAATCTGTCTTTCTAACTGCTGGAAGACTATGTGGAGCTCTCTAATACTGTGACTCCCCCAGCCACCTTTTATTAGATAAATCATTATCATTATTATTATTATTATTTATTATTATTATTGCTCCATTTATTCCATGGTGCTTTACATGTGAAAAGGGGTATACATAATAAAAGTACAATACAATATGCAGACTGGTACAGGAAGAGAGGAGGACCCTTCCCGCGAGCGAGGGCTCACAGTATAATAGAAACCAACTTCATAGTGTAGAAGGGAAGTGAGCTCTATAAGACACAGTACAAACCTACCGTGACTGCGGCTTTGGTAATTCAGTGCCCAGTGTCTGCCCTTCCATCATATTTCCTGAAGACTAAAGGCTACTTTACACGCTGCGACATCGCTAGCGATCTCATTAGCGATGTGAAATTTTAGATCGCAAGTGTGATCTGTCGAGATCGCACATGCGTAAAATGACCTATGTGCGATCTCAAAAGATCGCACTTGCGATCTAGAATTTCACATTGCTAACGAGATCGCTAGCGATGTCGCAGCATGTAAAGTAGCCTTTACATTGTGTGGGGTTTAATTGTAATGTATTGTCTGTGTATGGAGAGTATAGACACAATTTATATCTGTTATTATGATTAAAGCGGGCTTTACACGCTGCGACATCGCTAGCGATGTCGAGCGTGAAAGCACCCGCCCCCATCGTACGACCGATATGTGGTGATCGCTGCCGTAGCGAACATTATCGCTACGGCAGCGTCACACGCACATACCTGCCTAGCGACGTCGCTATGACCGGCGAACCGCCCCCTTTCTAAGGGGGCGGTTCGATCGTCGTCACAGCGACGTCACTAAGCGGCCGCCCAATCAAAGTGGAGGGGTGGAGATGAGCGGGACAGACATCTCGCCTCCTCCTTCCTTTCGCATTGCCGGTGGAGGCAGGTAAGGAGAGGTTCCTCGTTCCTGCGGTGTCACAAATAGTGATGTGTGCTGCCGCAGGAACGAGGAACAGCATCGTTACTGCAGCAGCAACGATAATTGGGAATAGGGGGGATGTCACCGATTTTAGCGATTATTTTTTTTTTTTTTTTTGAACGTTTTTGCAACTATTCAAAATCGCTAATAGATGTCACACACAACGACATCGCTAATGCAGCCGGATGTGCATCACAAATTCTGTGACCCCCAACGAGATCGCTTTAGCGATGTCGTAGCGTGTAAAGCCACCCTAAGCCTTCCTTCCTCTAGATGTAGTGGTTGTACATTGTAATATGATCACCCTAAACCTTTATTTTTTTTTCCCTAAACAGAATAACCCCAAGTTTAATAACATATCTAAGTACTGCATTCTCCCCCATTCCCATAATAATCTTGGTTGCTCTTCTCTGCACCCGCTCTAATTCAGCTATATCCTTCTTATACACCGGAGACCAAAATTGTACACAGTATTCTAAGTGTAGCCGCACTAGTGGAGATAAAACTATATTTCTTGCATCCCATTACTTTATTAGCCTTGGCAGCAGCTGCCTGACACTGGTCAATAAAGTTGTTTGCCATCCACCCAAGTCTTTTTCAGTGACCCAAGTTTTCTAGTGTTTTACTATTTAGTACATAACTATACTTTTTATTACCTCTGCCCAAGTGCATGTGTTCAGATATGTGAAAAGCCTGGAAAATATGCATTTTTGCAATGTGCACATATTAATTTGTGTCTGAAATAAGTATGTGCAGGATGTGTATGCTGGTATATAAAGTGGGTGCATTTGTCTTATTGCATACGTGTGTGTGTGTGTGTGTGTGTGTTAATTAAGGCATTTTTCACACTTTTATTTTCTCTTTTTCTCCTAATAGCTGCATTGTTTTTGCTGCACTTTTTCCAGAATACAGGTTTCCTTGGTCCATGTGGCTGCTGAAAAACATATCTGCTGTGAAAAGAGCAGATCAACCACTCAGGCCAAAGAGTTCTGAACTCGTGATAAAGCTTTCATTCATATTAAATATTTGTAATCCGAAAGCGATAACTTTTTCTAAGCTTTTAGTTAATTTTCAAAATAGTAAAAAAAATATTTTGACTTCTGTTTTATGTAATTTCTAGCTGGCAGAAATATGTTGAAGAGACATCTTGGAGCATATTCGCACTGCGAGGCAGAAGAGGTGAATAGCAGAGGAAATTTTTCTGAAGCAAGTCCTACTGCTCCCAATATCCACTCATTCCCTCATGGTTTAGGGGTCTCATATGACCCCACCATACATGGAAGCTTCTCCACTGATGCATCCCATATGATTACTCACAATTCAGGCCATCTTGGTAGTGCAATATATTCAGGTTGCTATCCTCATAATGACTTTACTTTGGCATCTATCCCTGTTGTGAAATCTTTTCAATGTCCAGAGTGTGGAAAACATTTCCGGTATAATTGGCATCTCAACAAACACCTGAGAATTCACAGAGGTGACAAACCATATTCCTGCTACGAGTGTGGGCTGTGTTTTAAGGAGAAATTTAATCTTGCAAATCATTTAAAGATTCATACCGGGGAGAAGCCATTCTTATGTTCTCAGTGTGGGAAGAGGTTTTGCACAAAGTCCAATCTTCTCGAGCATCTTCGAGTTCACACCGGAGAGAAACCATTCCCATGTTCTGAATGTGGGAAATGTTTCAAGAATAAATCTCATCTTGTAGAGCATCAGAGGATTCACACTGGGGAGAAGCCATTTCCATGTTCTGAGTGCGGGAAAGGCTTTACAAGCAAGTCTAGGCTTCTCAAACATGTGCGTGTTCACACAGGGGAAAAGCCATTTTGTTGTTGTGAATGCTATAAAAGTTTTACCCAGAAGGCCCATCTTATTAGGCATCAGAAAAGCCACAATCATTTATGAGGACATAGACTTTCTTTTCACATGTATTGGGTCGTTTTTGGACTGATGAGTAAAATTCTGCGTTTTAGTGGTTGTACTGGTCATTTGTCAATGTAATCATCTTCTAATAAAAATGTAAATACAAACTGTTGTGGAAGAAGTATTCTATGAAGAACACTGCCTCATGTGGACTTCGACAAGAGTACATGGCTCACTTAAATAATTAGACTTTTGGTTATCATGGATATCTATCTATAGTATATCTCAAAAGTGATACACCTCACATTTTTGTAAATATTTTATATATTTTCTTAGTACAAGCTGAAGATATGACACTTTGATACAATGTAAAGTAGTCAGTGTACAGCTTATACAGTGCCTTGCGAAAGTATTCAGCCCCCTTGATTTTTTTTATTTTATTTTCCCTTTTTTCAACCTTTTCCCACATTTCAGGCTTCAAACATAAATTTTGTGGTGAAAAATCCACAAGTGGGAAACAATTGTGAAGTTGAACGAAATTTATTACTTATTTTAAATGTTTTTAAAAAATAAAAAACTGAAAATTGGGGTGTGCAATATTATTCATCGACCATTACTTTCAGTGCAGCAAACTCACTCCAGAAGTTCATTGAGGATCTCTGAATGATCCAATGTTGTCCTAAATGACTGATGATAATAAATATAAGCCACCTGTGTGTAATCAAGTCTCCGTATAAATTCTCCTGCTCTGTGATAGTCTCAGTGTTCTGTTTAAAGCGCAGAGAACATTATGAAGACCAAGGAACACAACAGGCAGGTCCGTGATACTGTTGTGGAGAAGTTTAAAGCTGAATTTGGTTACAAAAAGATTTACAAAACTTTAAACATCCCAAGGAGCACTGTGCAAGCAATCGTACTGAAATGGAAGGAGTATCATACCACTGCAAATCTACTAAGAGCCGGCCGTCCATCCAAACTTTCATCTCCAACAAGAAGACTGATCAGAGATGCAGCCAAGAGGCCCATGATCACTCTGGATGAACTGCAGAGATCTACAGCTGAGGTGGGAGAGTCTGTCCATAGGACAACAATCAGTCATACACTGCAGAAATCGGGCCTTTATGGAAGAGTGGCAAGAAGAAAGTCATTTCCCAAAGATATCCATAAAAAGTTAGTTTGCCACAAGCCACCTGGGACACACCAAACATATGGAAGAAGGTGCATTGGTCACAGGAGACCAAAATCAAACTTTTTGGGCACAATGCCAAACGATATGTTTGGCGTAAAAGCAACACAGCTCATCACCCTGAACACACCATTCCCACTGTCAAACATGGTGGTGGCAGCATCATGGTTTGGGCCTGGTTTGCTTCAGCAGGGACAGGGAAGATGGTTAAAATTGATGGGAAGATGGATGGAGCCAAATACAGGACCATTCTTGAAGAAAACCTGTTGGAGTCTGCAAAAGACCTGAGACTGGGACGAAGATTTGTCTTCCAACAAGACACTGATCCCAAACATAAAGCAAAATCTACAATGGAATGGTTCACAAATGTATCCAGGTGTTAGAATGGCCAAGTCAAAGTCCAGACCTGAATCCAATCAAGAATCTGTGGAAAGAGCCGAAAACTGCTGTTCACAAACGCCTCCATCCAACGTCACTCAGCTCCAGCTGTTTACAAAGGAAGAATGGGCAAGAATTTCAGTCTCTTGATGTGAGACATACCCCAAGCGACTTGCAACTGTTAAAAGCAAAAGGTATTAACTTAAAGGGGACAAATAATATTGCACGCCCCAATTTTCAGTTATTTATTTCTTAAAGTTTAAAATAAGCAATAAATTTCGTTCACCTTCACAATTGTGTCCCACTTGTTGATTCTTCACCATAACATTAACATTTTTATCTTTATGTTTGAAGCCTTAAATGTGGGAAAAGGTTGAAAAAATCAAGGGGGCCGAATACTTTCACAAGAAACTGTATAACAGTGTAAATTTGGTGTGCCCGCTAAATAACTCAACATACAGCCATTAATATGAAAACGCTGGCAACAAAATAAGTACACTCCTAATTGAAAATAGCCAAATTGTGCCCAAAGTATCAATATTTTGTGTGGTCAACAATATTTTCAAGCCCTGCCTTAACTATATTGGGCATAGTGTTCACTAGAGCTTCACAGGAGCCATTGGAGTCATTTTCCACTCCTAACTAGTGATGAGCGAATCTGAACTGTAAAGTTCTGGGTCCACACCGGACATCTAGTGTTTGTGCACAGAGCCCAAACACAGACTTCTCTGAGACGTTTGTTCGTATTTTGCCATCCGTATAAAAAAGGAAGCAAAATGGGGATTAAAACAGGGCAATTATACTTTACTGAGAGTCTGTGCAGCTGTCACACTGCTTCCGGGTCCTGTCATTAAAACGTATGAATATTCACTGCTTTTCCTGCCCACCCTCTGTGATAGCGTCTGTGATTGGTTGCAGTCAGACTGCCGGTGTCTGTGATTGGTTCCTCTCACACTAGCTGTCTTAGTCCCGAAGTGGAGTTTAAAAATAAATGGAAAAAATTACCCCCCCATGGATACGCAGAGCAGATAAAGCAACAGCTTGAGGCTGCAACCCCCAGCTGTGTGCGTTTTCTGTCTGTATCAAAATACAAGGGACCCCATGTGTTTTTTGTTTTTGTTGTTTTTTTTTTTTGGTTTGTTTTTTTTATCACTTAATTAAAAAAAAACAACGTCCATTAATTTTGATAGCTACCCAAGATAATGCAGACAGCTTGGCGCTGGTATTTTGAGACTGGGGAGGCCCATGATTATTGGGCCCTTCCCAGTGTAAAAATAGCAGCCCGCAGCAGCCCCAGACTTGATGCATTCATTAGATCAGAGGTCTCAAACACGCGTCCCCTCAGGCTGCTTTTTGCGGCCCGTGGACCCGGTAACTATCGCGGCTGGTGTAGGGGCCACAGCCATCAAAGCTTTATTTCAGTTGAATGTTTTGCCGGTGCTGCAGAGTCAAGCTCTCTCTGCACAACTCAATTCTGCTGCTGGCCAATCAGAGGCAAGCAACTGACACGTATGACCTTAGTTGCTTGCCTCTGGCCAGCGACTGCTATAGAGAACTTGACTGCGCCGCAGCGGCAAAACGTTAATCTGAATTTCAGATGAAATGCAGACACTACAAGATGGGCACAGGGATGGGGTATATTACTACAAAATGGGGACCAGGATAGGCACATTACTACAGGATGAGGACCAGGATGGGCACATTACTACAGGATGGGAACAAGGATGGGGCACATTACTTCAGGATTGGGACAAGAAAGGGCACATTACTACAGGATGAGGACCAGGATGGACTCTTTACTACAGCATGGGGATAAGGATGGGCACATTACTACAGGGTACAAGGATGGGCACATTACTATAGGATGGGGACAAGGATGGGCACATTACTACAGGATGGGGACTTTACTACAGCATGAGGACCAGGATGGGCACATTACTACATGATGGAAATAAGGATGAGCACATTACTACAAGGGAACAAGGATGGGCACATTACTGCAGAATGGGGAACAGGATGCTATTGCTATAAGAAGGGGAATAGGGTGGGAGACATTACTAAAAGATGAGGACCAGGATGAGAACATTACTACAAGATGTTGGCCAAAATTACACATTTACAATTAGCACCATATAGTATTACTTACAAAAAGTGGATAAAATGTAAATAAATAAAAATAAAATATTTTTTTTTTACCAGCAAATGTTATATATACACAAAAAACTGTACATTTGTTATAATAAACAAAAAATATTCAAAAACTGATACAAAGGTGTATAGAAATACAATAGGGTATCAATAAAAATGTCACTTTGTCCTGAAAAGCCCCCAAATTATTATTTTTTTTTTTATGTACGGCCCTTATACCCCGCAGAGTTTGAGACCCCTGCATTCGATGCACCATTCTTGGCACTTACTCTGCCACCGATCCAGGGCAATCGAAATGAGCAATCAGGGTAATTATGAGGTTTATGACTGCTCTGATTTGTCATTAATTGGGGAAAGAGTGTTTTGGGGTTTTTTTTTTGTTTTTTTTTTGGGGGGGTTTTGTTTATTTTTTTTTCTGTTATTAGTTTTTACTTACACGATTAGTAATGGCGGATCTCCTAGACCCTCTCCCCATTACTTAACCTCGGGCTTGATGATACCTGTGATTTATTTACAGTGGTACCTCACTTAATGAGTAACCCACTTAACGAGAATTTCGCTTAACAAGCAAAGCTTTCTGTAAATTTGTAACCCGCTTTACGAGAAAGCTTTGCTGTACGAGCGAAATTCTCACCTCTCACACTTCCGGTTTCGTCCATCTACCACACTCTGACCCGCACTTGCACTGTCCACACAAACACACACGTGTACACACACACACACACACATGTGTACACACACACACACACACACACACAGTACTGTACTATGCTCACCTTACCTTCCGTTCCACCGCTGGCCTCATAGTTCTTGTAGTTCCCGGGTACATCGCGGCGAACTACAAGTACCATGAGGCCGGCAGTGGAACGGAAGGTAAGGTGAGCATATAATATCTGTACCTTCCATTTCATCGGCCTCCTGGGTCCTGTAGTGCGCCGCTCTGCTCCAGGCATCGGCATCCATAGCAACGAAGTAGGAACTTCCTGGTTCCTGTCACCGCTTGTCAAAGGCAGCGCGCTGGCCAATCAGAGGCAAGCGGCTCTGCCTTTGACGTCAGCGCTCTGGCAGGAAGTTCCGCCCTCGTTGTTATGGTCACCTGATACACGGCCGGCACCGGAGAACAGCAAGTCCCAGGAGACCGGCGATGGAACGGAAGGTAAGGTGAGCATATAATATGTGCGTGTGCTTGTGTGTTTGTGTGAGTTTGTACATGTTTGTGTGCGTTTGTACATGTTTGTGTGCGTTTGTACATGTGTGGAATGATAGAATAGGGGACCAGGATGGGACATTTAACACATTGTGGAACAGATCGTCGGCATTGCAATGATTTCCTATGGGAAACCTTGCTCTGCTGAACGAGTACCTTGATTAACAAGCACAGTCCCAGAACGGATTGTTCTCGTTAAGCAAGATTCCACTGTATTTTTTTTTTTTTAACAAATCACAGCTGTCATTAACCCCATATATTACCCAGATTGCCAATGCACCAGGACAATCGAGATGAGCAGGGTAAGCACCAGGATTGGCTCACCTAATGGATGTGCCAATTCTGGGGCGGCTGCGGGCTGCTATTTTTAGGCTGGGGAGGGCCCAAAAACGATGTGCCTCCCCAGGCTGAGAATACCTGCCTCAAGCTGTCTGCTTTATTTTGGCTGGGTATCAAAATTGGAGGGGGACAAACTCCATTTTGTAAAAAAAAATTTATTTTTTTTTAATTTTAAAAAAGCCACATGGGTTCCTCGTGTTTTCATACATAACCAAGATAACGCACACAGATGGGGGCTGCAGCCTCCAGCTGTCTGCGGCATACTCCACTTTGGGACCCACATACCTAATGTGAGGGCAACCAATCACAGATGCTGGCAGTCTGACTGCAACTAATCACAGACGCTGTCACAGAGGGTGAGCGGGGGAAGTAGTGAATGGGTTTTAATGACTGGACGTGGGAACACAAAGTATACCCTAGAGTTCAAAAGTTTAGAGTCACTTAGTTATTTCCTTATTTTTGAAAGAAAAGCACTTTTATTTAATGAAGCTAATAAATTAAACAAATACATTTTATACATTAATGTGGTAAATGACTATTCTAGCTTCGTCTGGTTTTTAATGCAATATCTACATAAGTGTATAGAGGCCTATTTTCAACAACCACCACTCCAGTGTTCTAATGGTAGATTGTGTTTGCTAACTGTGTTAGAAGGCTAATGGATGTTTAGAAATCCCTTGAAAACCCTTGTGTAAGTATGTTGGCACAGTAGAAAACAGTTTTGCTGATTAGAGCAGCTATAAAACTGACCTTCCTTTGAGCTAGTTGAGAATCTGGAGCATTACATTTGTTGGTTCCATTAAACTTTCAAAATGGCCAGAAAAAGAGAACTTTCATCTGAAACTCAACAGTCTATTCTTGTTGTTAGAAATGAAAGATATTCCGTGTGAGAAGTTGCCAAGAAACTGAAGATTTCCTACAACGGTGTGTACTACTCCCTTCAGAGGAGAGCACAAACAGGCTCTAACCAGAGTGGAAAGAAGTGGGAGGCCGCGCTGCACAACTGAGCAACAAGACAAGTACATTAGAGTCTCTAGTTTGAGAAATCAACACCTCACAGGTCCTCAACTGGCAGCTTCATTAACTAGTACCCGCAAAACGCCAGTGTCGACGTCTACAGTGAAGAGGCGACTCCGGGATGCTGGCCTTCAGGGCAGAGTGGCAAAGATAAAGCCATATCTGAGACTGGCTAATAAGAGGAAAAGATTAATATGGGCAAAAGAACAGAGACATTGGACAGAAGATTAGAAAAAAGTGTTATGGACAGACTAATCGAAGTTTGAAGTGTTTGGATCACACAGAAGAACATTTGTGAGACGCAGAACAACTGAAAAGATGCTGGAAGAGTCCCTGACGCCATCTGTCAAGCATGGTGGAGGTAATGTGATGGTCTGCGGTTGCTTTGGTGCTGGTAAAGTCGAAGTTTTGTACAAGGTAAAAGGGATTTTGAATAAGGAAGGCTATCACTTCATTTTACAAAGCCATGCCATACCCTTTAGACAGCACTTGATTGGAGCCAATTTAATCCTACAACAGGACAATGACCCAAAGCACACCTCCAAATTATGCATGAACTATTTAGGGAAGAAGCAGGCAGCTGGTATTCTATCTGTAATGGATTGGCCAGCCCAGTCACTAGATCTCAACCCTATAGAGCTGTTGTGGGAGCAGTTTGACCGTATGGTACGCAATAAGTGCCCATCAAGCCAATCCAACTTGTGGGTGGGGGGAAGCATGGGGTGAAATATCTCCAGATTATCTCAGCAAATTAACAGCTAGAATGCCAAAGGTCTGCAAAGCTGGAATTGCTGCAAAGGGAGCATTCTGTGACGAAAGCAAAGTTTGACGGATAAAATTATTATTTCAAGTAAAAATCATTATTTCTAACCTAGTCAATGTCGGAACTATATTTTCTATCCATTATGTAACTCATTTGATAAAGCAAAGTATGATTTTTCATGGAAAAGACAAAATTGTCTGGGTGACCCCAAACTTTGGAACTGTAGTGTAGTTTTCCGGCTTTAATCCTCATTTTACTTCCTAGCCCTTACTAGTAACATCATTTTATGACATTAAGTCTGGTTGCCATAGACTTATATGATGTTCAGTATTTGGGTCAAGTTGGGTCCCAAACCTGACTTTTTTTTTTTTTTGTCCAGCTGTACCCACCAAACCCAAATATCTGTGGGTTCGCCCATTTGTGCCCCTAACATGACAACATTATAGGCTTTGGTCTGGAGACATGCTTGGCCAGTCAAGCACCTGTACCCTTGGTTTCTTTAGCAAGGCAGTGGTTGTCTTGGAGGTGTGTTTGAGGGTCGTTATAGTGTTGGAATACCTCCCTGCGGCCCACTTTCTTTGAATGGAGGTGATCAGGCTCTGCTTCAGTATGTCACAGTACGTGGTTCCCTCAATGAACTGTAGTTCCCCACAGCCGGCACTCATGTCACCCAAAACCATGACACTCACACCATCATGCTTGACTGTAGGTAAGACACACTTGTCTTTGTACTCCTCACCTGGTTGTCGTCACACACATGACACCATTTGAACCAAATACGTTTATATTGGTCTCATGATACCACAGGACATGGTTCCAGTAATCCATGTCATTTAGTTTGCTTGTCTGCAGCAAACTGTTTGCGGGCTTTCTTGTGCATCATCTGTAGAAGAGACTTCCTTCTGGACAACAGCCTTGCAGACCAATTTGAAGTAGTGAGCAGCGTATGGTGTGAGCACTGACAGGCTGCCCCACCCACCCTTTTAACCTCTGCAGCAATACTGGCAGCACTAATACATCTATTTTGAAAATACAGTGGAACCTTGGTTAATGAGAACAATCCGTTCTGGGAGTGTGCTTGTTAACCAAGTTACTCGTTCAGCAAAGCAAGATTTCCCATAGGAAATCATTGCAATGCAGACGATTCGTTCCACAACTTGTTAAATGTCCCATCCTGGTCGCCTATTTTGTCATTCAAAACACACACACACATATATTATGCTCCCCTTACCTTACGTTCCATCGCCAGTCTCCTGGGACTGGCTGTTTGCTGGTACGGGCTGTGTATCGGGTTACCATCACGACGAGGGAGGAACTTCCACTGCTAGAGCGCTGATGTCAAAGGCAGGAGCCACTTGCCTCTGATTGGCCAGCGCGCTGCCTTTGAGTAGCGTTAACAGGGGAAGTTCCTGCTTCGTCGCTATGGTTGCCGATGCACAGCCTATGCCGGTGAACTACAGGACCCAGAAGGCCGGCGATGGAACGGAAGGTACACCTATTATGCTCACCTTACCTTCCGTTCCATCGCCGGCCTCCTGGATCTTGTAGTTCGCCGCGAGGATTACTCACTCGTCGCGATGTACCGGGGAACTACAAGAACCATGAGACCAGCGATGGAACAGAAGGTAAGGTGAGCATAATACTGTATGTGTGTGCGTGCTTGCGTGTGTGTGTGCGCGTGCTTGTGTGTGTTTGTGCGTACTGCAAGAGCGGGTCAGAGCGCGGTGGATGTACGGAACCGGAAGTGTGTGCGATGAGTATTTTGCTCGTACCGCAAAGCTTTCTCGTAAACAGAGTTACAAATTTACAGAAAGCTTTGCTTGTTAAGCGAAATTCTCGTTAACTGGGTTACTTGTTAAGCGAGGTTCCACTATACATGTCTGGACATAACGCTGAGCCACATGCACTCAACTTCTTCGGTCAACCATTCTATTTTGAGCGGTACCTGTCTTGTTAAACTGCTGTATAGTCTTCGCAATCCTGCTGCATCTCGGTTTTAGAGTGTTAATATTCTTATAGCCTCGACCATCTTTATCTAGAGCAACAATTCTTTTTTTCAGATCCTAAGAAAATGCTAAGGGATGCCTGTGCTGATATTTTCGGGGTCTATAATTGCTGTGGGTATGCCTACAGTAGAGTTTTCGGAGTCTATGATGCCTGTGGTGTGATTTGGGGTGTAAGCAATACGGGGGGGATGCTTTTGGATTTTATAGGGGCTGCCATTCTGGGGGAATGCTTGTGGTGGGATTTTGGGGTGTGTACGATGACTGTGATGGGATATTTTTGAGTGTATAATGCTGTAGGTACGCCTGTGGTGGGATTTGTAGGATGGGGATACCTGCAGTGGGATTGTGGTTGTCTATAATGCTGTAGGGATGCCTGCAATGGGAGTATGTTCAGTGTGATGTCGGGAGTGGAGGAAGGAGGTTGATGCCTATGTAGTTCTTGGGGGGGGGGGGGGGGGTTTCAATGCTGTGGCGATGCCTGTGGTGGAATTTTAGTGGTCTATAATTTTGTGCATGTGGTGTGATATGGGGTGTGTAGTGCTGGGGAGGAGAGGGGGTAGCTAGTGGTGGGATTTTAAATCCAGACACTGTGCCTGTCCCCAGGTTTTTGCTCCCACATCTGAGAGCAGCATAACGTAGAGACAGAGACCCTGATTCCAGCAACGTGTCACTAACTGGGCTGTTTGCTGTCACTTTGATAAAATCACGTTTTCTCTGCTGCAGATCTAGTAGTACATACAGAGTTTATGAATATGCTGGCCTATGTGGCAGCAGGCCAAGTAGATCTCTAATGATAAAAATCACTGATTAATCATCAGTAGGTTATCAAAACTACACTAAAGCTGGTGTCACACATAACGACGACGACAACGACGTCGCTGCTACGTCACCATTTTCTGTGACGTTGCAGCGACGTCCCGTCGCTGTCGCTGTGTGTGACATCCAGCAACGACCTGGCCCCTGCTGTGAGGTCGCCGGTCGTTGCTGAATGTCCAGCTTCATTTTTTGGTCGTCACTCTCCCGCTGTGACACACACATCGCTGTGTGTGACAGCGAGAGAGCGACGAAATGAAGCGATCAGGAGCCGGCACTGGCAGCTGCGGTAAGCTGTAACCAGCGTAAACATCGGGTAACCAAGGGAAGACCTTTCCCTGGTTACCCGATGTTTACGCTGGTTACCAGCCTCCGCTCTTGCTGCCAGTGCCGGCTCCTGCACTGTGACATGTGGCTGCAGTACGCATCGGGTAATTAACCCGATGTATACTGTAGCAAGGAGAGCAAGGAGCCAGCGCTAAGCAGTGCGCGCGGCTCCCTGCTCTCTGCACTGTGACATGTAGCTGCAGCACACATCGAGTTAATTAACCCGATGTGTGCTGCAGGAGAGCAAGGAGCCAGCGCTAAGCGCGGCTCCCTGCTCTCTGAACTGTGACATGTAGCTGCAGCACACATCGGGTTAATTAACCCGATGTGTGCTGCAGGAGAGCAAGGAGCCAGCGCTAAGCGCGGCTCCCTGCTCTCTGAACTGTGACATGTAGCTGCAGCACACATCGGGTTAATTAACCCGATGTGTGCTGCAGGAGAGCAAGGAGCCAGCGCTAAGCGCGGCTCCCTGCTCTCTGAACATGTAGCACAGCGACCTTATGATCGCTGCTTCTGCTGTGTTTGACAGCTAAGCAGCGATCATAACAGCGACTTACAAGGTCGCTGTTACGTCACCGAAAATGGTGACGTAACAGCGACGTCGTTGTCGCTGTCGTTTAGTGTGACACCAGCTTAAGCAGCCCAGTAAGTGAAACACCACTGGAATCAGGATCTCTGTCTCTACGTTATGCTGCTCTTAGATTAGGTGTTGAAAACCTAGTAACAGATTATCTTTAAGCCCTACAACCCCAGGACAGCGCCCTTAGCCCTAAAACCAAGGGACAGCTGTTGCATAGCCCTACTACCCAGGGACTGCTTTCTTATATTCATACTCTCAGGGGCAGCTTTTGTATAGCCCTTCTACAAAAAGACAATGCTCGTACAGCAATACTACCCAGGGACAGCTGTTGTATAGCCCTGATATACAGGGACAGCTCTTATATTCTCTGGTCAGTTTGTTCATTGCAGTCTGTCATGAAAATATAATAAGCAGATATGTTTTCATGGTCCCTGGATCAGGGGTGATTCCCCCCGTCCCTCCAGAGCCCTACCAAATTAACAGCCAGGAAACTATTTCCTTGTCAGGAGATGTAACAGGTACCTTTTTAAATTATCTTACAACACCTCTTCCCAGCTCTTCAAAGACCCCCTGCGTAGCCAGAGACGCTCCGACTACAATCTGTATACACAGGGGCGGAGTAAAAGTTTCCTGCAGGAATATAGCTTTGCTGATCAAAAGGCTAGGGCAGCCGTATTGTCTCCGTTGGGGAAGTATTAATATTGCGAGATACATATGTCCCCCAGATATGGTGGGCATACCGCTGATTTTGAAATTCCATAACGCACATATTTAAGCTTAATCGTAGGACATACGGAAGAGCCACTGATTAATATCTGCCCCCTGAAACATGCCAGATCCCCCTTGTGTAGTATCCACCTTCTGCTAAAATCCTAAAATGAAATACGACGGTAATATCGTCTGCGTGGGATGCTCCCACACGGAGATATAAGGACCATGAGGATTCCATAATTTTGGAAGAGGGGAAAAACCCCTCCCTTAAATGATGTCAGCAGAGGTGGGGGCTGTGGGTCGGAGAGAGGTTAATAAAAGCCAGTGTCTTAGTACACTCTGTGTCAATGCCAGAGGATGTACATTCTGTGTATAGGATTCTCCATTTCCAAGGGACTGCCTCTCCCCCTATATCCCCTATATCTGAGCCATAATCCATGACCAGGTGTAGTAATCTTTCATTTTTGTTCCCTTTTATTTTTATGTAATTGTATACTGTACTTGTATTGTTCCCTCTTGTAAATTCTTGTATATGTTTATAAACACTGCCTATTTTTGGATTAAATATATAAAATTTAATAGTTTCTTTCCTCATGCTCTATATTTATGAATCCAAAACTCAAAGGTCCTTATGCTATCTGTAACGGATGTCCGAACTTCCTGTACCAAGTTTCGGTGGTGGCAGCAGAATTATTGTGGTGTAGAATTATTGTGGTGCTATCATTAAGGGTACCGAGGTATATATATATTCCATTAGCGAGAATCAGTGATATATACATTTACCCTTGCTGTGAGACCTCCAATATTTGGCATTATTAGCTCAGCAGCCTCATTTACTTATTGTCCGGCAGTTCCGAAATTGACCTGACACTAAGGGGGCGCTAGAGAGTAGTCGTGTTCTTGGCAAATCCGTGAACAGCTGAGGGATATCTGAGTGACTCCCCCGGCTGTTCATGACACAGTCCATGATCGTACTGTGTTGCATAGAGATCTGCATGAGCCCTTAAAATTACAAGCGGCCCTTTGAAGGCAGCCATAATGCTCATGTGGCCCTTGGTGAAAATGAGTTTGACACACCTGGTCTAGAGGACAGGAGTCCTAGATGCCTTACTTGAAAGATGTAATATTACAGGATATGTGCACTAGATTCTGTTATGGGACATTGATCTATGGAACTAGTCTGATGGCCATATGTGGAGTCGGGAAGGAATTCTTCCACTAACATGAGGCTATAAAATTCTTTCTGATGGGGATTTTGCCTTCCTCTGGATCAACATGTTGGGTGAACAAGATGGATTTGTATGTTCTCTCAACTTTAAAACTATGAATCAACCTATTGAATATTTTGTTTTCTTACATAAACACCCAGGATAGGACCAGGCACGACCATCGCTCAAAAGAACATGCCCTCATTATGAGTTGGTTAAAAGCAAATGTCCTCATTCTGAAAGCATTTCATGTCAAAGCAGACTGATTGAAGACGGGATGAGTGAGTTCATGCTCAAAGTACCATATCTATTTAACTTTCGTCTACATGAGGGCTTTTATTTTTGGTAGATGAGTTAATTTTGAATGGCACCATTCATTTTTACAGTGAACTGGACAATGAGAATAAAAATTCCAATTGTAGAGAAATTCTAAAAAGAAACCAACTTAATTCCATAAGTTTCTTTTGGGCGTTCATCTTTCTGTAAGGCCTCTTTCACACGTCAGTGATTCTGGTACGTTTGTGCTTTTTTTTAAACGTACCAGAATCACTGACATACGCAGACCCATTATAATGAATGGGTCTGCTCACACGTCAGTGATTTTTCACTGCACGTGTCTCCGTGTGGCGTACCCGCGTGTGCGTGATTGCCGCACGGAGACATGTCCATTTTTTTCTGGCATCACTGATGTCCAACGGACCACGCAGTGGTGTGGTCCGTGAAACACGTGCCAGAAAAAAACGTGCTTTTAAAATAAAAAACATTTTAACTCACCCGGCGTCCAGCGATGTCCTCTGCAGCCCATTCTGCCTGCTGCTTCTGAGCCGGCTCATTATTGTCGTGCATATTCATGATGCGCGACACAGCCGACCCGTAAGCAGCTGCTGCGGGGGTCAGCGCCGGCCGGATGCTGCACCGCGGGAGCGATCAGCACCATGGAGAGCGGGAGCGGGCGCAGGTGAGTTGATTACTAAGTGCAATCACGGGCCACGGAGAACGGAGCCCGGATTGCACTTAGACAACCCACGTGTGCCGTGATTCACGGCACACGCAGGGACATGTGCGTGTTTTACACGCCAGTGAAAAACATCCGTGTTTGTCACTGACGTGTGAAACGGGCCTAAGACTTAGGCCGGTGTCACACTTGCAAGTGCCTTACGTGCATCTCGCGTGAGTCTCGCGGTGCATCACCCGTCACGGACTCACACTCTCACAGGAGCGTCTCAGCTGCATAGAGATGAATGCAACCGACCCGCTGCTGTGAGGAGAGTGTGAGGCCGTGTCGGGTGATGCAACGCGAAACTCGCACGAGATACACGTCTGGCACTCGCAAGTGTGACACTGGCCTTAACCTGATTCTCCGTGTCAGGTTTTTTTTTTGTGAAAAAAAATTGGAAATCCGAAAAAAAAAATAAAATCTTTTTCTGAGACCCTGGGGGGCTTGGTTTTTTTTACATGGCAAAGTAATGCTTTTATTGATGTCATTTATACTCCCAAATGGTATTTTGATTACTTTCTACTGATTTTTTCTGTGAATGTTGTTGCAGCAGAGAAACCACAATTCTGGAGTTTCAATTTTTTTTTCTTGTTGCAGCATTTACCAATTAGGTTAAATAATTTTATTTTGATAGACCACAATGGTACGGAAGTGGCGATACCAAGTATAACCATTTTTTATTTTCTACATTTTTTTTAATCCTTAGTGGGAAAAAGGGGTGATTCATTTATTTTTAGTCCCCTTAGGGAACTTGAACCTGTGATTCTCTGATTGCTTATATTTTACAGTGGGTACGGAAAATATTCAGACTCCTTTAAATTTTTCATTGTTTCATTGCAGCCATTTGGTAAACGCAAAAAAGTTCATTTTTTTTCTCATTAATGTACACTCTGCACCCCATCTTTACAGAAAAAAAACAAATGTAGAATTTTTGCAAATTAAACAAGAAAAACGGAAATATCACATGGTTATAAGTATTCAGACCCTTTGCTCAGTATTGAGTAGAAACACCCTCATTTTGAGCTAGGACAGCCATGAGTCTTCTTGGGAATGATGCAACAAGTTTTTCACACCTGGATTTGGGGATCCTCAGCCATTCTTCCTTGCAGATCCTCTCCAGTTCCGTCATGTTGGATGGTGAACGTTGGTGGACAGCCATGTTCAGGTCTCTCCAGAGATGCTCAATTGGGTTTAGGTCAGGGCTCTGGCTGGGCAAGTCAAGAATGGTCACAGAGTTGTTCTGAAGCCACTCCTTTGTTATTTTAGCTGTATACCCACTTTATATCATGTGTATATCACAGTATTGAAGTATGTAGTAAACATTGTGGACCCCTATGAACATCAGCCAAAACACCAGCAGGCCCCCGGCTGCCATGGCATGGCCCCCCATCAGCAGCCCAGGGAACCTATGGGCACGTGAAATCTTGCACCCCCAGAATTTACTCACTAAATGCCACAGTCAAGAGATTGACAGTGGCACGTAAGTGGTTAACAGCAGTGAACAGAGCTCAGGGCTGTCAGAGGCACATTATAGCTGTACAGCACAGCCATTATCTACCACGAAAGATGCAGGCTAAGCTCCTGAGCCTGCATAAAAAATACTGATTATACTGAAAAATAGTGATTAATTTGTAGTTTCCTGGAGAAGACAAAGGATGACAGAGGAAGCCATTTTAATTGTTCCTTTTTGGCCAAGAAGGGCTTTATTTGCTGCATTATTGATTTTTAGAGGAAAATTATTGCAGACTCCTGAACAAGCTGAACCTTGAGTCTAATAGAAATTACCTATTCGCTTGTGGATATTCTTAAAATGTCACCAACACTATCCTAGGGTCTTGAAAAGCTCCAGAAGCCAGAACATACAGTAAAATTAAAAAAAAAATCTTCAGTTAGTGAGAAAGAAATAAAATCCCTTCCACGGGTCTTCCAATTTCTTCAAAGCGGCATTTATTAAGGTGTAAAGTAGAATTCATTAAAATCACAAGTTTTTGTTATCTCACCTGCTTTTTCAGGGAAGGTTGTCAAGAAAAACTTTTTTTAATAATGAAATAGACCTCCTATTTGTTCTCCATCTCCTTCTTAGAATCTATGTATCTATGCAGAATTTCATTTAATATAGCGACCTTGGAAAATTGTGGGGGCTTTCTATGTGATGGGTGGGTCAGTGGTTAGCATTGCTGGGTTCAAATCTCATCAAGACAGCAAGGAGATTCTATGTCCTCCCAATGTTTGCGTGTGTTTCCTCCGGGTTCTCCGGTTTCCTCCCACACTCCAAAACCATACAGATAAGGAATTTAGATTGTGAGCCCCAATGGGGACAGTGTTGCTGATGTACAGTACCTTGCGAAAGTATTCGCCCCCTTTGCATTTTTCAACCTTTTCCCAAATTTCAGGCTTGAAACATAAAGATTAAAATTTTAATGTTATGGTGAAGAATCAACAAGTGGGACACAATTGTGAAGTTGAATGAAATTTATTGCTTATTTTAAACTTTTTAAAAAAAAAATAACTGAAAATTGGGGCGTGCAATATTATTCATCCCCTGTAAGTTAATACCCCAAGCGACTGTAGCTGTAATCGCAGCAAAAGGTGGTGCTACAAAGTATGTGTCTATCAGTTTTGCACATCGAGAGACTGACATATTTGCCCATTCTTCCTTACAAATAGCTGGAGCTGAGTGTGGTTGGATGGAGAGCGTTTGTGGAAAGAGCTGAAAACTGCTGTTCACAGATTCTGGATTGGATTCAGGTCTGGACTGTGACTTGGCCATTCTAACACCTGGATACGTTTATTTGTGAACCCTTCCATTGTAGATTTTTCTTTGTTTGGGATTATTGTCTTGTTGGAAGACAAATCTCTGTCCCAGTCTCTTGTCTTTTGAAGACTCCAACAGGTTTTCTTCAAGAATGGTCCTGTATTTGGCCTCCATTCATCTTCCCATCAATTTTACCCATCTTCTCTGTCCCTGCTGAAGAAAAGCAGGCCCAAACTATGATGCTGCTGCCACCACCATGTTTGACAGTGGGGATGGTGTGTTCAGGGTGACGAGCAGTGTTGCTTTTACGCCAAACATATCGTTTGGCATTGTGCCCAAATAGTTTGATTTTGGTTTTAGCTGACCAGAGCACCTTCTTCCACATGTTTGGTGTGTCTCCAAGGTGCCTTGTGGCAAACTGTAAATGACACTTTTTTTTGGATATCTGTGAGAAATGGCTTTCTTCTTACCACTCTTCCATAAAGGCCAGATTTGTGCAGTGTACGACTGATTGTTGTCCTATTGACAGACTCTCCCACCTCAGCTGTAAATCTCTGCAGTTCATCCAGAGTGATCATGGGCCTCTTGGCTGCATCTCTTAGTCTTCTCTTTGTTTGAGATGAAAATTTGGATGGACAGCCGGGTCTTGGTAGATTTGCAGTGGTATGATACTCCTTTAATTTCAATATGATCGCTTGCACAGTGCTTCTTGGGATGTTTAAAGTTTTGGAAATCTTTTTGTACCCAAATACAGCTTTAAACGTCTCCACAACAGTATCACGGACCTGCCTGTTGTGTTCCTTGGTCTTCATGATGCTATCTGCGCTTTAAACAGAACACTGAGACTATCACAGAGCAGGTGCATTTATACGGAGACTTGATTACACACAGGTGGCTTACATTTATTATCATCAGTCATTTAGGACAACATTGGATCATTCAGAGATCCTCAATTAACTCCTGGAGTGAGTTTGCTGCACTAAAAGTAATGGGGACGAATAATATTGCACGCCCCAATTTTCAGTTATTTATTTATTTTAAAAAGTTTAAAATCCGCAATAAATTTCGTTCAACTTCACAATTGTGTCCACTTGTTGTTGATTCTTCACCATATCTTTATGTTTGAATCCTGAAATGTGGGACAAGGTTGAAAAATTCAAGGGAGCCGAATACTTTTGCAAGGCACTGTATGTAAAACGCTGCAGAATATGTTGGTGCTATATAAAAATAAAGATTATTATTGCATCTGCTCGCCGCCATGGAGAAATACAGTCATACAAACCTCTTTATGTTAGAGACTAATCAAATTCAGGTAGTCAGAATCTCTGCTTGCTTTTGTTCCAAAAGTGATTTCATCCTTAGCTTTCAATCAGGTAATCTATCTTGCGGTCCTTACATACATTCTCTGAAAATAACACAAAGCCTTCTTTTCATGTTTTGGGTGTTATGTGAGCAGTTCCAATATATACTTAAAGAAATACACATTTTAGGAAGGATGAGTCCCTGTTAACACAATTCTATGGTCCAACTCAAGCATAGAAAGCTACACTGGCCAGATTTACCAAGCCCGCCAATTGCAAGTGTTACCATGAGTGAGCGAACGGGTAACAATGTTTTGAACTTTTGACTTTCAGGCTCCATATCTCACGATCCGCTACAGCTTTCAGTGTGAGACTACCTTCATTTTATAGACAATCAACTTGGCTATCTCATATATAAATTTGACTTGCAACTATTGAGCATATGATTAGTTATGCAGATTCTTGTCATGTCACTGCATTGTTACTATTTTGCTCCTAAAAATCTAAATTTGCATTATTATTTTGGCAGTATTTTGTAAATACATCTTTGGCTTTCAACTCTGCCTGAATCCTTCTGGGAATGCTCTCCATCAGATTCAAGCACATCTCGACCGAAATCTGATCCCAGGTCTTTACACATTACAAATATTGGTGCATACTGGTCATTTGGGTACGTGTACAGCTTTTTCTTCTTCTCTACCCACAGATGTTTGATTGGGTTGAGTTCTGAGGACTGGGGGGGGTCACCCCAAAACCTCTACTTCATTGTCCTTGAACCATTTCTTCGCCAATCTTGACGTATGCTTCGGGTCGTCTATTCCTACCCATAGTACTCAAGTATATGAAGTAACTCATCTCTTCAGAAAATATATGTGTCCAAAAAACACACACACGTCGGAGTACAAATTTCCATAAAATTCAATTTTTATTAGACATATAAATAAACACACAATTGTATAAAATGACATAATTCATCGATCAAAAGGTATAAGGAGGACCTCTACCTGAAATCCACCCACCACAACCGTAATTGTATGTGTCCGGATAGTACAACCTATCATAAATATATAATATAAAGGGCAGACAGAGAGAGTAGATCCCAGGTCTTAATTTAAACTTACAGAGAGATCTGCTGCCACTATCTTTCTTTATAAAGCTCCCAAATAGTCCAGGGTAAATGCCACGTCATATGAAGTCATTCAGTCAGTCAATCTAAACAACATGTTCAAGGCTTACCCATATTGTGGACAAAGATAGGAGCGCCGGACGCACAACAGTGGGGGGAAGGAATACAGCTCCCAGTCCCGGACGCGTGTCGCTATCGCTTATTCAGCAGGAAGGAGGCAGGGGCGGAAGTGCGTTCGTTCCCCAATTATCCATGTTAAATACCCATGTGTTATGATCCGGAACCATGGAAGATCACCACAAATCATTGGCAAAAAGGTGACAAGAGCCTTGGCAACTAATCTGGCCGCCATCCCCTTACTAACCAACACAACTAGAAGTAGCCGAGGGGTGAACTAACATCCTGTGCACCGCGAACCCAGCCGGAGAACTAACTATCCTAAAGGTAGGAAAGATGAATAACTCTCTGCCTCATAAAATAGACAAGAATAGCAAGCCCCCAACATTCAAAGACTGCGGTGATATAGGAAAAACACAATACACAGGTAGATGACAGGATTAGCAAAAGGTGAGGCCCCCGCTGACTAAAATAGGAAAGGACAGGAAAGGGACTGATGGTAGCCAGAGAAAAACCCTGCAAAATACCAACTTCCTGATAGTACAAAAAGGCCCTCAGATCGCTCGATCTGAACTCAGTCCTATACCAGGTGCCCTTGTCATACCAATGAACAGAAAACAAGAATTATAACAAATTCAACAAGCCATAAACACATGGACCCAAAGGAGCTATACTCCACACAGAACTGCAGGGAGTTCCTCGACAATCCACTGAGGGGGAAAATCCCTGGAAGGAAATAAACTGAAACCAACCACTACAAATGACAAACCCAGAAAAGCAAAAGAACCAGGCAATAAATAAAGAGCAAGAACTTATCTGGAGTGGATGTGATGTAGAGCAGGATTAAGCAGGCTAGAGATACAAAGAACAACTGACATCCGGCAACAGCCTGCAATTAGACCAGGACTTAAATAAGCAGAGAGTTAGGAAAGGAAACACCCACTGCACAACACACCTGGTCTCTGTCCAAACCCTTCCTGGACACCAGAGGGAGCCTCCCAGCAGCCAAGACATAACTAACATTCACAACACCCATGTGTTATTAGTTAAGCTCCAGGTGATGTGTGTGCGCCGTGAACAGTCTCCAGTACTCATGTAAAGCAGACCACAGCACTCCAACCCCAATGCGCAGACTCAGGGAGAAATCTCCCAGTGACGTCACCGGGCATGCGCATTAGGTAAACGGAGGCCGTGAGGTGTCTACACCCAAGGAGAACTGTCAGAGAGCGCGCGCTCAGACACACCCACATCATCAGGAGCCTTGCGGAGGCTGGACGCAACACAAGCCACATCACGAATCTGTTTAAAGCCACCCAATATATACTAGACAGCAGGTACAAAGCATAAGGAAAACCTGAATATAGTACATTGCAGTCCTATGAGAATTACAATAGGAAAAACCGCATGAGCCAAATAGACATAGTATGTCAGTCAGAGTCATGTACAAACTCATGCACAATAGTGGATCTTACAATTGTATCGGGGGGGCCGTTCATATAGGAGTCACGAGGGACACAGTTCCATCCCACAAAAAACTACAAAGTTCCCCCTACCTTAAAGAGGGAGGGGGAGGAAGGGAGGAGGAAAAAGGTTTTTAAACTTAGGAGTAATACATCTGCAAGATCATGCATCCCATAATAATATTGCTAATGGATATAATTTATCCATATGAGTGTTAATTTCCTGACTAGGACACATAGATCCTCCTCCATATGTGATGGTTAACTCAAACTGCGGAACTGAGTCCCACATAGACCCCAAATGCAACTATGAGTATACAGTGTTCCTATATGGTATTATGAAAAACATTTCTTTTTTATAACTGAATGTTTTATTAAGTTTTTAGAACAGATACAAAAAAAATACATGCATGCATGGATATGTCTCACAAGCTTGTTAATAACTGTAAACCAGAAATCCGTATCCCTATTATCCACTAATACACTGAAAACAGGGAATATGACAAGACGAACAATACAATACTAGACAGGGAAACATAAGGGAGGGGGGGATGGATTGGGGAGGGTGAGCATATCAGGCTTCCATCAAGGCCGTACTTCACTGTTATTCTTTGTTGGCCCAATAAGTATCCCAAAGTGACCAAACACTCTCAAAAAGATCTACTGTGTTATTTGACAGGGCAGATAAATACTCCATCCTTCTCACATCTTGGATCAGAGATTGGAGATCTGTAAGTGAGGATGGATGGGCCAACCTCCAGTTACGGGCAATTAGACATCTAGCTGCTGTGGTCATGTGTAATAGTAACCGCTTCATTCTTTTCCCCAGCTGAGCAAGTGGTATATTTAATAAATAGAATTTAGGATCCAGGGGAATCTGAAGGTTAGTTACTTTATAAATAAGAGATTGCACCAACCTCCAGAAACACTGGATATTGGGGCATACCCAGAATATGTGCGGTATGTCTCCTCCTGTGGCTCCACACCTCCAACAATTGTCAGGTATAGCTGGGTTTAGTTTATGTAGTAGTGATGGGGTGTGATACCAATACATAAGTAATTTATACTGATTTTCCTTATAGACATAGCATGACGATGTCTTAGAGGCCGTATCCCAGATCCGCTTCCACATACACAAGGGAATGGACTCACCAAGGAAATCTTCCCATTTCCTCATATATGTATGCTTTGGCTTGTCTTCTGGGCACGGAGCCATTAAAATACGATATATATCGGAGATGAGGCCTTTAGTAGAGGCCCCAGCTCTACACAATCTCTCAAAAAGTGTAGGGATAGAGACTTCTAATGAGGTAAAAAGGGAATGCATCAGGTGTCTAACTTGTAAATACCGATATTGGGAATTGCCTGGGAGATTAAATTTATCAGCTATGGTGGCGTATGGGAGAAGGACTCTGGAACGTGCGTCTACTATGTCAGCAAAGCAAAAGAGTTTCCTGTCAAACCACGTTTTAGTCGCTGTACCCTGCATACCGTCCGTCATTCTGGGATTAAAAAGAAAAGAAGTCAATGGAGAGTGTTCAGATTTAAGTGGAAACTTCTTGACACAACAGTCCCATATCCTCTTCGTGAAGGCTATCGGGCCCAGAGTATTTGGGTCAGGCTTATTAGATGAGGTGCCCCAAAGGTAGGAGTTAGGGTGTATTGGGGCAAGCCATAACTTCTCTATTTCCATCCATCTAGAGAAGGCACAGCGATTAGACCATGCAGGGATGTGACGTAAGTGTGCTGCCCAATAGTACCTAGTAATATCAGGGACTCCCAGGCCTCCTCTCAGTTTACTGTCAAATAATGTTGTTTTCTTGATTCTATGTCTCTTATGGGCCCAAACAAATTGAAGTATACTAGACTGAATGTTGCGCAATTCTTTGTATGGTACACACACCGGAAGGGTCTCAAACAGGTAAAGGAGCTTTGGCAGAACAGACATTTTGACTGCAGAGATTCTTCCAAACAGAGACAATGGGAGCTTATTCCAATTGAGCAGGAGCCTTTTTATCTCAGGAAATAAACTAGGATAGTTCTGCTGGTACAAGAGCTTATACTTAGATGTTAATTGTATCCCAAGGTATGTCAAGGATATGTTTTTCCATTTATAGTTGTAGTTTCCCTGTAAGGAGGAGACCCGCACCTGTGGAATATTAAGAGGCAGAGCTTCCGTTTTGTTCTGATTGACCTTATACCCTGACAACCTTCCAAATTGTAGTAACAAGGAATGCAAATTCGGGAGGTTAATATGTGGTTGGGACAAGATCAATAGGACATCATCCGCATATAGAGATAGCTTAAATTCCTTATCTCGTACCATTACTCCATGTATATTAGGGTCATTGCGAATAGCAGCAGCCAATGGTTCAATACACATGACAAAGAGAAGGGGGGACAAAGGGCATCCCTGACGAGTGCCGTTGTGTATTTGAAAGGGTTGAGATGTGGCATAAGGAAGCTTGACCGAAGCTGAGGGGCATGAATATAGACTTTTCAGGGCAGTAATAAATGGACCTGAAATTCCAAATTGATGCAATGTTTCGAACATGAATGGCCACCCCAGACGGTCAAACGCCTTCTCCGCATCCAAACTAAGAAGGAGTGCTTCACTCTCTGTCTTATTAACAACCTCTACTAAGTCAATGATCTTCCTGGTATTGTCCCCTCCCTGTCTACATGGGACAAAACCCACCTGGTCTTTATGTATTAGGTGAGGAAGTAGAACTGAAAGGCGTAGAGCTAGTAGTTTAGTGAAGATTTTCAAATCAGCATTAAGGAGTGCTATGGGCCTATAGTTGGCACATTCCATAGCATCCTTCCCAGGTTTGGGTATAAGCGTAATATATGAATGTAACATACTTCTGGGTATAGGGGAGCCCGTGAGGAAGCTATTAAATAATTTAACTAAATAGGGGGTAAGTCGAGCCGCAAATGCCTTGTAGTAGAAGTATGTCAGGCCATCTGGACCCGGTGATTTTCCATCAGGAAGTAATTTAAGCACCTCTCCTACCTCTTCACACGTGATTTCTTTATTCAGTGTGTTTACAGTATTCTTAGTAAGGGTAGGCAGCTTACACTGCTCAAGAAAGGAGTGGATTAGCTCCCTCTGTTTTCCTGGGTCTGTAGGAAGGGTGCTGGGCAAAGAATACAATCTTGACAAATAATCCTGAAAAATCTTTGCAACTTTAGTGGGGTCATATAACGTATTCCCTCCCGAATCTCTCAAGGCATAAACGGATGAGTTCCCCCTCTCCTCCCTAAGTTGGCGGGCTAAAAGAGAGTGAGATTTATTTCCTTTGTCATAGTATTTATGCCTGCTATAGAGTAGTATTTTTTCTGTTATATTGACCTCTAGGTCCTTCAGTTGGGCACGAGTCTTTACTATACCTCTAAGGGTACGTATTGATGGGTTAAGGGTCATCCTATTTTCTAAGTCTCTGAGACTTTTAAGGAGCTGATCTCTCTGATATAGTCTATCTTTTTTGATGCGGGAGCTTAAAGCTATGCATTGCCCTCTAAAGACGGCCTTATGGGCTTCCCAAACAGTAGAAAAATTAGGCACTGACCCCTCATTGTTCTCAAAGTATTCCATCAATCCTGATTCCAGTTTGTCTCTGTAGGAAGTTCTCTTGAGAAGGGACTCATTGAGCCTCCAGTGGCAGACTCTTGTACATTGGGTTGTCTGATCTAGGGTGAGAGTCATTGGCGCGTGGTCTGACCACGTTATTGCACCAATATCTACTTTGCTCGTCCATCTAAGGGCCTGAATGTTGCCAAAGAAGAAATCGATCCTGGTGTGTGTACCATGAGGGGGAGAGTAGAAGGTAAAGGTTTTTTCTGAGGGATGTTTAACTCGCCACAAATCAAATAAGGCAAACCTGCGGATCAGTCTTCGAAAGGCAGCTGTCAATTTACGTTGAGACGGGCTCGACAATTGATTGTTAATAGTCAACCTGTCTAAAGAGTCAGAGAAAATAGTGTTAAAATCTCCACCCACTATCCACACTGAGGGGGGAAGGCGTGTTAATTTGAGGAATACCCGGTTCAAAAAAAGGATCTGGGAGGTGTTAGGGGCATAAATGTTACACAAAAGGATTGGAACTTCCTTATATGTCCCTTGTAGGATAAGGTATCTACCCTGTGGGTCTGCCAGGGAGGTAGTAACTTGAATGGGACAGGTCCTTGATATCAAGATCGCCACACCGGCTTTTTTCCTTTCCTGAGAGGCTAAAAAAATCGTAGGGTAAAGGTGTTTGGCGAAATTGCAGTTCCCGTTGAGATTCAAGTGCATTTCCTGCAAGAAAACCACATCAGCTCGCTGGGTCCGCATCTCACCTAATGCCATTCGCCTCTTAATGTTTGAGTTTAAACCCTTAACATTTAGTGTTAAAATTTTAACCATATTTTAAGTTATAGTGGTATAAAGCAAAATTAGCATTACATACAAAGGCTAACCGGGTATTGCCCATCTCAAACTTGCCTGACGGCCCATGATGGATGGCTCTCAATGGGGTACAAAAGATTCCCTCACCACAATCAGGGTAAACACATAAGGAATGGTAAAAGACAATGACAAAACACATAACATATAAAGCATAACATTTACATGTCATAAATGTTACCGGTGAGGAGTGAAGCCGCAGGCAAAAGCCTTCACCTCCGCTTCCGTCCTCCCCGGTCAGGGTCAAAGAAGAAAAAATTGGCATAATTTAAAACTTTACCAATATCTAAACCCTAACCTCCTATACCAACTCTTCCGTAGGAGGAACCAGGGTAACTCTAACCCTTAAAGGGAGTTTGTAGCTATGGACACACTGCTATCACAGTCAGTGTCTAAAGATAGATTCTAAACATCTAAGAGAGGGGAGCATTCGGTTCTCACCGCCCTAGTAGCAAACCAATGCAAATGATATGAGGAATCGTAACCAGATATATCAATATCAGAAAAGAAAAAAGAAAGTGAACAACTAGTTATGAAAGAAAAGACCAACCAAAGTCCTTATAATAAATCAGGGAGGGCATGAAGCCACCCCCCAAGGGGGGGACTACAGCCTGAAACCAGAGACTCAAACTCAAGGCTCCTGTTCCTAGAAGAAAGAAAAAATAAAATTGTCGTCTCAGGTCGGAGCCGGTCGTGCCTTAGGCCGTGATGAGGGAGAACCCCCCTTAGAGTCCACTTGTTGCCAGATCGGACGGGGTGGATTGGATGGCATCTCTAATTCCCAGTCTACCAGGGAGGGCGAAGGGATTCCCAGGTCAGTGCAGAAGGCTGGGAGGTCCTGAGTAGAGCGTAGCACAGCCGTACGACCATCTTTTGAGGCTATGAGGGCAAACGGGAACCCCCAGCGGTATCGGATGCCCTTATCTTTTAGGGATGCAAGTAGTGGCTGCAGATGTCTCCTTTTCTGTAAGGTGATCCAAGATAGATCAGGGAATAATTGGATCCGAGTACCTTTATATTCAATTCCCTCCGAAGTGCGGGCTTTGGCCATGATAGACTCTTTTAGTTGGAAGTCATGGACACAGCAAATAATGTCACGAGAGTAATTTTGAGGCCCCCTGGGGCGTAATGCTCTATGTGCTCTGTCCAATTTTATCCTTTGAGTTGTAGGGCGCTCCAGTACAGTGTTGAATATGGTTTCAAGTATGGCATGGACGTCTTCATTACCTGTAGCCTCAGGGACGCCTCTCACTCGGATATTATTACGGCGCCCTCTGTTGTCTAGGTCCTCCAGATGTTTGTTAGTTTCACTCAGAGCCCAAGCATAAGAGGTCACGTTCTTTTTTAATTTGATGATGTACTGTCTAGTGTTATCGTGATCCCTTTCCACCGAGTCCACTCTATCTGCTAGTATCCCAACATCTTGGCGGATTGAGTTAATCTCTGATTTACAGGTTTCTTTTACTTCCGAGATCAGGGATCTGAAGTCTTCCTTGGTAGGAAGGAGATCCAGGTACTTTTTTAATTTTCTGTGGTCACAATGGTGTTCCATGTCTCCCGGCTCAGATTCTGATGGGGAGTCGCGTGACCCTCCTCCGTCTTCCTGTTGAGACACCAAAGCAGACAGCGAAGGCGTAGAGTCTAGGTCCATATCCACGGAACCCGACCGCGTAGTTTTATTTTTCGCTTGATTGCTTTTATATGAAAAACATTTCTGATTAAATAAAAATAATAATGATGAGGAAAATGAAAAAAAGAAAAAAAGAAAAAGAAAAAAAAAAGGGATGGGAAAAAAAGGGAGAGGGAGGGGGGGGGGGGAATTGTACTATCCCGACACATACAATTACGGTTGTGGGGGGTGGATTTCAGGTAGAGGTCCTGCCTGCTTATACCTTTTGATCGATGAATTATGTAATTTTCTACAATTGTGTGTGTATTTATATGTCTAATAAAAATTGAATTTTATGGAAATTTGTACTCCGATGTGTATGTGTTTTTTTGTACACATATTTTCTGAATAATTGCTGATGGAGTTGTTCCAGTTATGAATCCGTACATAAGGGAATTATAAAAAATTGTCACTAAAATGATACAGTATTTTTCCCTTTGGTCTTTGATCTTGTTTATTTTGAAGTAACTCATCTCGTAGGATACTCACATATAGCTTAGCATTGAGACCACCATCGAACCTGGTCAAGCATTCGACAGAAGGAATCCAGTTCCACTGAAATAAATTAAAAATTTGTATTGGTAATGTCGTTAAAATCCATGATCCAAATGTGCTTAAAGTCTTTTCAGTTTAAATAAAGTGCATGGTAAAACCTGTGAATACAGCTGACACAGTAATCAACACTCTTCTGGTGGTAAAACACCCTTAATAATGAGAACAGGTTTCCAATTTTCTACTATCCACTTTTCGGCAAATTCGAGCCAACACTTCTTATGACGATATTGAAGTCGAGACTATTTTAACTTTTTGCGGGCCACCACTCCAGACTTGTGTAATGTGCTTCGCATGGTGCTCTCATGGATGTCTGTGATCTCACTGTTGACCTGTAGTCACACTTGTATGTGGCTCACTCGAGGATCGCATTGCACTGCCCGGACAGGCCGCCAGCTCTTCTGTCAGGAGCTGGTCAGCTACATGTATCTTTATGCAGTTGCACGCTCCTGTCAGGAGAGCGTGTGGCCTTTCTGGGTGATACGAACCTTGCGCAAGTCGGACACAAGTGTGACTCGCCACCTCCCACTATGGTGTTTGATGCTCCAGAATCGATAGACCTTGCCATGAGCCAACTTGTTTACTCCGATATTTTGCCTGCACATCCACCTTTTTAATGGATAGACGGACTTCATTTCGTATTCTTCCAACTGTCATGGCACTCGCATAATGCAGTTTAGCAATTTTCTTGGCCGAGAGACTGCTATCGATGATTTGTATGATGCAGTTTATCTTTTCTTGGAAAGATCTTCTTCATGGCTGCTCCTCTATTAAAACCAGGGACTTATCGTTTAGATATCAACTTATTAAAACACTGGACTATTAGTGAATGTGAGAAATGGTTGTAATTTGTAGTATACATGAAGAAAAAGAAGATCTGTTCACCACTCGGAGCAACAGCGTAACAATGCAGTGACATGACAAGAATCTGCACAAACTAAATAATTGCAAGTCAAATTTATGTATGAGATATGTATGAGCTAGCCAAGATGATTGGCTATAAAATTAAGGTAGTCTCACATTCTAAGCTGTAGTGGATGGTGAGATATGGAGCCTAAAAGTCAAAATTCAAGTTATCCTTTTGCTTGTCGATATATTCATGGTTAGAGATGAGAGAACCTGAAAAGTAAAGTTCTGCGTTTATACCGAACACTGACTTTACAAAAAAAAAAAAAAAACAAGTGTTGGCGTTCGCGTACTTTACGCATGCAAACTACTTGCTCAAGCATTGCTGCGCTGAGGTACGCGCATTGCTCAGTCCAGTGTGAGCAGCTTGCAGTATTTAACAGCTTGCACTGGCGGTAACAACGTGATCAACTGTAGTGTGCACCCCTCAGAAAAAAGAAAAAAAAAGTCTGCCCACCCTCCCCCAGACGTGATCTCTTTACGGCTGGCTGTATGTGCACGGAAATCCAAACTGCTCAATCAGTGACTTCCATTAGGGTTCAGGTCAAGTTCGGGTCCAGAACCAATCTTTATCTAAAGTCTACCTGAACCAAATTTCAACGGGTCCACTCATCTCTATTCATGGTATTTCCAGTTCCATTTCACATTAAAGCACACTCCACTTACTTCCTGGGCTGAGGCTGGTAAATTCTGTTGGAACAAATCTGTATTGTTACAACCTGGTCTCCCTTGACATTTGTTAAGCACCACAAATAGCATACTGGAAGAGCAAAAAAAAATAAATCATCTTTTGGCAGAACAGTGCTCGAAAAGGCTGGTGACTCTCCCCTACCTATCTTTGAGATTGCTTTTCAAAAATGTCCAGGGAGATACAAATTTCCTTGCCCCAAATTTTGTTTTCCTGTGGTTGATGCATGTGGTTATTGTGGGAAATAAATAGAGTTAATTATTGCTAATTAATCAGTTGTCTTTGATCAATACGTTTAACCCATTGTGTGCTACCTTTGGTCTACAGGAAAATAGCATTTCAGGTAAGGAAATATTAACTGTTTTATTGCAAGCAGCAAAGGCTTTCTTATTTTTACTAAGATAGCAATTGTACATATTCAAAGAACGCTAATAAGTTATTTCAATATCTTTTAAATAAAAATGTACTTAAACACTACAAAATAATAGATTAAAAATATATCAAATATAACCACATGGCTTACAACTAGCCTTACAGCTTTTGCACATACAGCAAAACTCAAAAGTGACATTAAAAGAAATATATGGTCGTGGCCAAAAGTTGAGACTGACAGATTTTGGTTAACACAAAATTTGCTGGTTTAGTGAGTTTAAATCTTATGAACAGATGTTTATATGGTTACTGAAGTACAATTATCAGCATTTCATAAGTTTTTACACTTTTCTTGACAAATGCATCAAGTTTATACAAAGACTCAATATTAACAATGCTGTTGCTTGTTTTAAAAACTTCTGCACTTTGCACAGGCAGCTGGATATCAGCTTCTTGGCCAGATCCTGAATGATAACACATTCTTGTCTAACTAGTGCTTGGAGTTTATCATAATTTTCTGTGTTTTTGTTTGTCCTTCTGCTGCTGATTGACCACAGGTTCTCAATGATTTGCGATCTGGAGTGTTTCTTGGCCATGGACCCAAAATGTTTATGTTGTGTTCACTAAGCCACTTAGTTATCACTATGCCTTGATACATGGTCTCCATTATGCTGGAAAAATTGTTCAACACCAAATTGTTCCTGTATTATTGGGAGACGTTGCGCTTGGAAGATGTTTACACACTATTCTATAGTCATGGCAGTGTTCTTAAGGCCTCTTTCACACGTTCGTGAAAAACCACGCACGTTTTTCACGGACGTGTCAGAGGTGCGTTTTGCCCTCCGTGAGCAGTGTTTATGGGCTAGGTATGTTCTCACACATGGAGAACGGGAACTTTCTACTCACCTGTACCTGGCGTCGCTGTCCGTGGCGCTGATCTTCGGTCCTGACGACTCCCCGCTGCTGCCGGCCGCAGTGAAGTGAAAATTCAATTAACATATAATGAGCGGCGGTCGGCTGCAAGTGACTGCAGGGCTGGTGAAGGGGAGTAAAGTTTTTTTTTTTCTCAGACACATGTCTTCTCTCCGGTGCGTGTCACACGGAACACATCCGTGTGGTCCGTGTGTGTTGTGTGTGACACGTTTGCGTTCCGTGTGACACCCGTGATGTCGGAGAGAAAACGTACATGTCGGCGTGAGAAACACATGGACACACGTAAGTACGGAATGGACACACATTCCGTGCGCAAATACGTGTGTCCAAAACCATAGGAATACCTAGATTACGTGTGTACGTGTCTCCGGTACGTCAGAAAACTGCCAAACACGTACCGGAGGCACGTACGTGTGAAAGAGGCCTAAAGGGAATCTGTCACAAGGTTTTTGCTACCTCATCTGAGAACAGTATAATGTAGGCAAAGAGATCCTGAATCTAATGATGTATCACTAAAATTACTGGGAGCAGCTGTGCTAACACAATCAAAGATTTTAGTTTTTAGCAAAGCAGCAGAAATTAGAAAGCTGCGCCCACCCACACCAGGCTTTATGTATACATTTCTATATACAGATGCTTGTAATCACAGAAAGGGGCAAAGTCAAACTTGAGCTCACCTGCTCCTCAGTCCCACTAATGATAAAGCTACTGAAGCTTAAACTAATACTGTAGGTAAACAAACACACACTTTGTGACAAGAGACACATGGTTGAAATCTCCGTTAACCCTTACAGCAAAAAGCCATCAGATTACATAGAAAAAACCTACAGACAGATTCCCTCTAAGCAAAATTGTTTACGTTTACGCAAAAGAGCTCACGCTTGGATGAAAAGAAACCTCACACATAAATGGTCTCACGATGCTTTACTATTGGTATGAAACAGGTCTCATGGTAGTAAAAGTGATAGACATTATCAAGGATAGCAGAGAAGCCACTTCTCTCAGAGAAAAAAAAAATCGTACAGACTAACCTTCTGCAGGAAGTACAGGGATTTGACAATTGAAGAACAGTTTACGCTTATTTTCTCTGATAACCCCCCCCTCAGACTGTGTGAGACATGGGAGAATGACGGTCCGGAGAAGAAAAGGTGAGCGCTACCATGAGTCCTGTATCATGCCAAGAGTAGTGTGTGTGTGTGTGTGTTTTTCATCCAGGAAGAGGACGGATATGTCCTTGAAACGCGTAGACCTGTGTAAAGACCTGTGAAAATAAAGAAAAGAGTTTTACTATCTCCACCTGGACTCCTGTGGTTTGGCGCGGTATTCTAATCCTGCATTTCCCCTGCTGATTTAAACCTGTTTTTCATCCATGGGAGGGGGCTCACTCGCAATTTTGTCTAAGAACGCTGCTGTCAGTAGAGAATGTCATCTAAATATTCTCCAAGAGAAACATCTCTCAACCATAAAGAAGCAATATGGTGATGAACAATACTTTTCCAGCATGATGAAGCACCATGTCAGAGCAAAAGTGATAATAAACTGTCACAGTAAACAAAACATTTAGATTTTCGTCCAAGGTTAGGAAACTCCACCTGCTGAGAACCAGTGATGAATACTCAAAGAGCGGGTGGGCAAACAAAAACACAGAAATTGTGATAAACTCCAATTACTGATTAAATCAAGAATCAGTTTTCATCAGTCAGGATCTGGCCCAGAAGCAAACATCCAGCGGCCAGGGCAAATTGCAGAAATCTTGTAAAATAAAAAAGGTCAAAACTGTGAATATTGAGTCTTGTTATCATCTTGTCACTAAAAGTCTAAAAAATATCAAATGCCTATATTTGTACTCCTGTAACCATATAAACATCTCACTAAAACACTGAAGGAGCACAATGTGTGAAAACCAAAATTTGTTTGTCTTAAAAACTTTTGGCCATGTTTTCAAAAAACATGACAGAAAACAAACCCAATTCCAAATAGTTGGGATACTCTGTAAGGAACACAAGAATGCAATAAATTGGAAGCGTCTTATAGCCATATTTTATTCACAACAGGACATAGATCGGAAGGTGAAAAGTAGACATTTCATTTGAAAGAATTCATTTAGAAATTGATGACTGCAACACACCTCAAAACAAGTTGGGCTCGGGTCATATCTACAGTTGTGCAGGATCCCTGCTTTCTTTCATAATAGTCTGTAGTCGACTGGGAAGAGCAGAGAGTAATTGCTGGAGTTTTGGGAAAGGATTGTTGTCCCATTTTTGTCTGATGTAGGATTTCAGCTGTCCTGCGTCCTTCTTTGCTCGATTTTTCGGTTCATAACACGCCAAATGTTTGTTAGAAAATCCAAACTCTTCTTCTGAGAAGCCATGCTATTGTGATGCGATTTAGCATTGTTGAAATACGCAAGGCCTATCCGGAGTCTGACGTGGTCTGGATGGGAACACGCAGTAGTGCTTAAAAGTCTGTCAGCCTTTCAGAACTTTCCATATTTCTGAATAAATTTGACCTAAAACAACATCAGATTTTCACACAAAGACCTAAAGCAAATAAACAGAACCAAAATCAAAAGTAGTAAAAAAATATTGGACTTCGTCATTTTTTTTCTTTAGCAAGGAAAAGGATCAATATTACGTGTGGGAGTGGGAAAAGTATGTGAACCATTGATTTCAATATATGGTATGACCCCTATTTTACAGCAAAACTTTTTCTAAATGTTTGTCTCCTCCAATCCACAGACAAATTATGTACAAACTATTGATATGGTTTTGAAGCCTTTTTCCAACCTGATGAGCAAAAGCTTCTTTTGAAGTCTTCAGAAATCTCATTTGTGCCATGATGCACTTCCATAAATGTGTTCGGAAGATTAGTATTTGATAGAGCCCTGTTCTTTAAAAACATGTAACCAACTCACACCTGATTGTCAAATTGATTGAAAACAGTACATTTAAACTTCAAATGATCACCTACTCTTAAAGGTTCAGCTACTTTTGACAGACATGTAATATTGGATCATTTTCCTCATTAAAAAATGACAGTCTGATATTTTTGGATTGGTTATTTGATTTCATCTATGTTTAATATGTGTAAAAATCATGGAGTTTTAGGTCAAATTTATTCAGAAATATGGAAAATTCTGAAGGGTTCACAAACTTTGAAGTACCATTGCTGTTTTAAATCTCTAAATAATGCTCAGGATAGTGACTAGAGATGAACGGACCCGTAGACGATCGGTCCGGCGGGGTTAGCCAAACTTAAATTAAAGTTACGTTTGGGACCCAGACTTGAACGGAATCACAATGGAAGTCACTTATTGGGCAGTTCAGGTCTCTGCCCACATGCAGCCAGCAATAAAACAGAGCTCTTGCGGGGGCGGGTTTTTCAATTATTTTTTTTTCGGCGCATACTACATGCGATCACACTGTTGCTACCCCCAGCGCGAGCCAAACACTGCAAGTGGCTTGCACTGGGCAGAGCACCGATCTTACCCGAGCATAGGGATATTTGCGTGAGTAAAGTTCATACATAAAGCACCCGAACAAGGTTTTTTTTCTTTTTGGAAAAGTCTGAACACAGAACCTCAGGTTCTTTAGTGACTTTCAAGATGTGTAAGCTGCCCATGCCATAGGCACTAATGCAGCCCCATACAATCAGTGATGTAGCTTTTTGAACCGAGATTTTAAGCTGGGAGGATACTCTCTTCTTGAGTATTCAGGATACGTCTTTGGTTTCTATAATCATAATTTCACATTTTGATTCATCTGACCACAGAATTGTTCTCAATTTTGCCTCCGTTCATTAAAATGAGCGCTGGCCCAGAGATGGCAGTGTTTTTGGATTGTGTTGATATATGGCTTCTTCTATGCATGACAGAGCTTTATCTTGCATTTATGGATTGCACGGTGCTCACCAACAATGATTTCTGTAGGTATTCCATACATGCAGCCATATAGCCCATGCAGTGATTTGCAACTTGTGGACCCATAGATCACGAACATTCAATATTGATCATTGGCCTTGTCCCTTTTACACGATATGAATTTCTCCAGAATCCCTGAATCTTTTGATATTATGTACTGTAGATAGTGGGACTTTCAACTTTTTTTTACAATTGTACTTGCTCTTTATAAGCAGCCATGTGACTTACTTGAAAACTGACCCTCCAATAGTTTTTCATTAATACGACTTACTTTTCAGTGTTTTGTTATATGAGATATGTTGCAGCCACTAATTTCTAAATAAGTTAATTTTCTCAAATGAAATAGAAAAATGTCTAACTTTCACCTTCTGATCCGAGCTCTATATTCTGTTGTGAATAAAATAAGGATAAAGGATTTCCAAATCACTGGATTCTGTTTTCTTTACATTTTACACAGTGTGACAACTTGTTTGGAATTAGATGATGTACATCTAAACTTTTTTTTTTTGTCTCAAACAGAAATAAAAATGACTTATTTAGGTCAAATCTGTTTGCAGAAAAGGTAATATTAGTATGCCTACTGTGACTGAAGCTGTGATGTAGTGTAGGAGGAGTGAGTGGATGGAGATGCAGACATGGAACCATACGCAGTAAGGCAAGATGGAGAAGTGGACATATGACCATGGTCAGAAGAACTGGAAGAGGAGGTAGGAATATTTAAAGATGATAATGGGGAGTTGTAGGAGACACTAGGGGGAAAAGAGGCAGGACGTCTGGATTCCCGATGAGAGTGGAAGGCATAGCTGGGTTGGGAGGGAGAGTCCTGGGTATAACTTGTGGAAGGATGTGAATGGTATGAAGAGAGTCGAGGGAAAGAATGTGAAATACATGGAGGGGACTGAGAGTATGAATTGGAAGTGGCTTGAGAGGAAGTTGAGAGGCAATATTGGGGTTGACTTGGTGATTGATAGGCAGCCAATGGGGATATGAACTCTATTTCTATAGGTGGTGCTGTATTCAGAGGACAGGCCAGCTTTACTTGGTCTATTAAACCAAGCACCTTCTCAGGATCATTGGGAGGAATGCAGGCTTCTATGAGGGTCTGAATGCTAGAACGCAACCAAAGCCTCCATCGCTCAGGAACTTTTCGGATATAACTTCCCAAACTGCGGACAAATGCGTCCTCTGAATCTTCCTCAATATTTCTTTGCAAGTAAGCCAGAACTTGGCTATCAATTGTGTCTGCACTGGTTGAGCTAAAGCTTGACTTTTTGTCTTTCCTCTCCCTGTATTGAAGTGGCAAAACTTGTTGGGTAACCAATGTGGCAGAGCCTGTGACTGGTGGTTCTTCATAGCACAAAGATCTGCCTCCATCACTAGGATCTGATGCTCCTCCTGCTGTTGCTGTCGGCAATTCCGGCTCAGATTCTCCCAGATGATGTTCCTGAGGCACTTGGACATCTATTTCTACTCCATTAAGGTTTGCGCTGTATAATGAAAAGGAACATGCATAAGCTTTAACCATCATGAGAACAGAAAAAACAAAACAAATTGTGTTACCGCAACAACACTTACGGCCGAATATCCAAGACCGGTATAAGAAACATTAATTCTTCCAGATGGATATAAGGTCTCTTGCTGGGGGGAGCTAAACCATTTTGACCCTGCACAATCTCCCTGCGAAATTGATCTCGAGCACTACGCCACCTTTTCCGGACTTCATTATCTACGAATAACAACACACACAACTAGGAATAACAAAACAAAAGTCAAACCAACATTTTTAATTAAACAATTACATCCTCCTCAGTAGCTTTCAGCAACAAAAAAGGATTTAAGTACAGGTTTATGGCTATACACATGTTAAATAATGTTTTAATTAAAAGGTGCATGCTAAAGAATTGCAGGCCTACAAAAGTAACTGTTACGAACAATACCAGTTTTCATGTAGCTCCTACTTGGTATCTTTCACGATCAATTAAAGGTGTATACATTTGGAGCCATAGATCTGTGGGACTGTAGTCAATGCGTGCAGCTCAAAGTGAAGGTTGTTAAATGCACAATAGAAATATATCAGAAATGCAAAGAGTGAAAAGAAGGAAAGGGCAATAAACTGCACTTCCCTTTTTTTATTATTTTTCCAGAATTACTTATATGCCCTCAGAATTATTGCTCCCGTAATTCTCACTCTCCTTCACAATCGCCAAACTTCAACAACCTCCTAAGAAATCTTTAGCTCTCCAACCTTCCTACATCTTTTGCAAACATACCCCTAATCCTCATATCACTACTTTTGAAAACAAACTAAAATTCTGCACTCCCCTTCTTCCACACACCCTCCCTCCCACTCTTTTCTTCTCGTCATTGCAGGTGATACGAGGGGCGATCCAAAAGTAATGATAATCGGTTATTTCTATTGCACACAGAAATTGAAATAAAATGTTTTCTTCTCTCTTAGGTACCCACTAGTCCAGGAAAAAAAGAAAATCACTTAAATAGGCCACGATTCCCGGGAGCTACATTCATTTGACTATGAACTGCCGAGGAGTGAACATCAAAATGGAAAAAAACAAGCTCAGAGCTGTCATCAAATACCTCTGCTTGAAAAAAAATGACTACCAAGGACATACACAGCGACTTGGTGGAAACATTGGGGGACTCTTCTCCTCCATATTCCACAGTTGCACGCTGGGCCAAGGAATTTAAGCTGGGAAGAACATCGACGGAAGATGAACATCGTGAAGGACGCCCATCCACATCCCTCAATGAAGAAAACGTGAAAAAAGTTGAAGTTGTATTGGCAGATCGAAGAGTGACTGTCAGGCATGTAGCTGAGGTCACAGGGATCTCATATGGCAGTATTCAAAGAATCCTTGCAAAAGAATTGCATATGAGAAAGGTCTCCACGCGTTGGGTGCCAAAAATGTTAACCGACGAGCAAAAGTAGAAACGAGTTGACATTTTAATAGCAAATCACCAAAAGTTTCAAGCAGACAAGGATAATTTTTTGTCACGTTTTTTTGACCATGGACGAGACCTGGATCCACCATTTTGATCCCGAAACTAAACAACAAATCGATGACATGGAAACGAGCCGACGAACTGACACCGAAGAAAATCAAAGTGTCAAGCTCACCAGGGAAGGTTATGGCGACCGTTTTTTGGGACGCTGAAGGAATTATTATGGTGGACTATTTGGAGAAGGGAGCCACTATTACGGGCTCCTACTATGCAGAACAAATAAGAAGATTGCGGGAGACTATCAAGGATATCTCCCATTCTTGATACTTCGCAACTAATGCCTACTAATATTTTGCCTTCCTATCAATCTGCAATTACTTGAATTTCTAGCAACCTCTGAAACCAAACACCCATTCATTTGAACCCACATTTGAACCTCCATGCTCATCTCCCTCTCTCTGGGAGGACTATGGAACACTGGGTTCATGTCAATCACAACCTTTTTATTTCTCTTAATCTTTCCTTCCTGGTCCTCACAGAAACATGGCTGAGACTCTCTGACACAGCCTTCCCTGCAGCATTGTGTTATAGTGGCCTTCACTTCACCCACGCCTGGCAAAAAAAAAAAAAAAAAAACAAACAAACCGGTGGCCGACCTGGCCTTTTCTGTTCTAACAACTGGACCTTCAACCTAATCCAACCACTACCCTGCCTTATCTGACCGTCCTATGAAGTTCAATTTGTCCATATTCAATATCTCTATAACCTGCAAGTGGCCATCATAAACTGACTCTAGGCCCTGTCACAGTCTTTATCGACCACTTCACCACCTGGATTACATTTTTTGGGTGATTTCAACATCTCCATTGACACTCACCAATCAGCAGCCTCCAAACTCGTCACTTTCTTTATCATTTGGTCTTATACAATAGCTCTCCACATCCACCCATACAAACGGACATACACTAGACATCATCTTCACCTGCCACTGTTCCCTATCTAACCTCACAAACCTACCTCTCCCTGTCATCTAACAATCTCATCACTGACCTCTTTACCTGTCTCAAGTTCAGCAGTTAGAACACCCCACAAAAACCTCTCACACCAGACATTGACTCTCCACTACAACTGTCCACAATATCTGCACTCCACGACACATATTTTTTAGAACACCATTAGTGATGGGCGATGGTCGGGATCGGGAGCCTCGACTGATCTTTTTTTAAAATCGAGATCGGGATAACACGAACTTGGGTCCAATCCCCGATCTTGGACTTTAGTTATGGGATGGGGTGGGCGGGGGGGGGGGGGGGCTGTAAAATAAAGTATATAGTTAATAATAAACATTATCATTATACTTGCAGGTCCCGCGACACGCCCTGCAGACTCTGTCTCCCGGCCACTTCTGCTTCAGTGTCCGATCTTTGCTGTAACCAGCACTGACTTAAAGGACCTTCAATGATGTCATAACCATGTGACTAGTCTGGTGTGAATGTTGTACAGGCATTGGCTTACAGACTGGTCAAATGGCTATGACGTCATCGAAGGTCCTGGAATCAGGAAGGTGGAATCATACCCTCACTGTCAGCCTGCTTCTCGCTCTGTACAGAGCGATGTAACAGAGCTGACATAGCTCTCCCTGCTTTTCTCTCTGTAGAGCCGCTTGTCTTTAGAGATGAAGCAGAGTTGACATGGCTCTCCCTGTGGACTATGTTGGACTAAGGAGGTTTTTTTTAATAAAGATGGAGTCTTTAAATGTTTTTGTTCTATTTCTTATAAAAAAAAAAATTTCTAGTGTTTTTTTTTACTGTTTACTGGAAATTCATGGTGGCCATGTCGGATTTGTCGTGACACCATGAATTTCGGGCTTAGTACCATTTGAGAATATAAAGCTAGTATTAACCCCTTTATTACCCAGCGTGCAACCGCCATCAGAGCCACTGGACGAGCCGGGTAAAACCCCTGGAATGGCGCTAAGAAACAATGCGCCATTTCCAGGGACGGCTGCGGAGAATCCCAGCCCACAGCTGCCTGGTTTTACCTGGCTGGCAATCAAAATACAGCGGGAGCTCATGCATTTTTTTTTTAATTATTTTTTAAATAATTAAAAAAAAAAAAAAAAAAAAGATAATGTGCTTCCTGTATTTTGATTGCCAGCCAAGGTAAAGCCAGGCAGATGGGGTGGCAGCCCATAGCTGGCTGCTTTATCTGCGCTGAGAAGCAAAAATAACACGGAGCGCTACGTCATTTTTATTTTTAATGATAAACACTACCTACCTTTTGCTTCAAAACTCCTTGAACAGCATGTCCATATTCAATTTCTTTTCATCTAAAACACTCATCAAAAATCTACAAACTGGCTTCTCTTCCCACCACTCTACTGAAACTGCCTCGACAAAAGTTACTAATGACCAAACTTCCAAAGATAACAGACTATGCTCTATACTCCTACTTCTAGACTTGTGCCTTTGGCACAACTGACCACTTTCTCCTACTACAGATCCTCTTTTCCCTTGGGATCCTTGCTTGGATCTCCTCATACTTCAATAACAGCACAATTAACATTTCCCATTCCCATACTACCTTCTCATCCCACCTTATCTGTTGGGTGTCCCTCAAAACTCTGTTCTGCAACCTTTACTCTTCTCCATCTATACATTTGGTCAAGGACAACTCGTAAAGTGCCATGGCTTTCACTAGTACAAAATATATGCTGATAATACACATCTACTTCTCTGGCCAAAATGACACCTCTCTGATGTCCTGAAGCCCAGAATGTCTATCAGCCATATCGGCCTTCTTATCAAACTTTCTAAAATTGAACGTAGACAAAACCTAAACTCATCATCTTTTCTCCATCTCACTTAACTTCCCTACCTGATCTATTATAGTAAATGACATCACACTTTGTAGTCTCAATGTAACCTTTGTCTCTGCTCTGTCCTTCAAAACACACATTCAAGCCCTTTCCACCTCCTTCCACTCAAAAATATTTCTAGAATTTGTCCCTTCGTCAACTTAGAATCTACATAAATGCTAGCACATGCCCTTATTTCCCACCCTGACTACTGCAATGTCTTTCTCTGTGGCCTCCCAGCTTACACACGTTCGCATTACCATTCTATACTTAAAGGGGTATTCCTATCTACAAGGGCCTATCCCAATATGTATTTGTAATAATTATTATTATAAAGGTAATACAGTTCTCCTGATAAGCTTTTTCACTTACCTCATGTGCAGGACATTACAGTAGCTTAGGTATCCTTGGTTACGACCAATAGCAAATAAATATTTGCTCACACTGGCATATATATATATATAAAAAAAAAAAAAAATCGGTCCAATTCTAATCCAGAAAAGTGGGCAGTGATATCCGTTTGGTAATCCGTATTTAATGAGAGTGTGTGATTTTTTTTTTTTTTCTCGAATAGCTTCCTTATGCCATAGGCATGCAATGTGGTTTTTCTCTCCGCAGCTATTATTCAACAATTATTTGCAGGACCATTTACAAAATTCTATATTACAAAATGGTAATGTGTCCATAAAAAAACGGATGCCATTACGATGGTCCATGTGGTATCCATTTTTTTCGCCAGTGTGAGCAAATCCTGTCAGTACATAAGTCGTAACCATGGATACCTAAGTAGCAATGCCTTGCACACGAGGTAAGCGATCTAGGTAATCTTGAGAACTTTACTATGTTTGTACTTGGAACCACCACCACCACCACCACCGGGGATAAAATCTTGTAGATGGGAATACCTCTTTAGCTCTGCTGCCGGACTTATCCACCCCTCTCCTCACTACTCCTCCACCTCTGCCATCCCTTTCAGTGGCTTCCAATTCCCTAACAATTCCCGTTTAAACTATTAAAAATGACTTCAAGGCTGTTCATATGTAGTGACTCAAAGAACACATTACTAGAATGTCCCCTAATGGGTCATGTGTTTTTCTATAATGCTGGACATTATCTGTGCCTTCTGAAGCCTTGCTCTGAGAGTTGTAGCATTTCCAATCTGCACTGACCTCTGCTGGCCATTCTCAAAACTACATTTGCCATAAATGGTAAAAGGAAATGGGGCAGCAGTGGGGAAATTTGGAAATTTCCAGGTCTTTTTTCTGACAGAAAAATTAGAAAATGGCTGTGACTGAGGACTCAGGAGATGAGGACTGAGTTTGGTGGGAGAGGTGTATGAACGTTGGAGTCAGTGGGCCAACTTTCAGTCACTTCTATCCTCTAGTGACTGTGCCAGGTAAGGAGAAGAAAACTCTGTGGAAATGAAAAATTAAGGCTGCCATTTATTCTAAATCAAGGTAGGCCCCGAATATAGCAAGATCCAGAAAGCCCACAAACTGCTCAAAGCCAAGATAGTTATAGATGCCAAGATGCTAACATACTCCCAGAGCTTGGATGAGGGAGAGTTAATCCTGCAAAGGAAAGAACTGGAATATAGGTTGTGGAAACTTATAAGGACAGGCTTATACTCTGCAGTATCAACACTGTAGTTTATGTGGAGTAAAAGTTCTCTCTCTTTGTTCATGAAACGTACGGTGTCTGTATTTCTTGTGGGATTACATTCTTCCCGGCTACCACTTCATGCCATATGATCTGGGTCTCTGCGCATTCCAGGAACCACATGAAAGTCAAACCAGACCAGGGAGCTTAGTCACTACCCATAGCTGCAGTACGTAATCAGCCCCTGTGACCACCTACTTACCTTCTACTACTGTATTCCTATCTACATTTGCCTACCAACCTGTGGATTGTCAGAGGCATCGTTACAGGATAAGGCTCAGAGTTCTGAGGCCCTGCATTTCTGCTGGAAGTTGTGGCACATATAGCTCCAAACTAATATCCTGACACCTTCACACGTTATCTTCTGCCCTCACAAGAGCTCATTCTCTTTCCTATGTTCCTGACCCAATCACCTCCAAGATTTTTCCTGAACATCCCCTCCCTGTACGCTGGATTTCAGTATCTCAGCACATCTGTTTGTCTCCTACATTTGGAATCTTCAGACACAACCTGTACACTCACCTTTTTAGGAAAGCCTACAATAACCATGATGCCACTGGAATTACTCCAACTTACGACCCAATGTCTCCTCCCCATTACCGATTATAACTCCATCAGGGCTGAGTTCTCTCCTCTTCTGTACCATTCTATCACTGTTTGTTCATTGTAATTTATATATGTATTTTATAAGTAAACGCTTTCCACATGTATGGCACCCTGAAATTGATGGTGCTTTAAAAATAAAACACTATGATTGGTTACTGATGTTTTGTGATAAAATAGCACATTACTGTATTTACCAAGAATTCCTTTGTCTCGGTTATCAAGGTCATCCCAGTCTGGGTACAAACAGCAGCATACAGATAACCATGCATCCGCTTTCTTCTGTCGGTCACTGTATCCACGGTCTGAAGGGTCCCAGAGCACAGGATGACTTCGGACAGCAGAAATCAACTCCTTGACTTTCAGCTGCATCTTCCTGAGACGAGGAATCTTTGCTGTCGGACGCTCTACGAAACAAATGGAGCGGCTGGTGGCCTGTTTCCTGTTCCTGTGGGGCCGCCTAGTGACTATGGTAGATGAGATATAGATCAAATTAAGAGGATGTATATGCTTTTCACGTTCCACTTACCTCTATGTGCTAAATGTGGCAATGTTAATAGATGCATCAATTCTGCATTTTAGGACATTCCAGATACGAAGCTAACACACAAAATATATTTAGTTCTTTGCCTTTTAGCTTCTACTACTTTCCACACAATAGATTCACACTGTACTAACAGGATACCATGAAGAATTAGACATTTTTGTAGGGACTAAATATACAGAATGTGCAGAATTCTTCTACTCAGTGGCTTATTACCTCGGCTGATATTTACTGGAACCTCCTCCTCTTCAATGGTCACAAGTATCACATCCTTCTCCTCTTTTACCTCTTCCTTAACAATAATATCAAAGTCATTGAAATGTTCACTCTATAATATAAAAAAAAAAAAAAAAAAGTGAGTGACCAACTATAGACAACAAGCAATCTGTAGTAACGTGTCGCTCGTGACACTTTATGAAGTGTAAAAATGTCATGATCATGCCCTAATACATTATAACCCTTCACTAAAACTCCATTCATTCCTGATGCCTTGTCATTGGCAATGCCTCCTATGGCTTACTCCAGTTCATCCATTGTAAACTCTCCCTACCCTTCCTCTCTATCCACTTGATCCAACACTGGCAGTATAATTAAAAAAAAAACCAAAACAACTCTTCTAGTTGTTGCATATTAAAAACAAACAGACAAAAAGCGCAATCAGAGTAGAGTAGTGGATTTGAAGGGATCAGGAAGGCTCACCTCTAGTATTGTGAAAGCCACAACCACTGTTAAAATGTGTATCAATGGCTGGTGCAGCTACCTGCTGGAAGATGATAGGTGCAGATCAAGGAAAGGGTTAAACGCCGAGCTGCCATGGAAGAAAATCCGAATGGTTAGGAATGGTGATCTTTATTTGTGTACGCATTTCAGAGATTATTCTTCTTCAGGACATTCATGTGATGAGGAAGTATTGCCCCTCTGTATCTGAGCTATGCTCACCAAGAGTCGCCCTATCCTTTCCCCTTCTCAGTACTGTATTGCTCCTTCACAAACATCTGTAAGTTTTCAGTCTGGTTCTAGTCAACAACAGATTCTGAGCCCAATTTCATATTGCAATGAGGCAGGATAATTTACTTATATATATCTAGCCTCCTTCACCCTTAAAAGGGTTTCCCCCTTTCATCATCTGTAAAAGAAAATATGCTTGCTGAAATAAAAACAATATCAGACAGTCCTTACACACTCTCCAGTGCTATATCTCCACTGTTGTTTAGAGTTGAGCGCGGTTCGCGGTTCTCCAGTTCGCGGCTCGAGTGATTTTGGGGGCTGTTCTAGATAGAACTAGAACTCGAGCTTTTTGCTAAAGCTCGATAGTTCTAGATACGTTAGAGAACGGTTCTAGCAGCAAAAAGACCAGCTAATTACTAGCTGGCTTTCCGCTGTAATAGTGTAAGTCACTCTGTGACTCACACTATTATGAAATTTCAGTGTATAGTGTGCGGGAACAGCGCATTCAGATCACTGCTATATGGATAATGGCGATCACCATTTTTTTTTTTTCCTTGTCTTCCTTCCCTAAGCGCGCGCGTGTAGTGGGGCGGGCCAGCATGTCAGCCAATCCCAGACACACACACAGCTAAGTGGACTTTTAGCCAGAGAAGCAACGGCATGTGTGATAGGATGTCCATGTCACATGTCCCTGCATTATAAAAACGAGTATCTGCCCGTCCGGACGCCATTATCTCTTCTGCGTCCTTGGTGTCAGTCACCGCTGGCGCAGCGCCTATCTCCGATACTGCTGTGTACGCTCTATACACAGCGCTGGACAGCATAGGGATAGCACTTTCTATCAGTCCTTTTAAGGGCTAATACAGGCAGGGTCAGAGCCATAGGTGACAGGTCCGTGAAAACAGAGTTTAACAGCTACACAAGATGACAGCGTCTGTGTAGCTAAGGTCAGGGATTTCCTCGCTGCATTTTCCCATTAGGAGGGATAGAAAGGCAGGCTTCCTTTCCTCTACCCAGAGACCCACAACCCTGCCACTGTACCCTCCTGCCCTTTGCACACTCAAACTCATTGTTACTAAGCCATTATACTAGCAAACACTGAGTGAACTTCGTGGCATCCTAAACGCGGCTGTTGGACTTCTGTATTGTCCCACAAGTGCAAAGATATTTGCAGCACGTCTGCCTGCATTGCACACTCAAACTCATTGTTACTAAGCCATTATACTAGCAAACACTGCTGCCAGTTTAAGGGCCGTAGTTGCATTGTCAGGGATAATTATTGTTGTTTATTCTGCTGTTAATAAATCTAGACCACCGCTGAAATCTACACCACCTGTCAATTTTTACTACCACATTTTAAGTGCTCAATCTTGTCGCTATCAAAATGAGTGGCAAAATGACAGATGCTGGTGGAAAGGGGAAGAGGCGTGTGGGAAAAGGAAAAAAAAGGGTTTGTCAGTGGGGAAGGTAGCAAAGCTCCATTAACATCTGCTGAAGATAGACCATCTTCCAGCAAAAGTAAGATGTCTACTACTTACCGTGGACAATCCGATGTGCTCCCTTTTTTACGGACACGAACAACTGGAACAAAGGTAGATGATGGCCAAAAAAGGAAAATGCTTGAATGGATCTCAAGTGGTCCAACAAGTGCCCTCTCCGCCACCTCAACTACCGCATCCAAAAAACACCAGTCCTCTGAGTTGTCATCCCAATCAAACTTGCTTTCTCCCAGCTCTGAAGTCTCCATCCGCCCTGCACAGTATGGTGGAACTGAGATGGCTGAGTCTGCAGAGCTGTTCAGTCACACTAAAGCCTGGGAATCAGAGGTCTGCTCCCAAGCTACAGTGCGTACAGACCAGGAAATGGTCTGCAGTGATGCCCAGAACCTTTGTGACTCTGATTCAGGCCGTGAGGACCAAGTTTCTGAGCATAATGTTGACCCTTTTTCACCAACTGTAACACCTGTTGTTATAGACAATGAGGAACATACTGATGACGATAAGACGCAGATACCAGATTGGGATGACAACTTAAATATTCGGTCAGGGCAAGTAGAGGCTCGGTCTGAGGGTGAGGGGAGTGCAAACATAACAATTGATGAGGAAGTTCTAGATCCCACCTACTGTCAACCCACAGTCAGGCACTCGAGGAGGTCAACAGAGGCGGTGGAGGAGGATGCAACTGACGACGAAGTTACCTTGCGCCTTCCTGGACAGAGTAGGAGTACTGGTAGCACGTCTACAACTGCATCCTCAGCCACCACTGTGCCTCTGAGCACTAGTCGGGGTGGATCAGCAGGTCGCATGCCCTCTAAGCCATGCCTAGCCTGGTCCTTTTTTGACATAGCAAAAGATCGCCCAAATTATGTGATCTGTAAAATGTGTCATGATTCTGTTAGTAGAGGTCAAAACCTCAGCAGTTTGACAACTTCTTCCATGAATCGTCACATGAATAAATATCATATGTCCCGGTGGGAAGCTCACCGTGCTGCAATGCGGCCTAGCGGAGCGAACCATCCACTGCCTGCCCCTTCTAGTGCATCCGCGCGCTCTTCATCTTCTAGGACTGTGGGGACAGCTGTCACACCTGGTTTTCCACGCACAACTTCCACCACTGTAACCGCAACAGGCAGTTTGCTTGGTAGGTCGTCAGTTGGTTTGGAAGGGGAAACAAGTACGTGTGTACAGCTCTCTCAGACATCGATAGCACCAACGTTGGATGAAGGCGACATGTCTACGCCTGCAGTTTCCTCACAAAGCTGCATTTTTCCAGGGACACCCCACTCAACACCGTCTACACACAGCAGCCAGATCTCTGTCCCTCAGATGTGGACAAATAAAAGGCCATTTCTTGCGACCCATGACAAAGCTAAGAGGTTGACTTTATCCCTCTGTAAGCTCTTGGCTACCGAAATGCTGCCTTTCCGCCTGGTGGACACACAGGATTTTAGAGACCTTATGTCTGTCGCTGTGCCCCAGTACCAGATGCCCAGTCGCCACTACTTCTCTAAGAAAGGTGTGCCCGCGCTACACCAGCATGTCGCACACAACATCACCGCTTCCTTGAGAAACTCTGTGTGTCAACGGGTGCATTTCACCACCGATACTTGGACCAGTAAGCATGGACAGGGACGTTACATGTCGCTGACTGGGCACTGGGTAACTATGGTGATAGATGGTGAAGGGTCTGCTGCACAAGTCTTGCCGTCCCCACGACTTGTGTGTCAATCCTCTGTCTGTCCAAGTTCCGCCACTGCTTCTGCCTCCTCCACCTCATCTGGGTCCTCCACCTCCGCCCCAAGCCTGCCTGGTCAGGCCACCAGCGTTCGCACTGCGCAGAACGAATCATGCACCCCTCATTACTATGCTGGCAGCAGAGCGCAACGGCATCAGGCGGTCTTTAGCTTGACATGTCTTGGAAATAGGAGTCACACAGCGGCTGAGTTGTGGGCAGCTCTGGAGACTGAGTTTAATAAATGGTTGTCTCCACTCAACCTGCAGCCTGCAGCCTGGTAAGGCCGTGTGCGACAATGCTGCAAACCTGGGTGCGGCCCTTCGCCTGGGCAAGGTGACACACGTGCCTTGTATGGCTCACGTGTTGAACCTTGTTGTCCAGCAATTTTTAACACACTATCCCGGCCTAGATGGCCTTCTGACCAGGGCACGAAAACTGTCTGCTCACTTCCGCCGTTCAACCGCCGCAGCTGAGCGACTTGCATCGCTCCAGAAGTCTTTCGGCCTGCCGGTTCATCGCCTGAAATGCGATGTGCCGACACGCTGGAATTCGACTCTCCACATGTGGCAGCACCGCCGAGCCCTGGTGCAATACATCATGACGTATAGCCTGGGCCAACGAGATGCAGAGGTGGGGCAGATCACCCTGATGGAGTGGTCTCAGATCAAGGACCTATGCACCCTTCTGCACAGTTTCGACATGGCGACGAATATGTTTAGCGCTGACAATGCCATTATCAGCATGACAATTCCAGTCATTTACATGCTGGAGCACACGCTAAACAATATTCGGAGTCAGGGGGTGAGACAACAGGAAGGGGAGGAACTACAGGAGGATTCATATGCGCAAGACACAACAACATCACCAAGGTCCAGACGTTCATCACCAACACGGCAGGCATGGGACCATGGGGGACAGGGATCAACAAGTGCGCATGGTAGCAGGCGAAATGTTGAGGAAGGTGCAGGAGAACATGAAGAAATGGATGACGAACTGTCCATGGACATGGAAGACTCAGCGGATGAGGGAGACCTTGGTCAAATTTCAGTTGAAAGAGGTTGGGGGGAGATGTAAGAGGAAGAAAGAACGGTTAGCACCTCTATGCCACAAACACAGCGTGGACTTGGTCCGCATGGCTGCGCAAGACACATGAGCGCCTTCTTGCTGCACTACCTCCAACATGACCCTCGTATTGTCAAAATTAGAAGTGATGATGACTACTGGCTTGCCACACTATTAGATCCCCGGTACAAGTCCAAATTTTGTGACATAATTCCAGCCATAGAAAGGGACGCACGTATGCAGGAGTATCAGCAGAAGCTGTTACTCGATCTTAGCTCGGCTTTTCCACCAAACAACCGTGCAGGTGCAGGAAGTGAATCTCCCAGTTGTAACGTGACAAACATGAGACGGTCTCGTCATCTTCAACAGTACCAGTAGCACCGTATCTGGTGCTGGTAACAGCAATTTTATGGAATCTTTTCATAATTTTTTTAGACCGTCCTTTGCAAGGCCACCAGAGACAACAAGTCTGACACATAGTCAATGGCTGGAGAGGATGATACAGGAGTATCTCCAAATGAACATTGATGCCATGACTTTGCAAATGGAGCCTTGCTCATTTTGGGCTTCAAATCTTGAAAAATGGCCAGAGCTCACCAGTTACGCCTTGGAGATTTTGTCGTGTCCAGCTGCCAGCGTTGTCTCTGAACGTGTCTTCAGTGCTGCTGGGTGTGTGCTGACAGATAAGCGCACGCGTCTGTCCAGTGACAATGTGGACAGACTAACGTTCATCAAAATGAACAAGTCATGGATCCACAAGGAATTTACTACCCCTGTGTCATCCTGGGGAGAGTAAATGCTTGTGGATTTGGAATGTGCTTGATGCAAATCAAAACATCCTGTTTGCAACTAGGGCACAAGTGCTGCCACTGATGGGGTGTCTGTGTGGCCCAATTTTTGGAAAAAAGGGAGACTCCGCTTGGAGTAACCCTTGCTTACATTGTTTTTAAAAATGATCCAAGATGAACAACTCATGGTTCAGCAAAGACTTTATCTACCTACCCCGGTGTCATGCTGGGGACGGTTAATTATGGCGTATTTTTGAATGTGAATGATGCAAATCTAGCTGTGAAGTATACAACTGGGGCACAAGTGCTGCCACTGAAGGGGTGGGTGTGTGTGGGCCTAATTTTTGGAAAAAAGGGAGACTCCGCTTGGAGTAATCCTTGCTTGCTGTGTTTTTTAAAAGGAGCCAAGATGAACAGAGCTGGGATCAGGAAAGACTTAACCGTCCCCAGGATGACACCAGGGTAGGTAGCTAAGGATGGCGTATTTTTGAATGTACTTGATGCAAATCTAGCTGTGAAGTGTACAACTGGGGCACAACTGCTGCCACTGATGGGGTGTCTGTGTGGCCCAATTTTTGGAAAAAAGGGAGACTCCGCTTGGAGTAACCCTTGATTGCTGTGTTTTTTTAAAAGGAGCCAAGATGAACAAGTCATGGTTCAGCAAAGACTTTGCTACCTACCCCGGTGTCATCCTGGGGACGGTTAAGGATGGCGTATTTTTGAATATGCTTGATGCAAATCTAGCTGTGAAGTGTACAACTGGGGCCCAACTGCTGCCACTGAAGGGGTGGGTGTGTGTGGGGCCCAATTTTTGGAAAAAAAGGGAGACTCCGCTTGGAGTAACCCTTGCTTGCTGTGTTTTTTAAAAGGAGCCAAGATGAACAGAGCTGGGATCAGGAAAGACTTAGCTACCTACCCCGGTGTCATCCTGGGGACGGTTAAGGATGCCGTATTTTTGAATGTGCTTGATGCAAATCTAGCTGTGAAGTGTACAACTGGGGCACAAGTGCTGCCACTGAAGGGGTGGGTGTCTGTGTGGCCCAATTTTTGGAAAAAAGGGAGACTCCACTTGGAGTCACCTTGCGGTGTTTTACATGATTTTAGAAGGGCGTGCCATGCCTATATCTGTGTCTCCTCCTCTTTTTCCTTGTCCAGCTCTTTTGTTTTCGCATGAGTATATGTCCTTGTCACTTTCCCATGTGTTTGTGTTGTGTTGTGAGTTGTTTGTCACCTTTTGGACACCTTTGAGGGTGTTTTCTAGGTGTTTTTATGTGTTTGTGAATGCCTGCCATTGTTTCCTATGCGGTTTGAGTTCGGTTCGTCGAACGTTCGACGAACTGAACTCGAACGGGACCTCCGTTCGACGAACCGAACTCGAGCCGAACCACGACCGGTTCGCTCATCTCTACTGTTGTTGTGAATGTTTATAGGCTTCATAATTGAAGTCACATTGACAGCACTGCGGCCCATTATGATGCTCCGCGTCTCTGCCACTAAAGATGGCAGGAGCTGCTGTGCAAAACTATGTGACATTGCTGCTGCAGCCAATCACCAGAGCAGCGGTTGACACAGCACAGAATCCCAGGGATTTCAAATAAATAAATTACGGACAATTTTTTTTTAAAATCTGACTTGTGTCATCTTATGTGGTAATATCTGCAGTTTTACCATATAGTGAACATGGTAAATAAAAAAAACAAAACTACAATTGTGCACTTGGACTTTTTTTCTTGCAATTTCACCGCAATTTAATTTTTTCCCCATTTTCCAGTACACTATATGGTAAAACTAATGGTTTCATTCAAAAGTACAACCCATCAAGCAAAATGAAGCCTCATATGGCAAGATTGACGGAGAAATAAGTAGTTATGGCTCTTGGAAGAAGGGGAGGAAAAACGAAAAATAGAAAAATCGCAGAGTGGTAAAGGGGTTAACACTTTTAATTGTTACAAACATTTTTCATGACATATTCCCTTTAACCCCTTCCCGACAAACAGTTATGTCATATGTGGGGTCCCTGACTTTTATGCGGGCTCGCACACAGAGCCCACATCTTTCCCAGCATCATCTGCCTCCATCAGCCATGAGCAGAGTGGAGCTCAGCCTGCGGCATTAAATGCACACTGGCATGAGGGCATGCCATTCTACGCGCAACTGACGTGATTGCAGGGCGCCGAAGGGTTGCCATGACAGCCGAGGGTCTGCCAAAGAACTCTGTACTTGTCAGGACGGTTCTGTGAAAGCCAGGGTTTAGCTGGAGGTCATAGGAGACCATGGTTTATGCTATACATAGCAGTGCTAACCTACTACTATGTATAGTACCATCGGATGATTGCAAGATCAAGTCCCCTAAGAGTACTAACAAATACAGTAAAAAAAATAAATTAAAAAAATATTACAACTTCAAATCACCTTTTGCCGTGTTAAAAATAAAGCAATTACATTTTTAAAATTACATATATTTGGTATTGCTGTGTACGTTAAGGTTCAATCTACCAAAATATACAATAAAATAACCCAATCGGAAAACTATATAATGAAGACAAAAATTGTGTCAAAATTACGTTTTTGTTTTTTTTTTACAGCCACTACACTGTAATTAAATGCAATAAGAGGTAATTAAACCATGGTATCTACCCCAAAATGGTATCAGCAGATACATCTTTTTTTTTTTATATATATACCGTATTTTTCGGACTATAAGACGCACCTGACCATAAGACGCACCCTGGTTTTAGAGCAGGAAAATAGAAAAATAAAATTTTAAGCAAAAAATTGAGTCATGACACACTGTTATGGGGCGAGGATCTGCTGCTGACACTGTTATGGGGGTAATGTCCCCAAATTCTCTACTAAAATACCCCATCCTGGTAATGATCCTCCTGCCTTGTATATACAGTATATACCCCCAACCTGCTCATATACCCCCATCCTTGCTCATAATATACCCCCATCCTGCTCATAATATACCTCCATTCTGCTCATAATATACCCTCATCCTGCTCATAATATACCCTCATCCTGCTCATAATATACCCTCATCCTGCTCATAATATACCCCCATCCTGCTCATAATATGCCCCCATCCTGCTCATAATATGCCCCCATCCTGCTCATAATATACCCCCATCCTGCTCATAATATACCCCCATCCTGCTCATAATATACCCCCATCCTGCTATACAACCCCATGCTGGTATACAGCCCGCATCCTGTGGCACATAAAAAAAAATAAACGTTCATACTCACCTTACCTCACCTCACTCCCTGCAGCATCGCTCCTCCTCCCGTCTGTGTCAGCGCCGCTGAGTGGAGCCGTCCCCGTTCCCCTGCAGTACTGCGACCTCCTCCTGGCTGCCACTGAGTGGAGCCATCCCCGTTCCCCTGCAGCACCGCGATGTCCTCCTGGCTGCCGGTGGCTGCGTGACGTCATCGCTGTGCCCACCGCTAGTCTCCACTCAGCGGCCGCCGCACAGACAGGAAGACATCACGGTGCTGCAGGGGAACGGGGACGGCTCCACTCAGCGGCCGCCGGCAGCCAGGAGGAGATCACGGTACTGCAGGGGAATGGTGACAGGTGAGTGTACTGATTCACTGCACCCCGCACTGATGATTATGCACGGGGGGCAGTGAATACAGCCGCACATGATCACTCCAGGCTGTAGTTGCCAGGGATGATCATGTGGGCCGGCTGATTATCCCTCGCCCATCATCCCGCCCACCTGTCAGCGCTGAGATATGATGGGCGGGAGGATGGGCGTGCATATTCAATGAGCGGGTCCACGTGGTCACGGCAGGCGCTGCTGCAGCCTGCTCATGACCCGCTCCACCGCAGCACCCTCATTCCACGCAGCTCTACATTCAGACCATAAGACGCACCCCCCCACTTTCCCCCAACATTTGGGGGGAAAAAAGTGTGTCTTATGGTCCGAAAAATACGGTATATATTCTTTATTTAGGATGTTTCTTAATGATACAGAAATAAGATAATATGAAGCCAACAATCATAAACATGTGTTTTACAAAGAAATACGTCATCTTTCGGTGCAAAAACAAGCCTTCACACTGCCCTATATCCCAAAAATAGAAACCGTTACAGGTCTCAGAAAATAGTGACAAGCAAAATGTATTTAGTTTTAAACATTTCCGTATTCATCTGACTCATGGCCTGGAGAATCATACTGCCAGGTCAGTTTTATTTTATACTGAACTTGGGAAATAAAGACAAATTGTGAAATTGCACTTTTTTTTCACTATGTCATCGCACTTTTTTCACTGCTTTCCAGTGTGTCACATGATGACCATTTATATGAATACACCTAATTAAAATGGGAATGGATGGTGATATCAACTTCCTGTTTGTGGCTCATTAGTATATGGGAGGGGCGAAACTTTTCATGGTGGGTGGTGACCATGGCGGCAATTTTGAAGTTGGCCATTTTGGATCCAACTTTATTTTTTCCAATTGGAAGAGGGTCATGTAACACATCAAACCTATTGAGAATTTCACAAAAAAACAATGGTGTGCTTGGTTTTAAAAGAACTTTATTTGTTCATTAGTTATTTAAAATTTTAAGACCATGTATACAATGTGTTCAAAGTGCTGCCCATTGTGTTGGATTGTCACAGCACGCCCACAAGGGTGTATGCTAACATGCTAAGAAAGCAGACTAGTCGGGGGAAGTAACGCCTTTGCGACTAGTCCCTGCACTCATTTGCATCTCAAAGGATCTTTAGAAACAGGGCTGTGGAGTCGGTAAGCCAAACCTTCGACTCCGACTCCTCAAATTCTCTTGCACCGACTCCGACTCCGGCTCCGACTCCGACTCCGGCTCCGGCTCCGACTCCGACTCCGACTCCGGCTCCGGCTCCGACTCCGACTCCGACTCCTACATATATTGCTTAGTTAGGTGAAAAATTTATTGTAGTACATGAATATGTGTATGTGAACATCAGACATTTAATAATTTTTATGATACGATAATCAAGATATTTGGATAGAACATAAAATATATTTATTGGAATACAACTTTAGAACACAAAAAACTGTAATAAATTGTAAATATGTAATACACTATGTAATATACAGTAGATTACATATATATCTTGTGTGTGTATATACACTGTGTGTGTATATATATATATATATATATATATATATATATATATATATATATATATATATATTACATATTTACAATTTATTAGTTTTTTGTGTTCTAAAGTTGTATTCCAAAAAATATTTTATGTTCTATCCAAATATCTTGATTATTGTATCATAAAAACAATTAAATGTCTGATGTTCACATTGTTCTACAATAAATTTTTCACGTAAATATAAGCATTATACTAAATGTTATTATTTAGTAAAATATTCAGCACATTCTGCATTGCAATCCTGTCCCCAATTTATTATATATTTTAGGAGTCGGAGTCGGTGCATTTTATACCGACTCCGACTCCACCAAAATGAGCTCCGACTCCGACTCCACGACTCCGACTCCGACTCCACAGCCCTGTTTAGAAATACTTTTTCTAAAGATCCCTTTATCTATGCTACTATATGCAGGGACAGGTAGGCAGGGATTAGAACTGCTCGTGGTTCTGGGTGCATAGCAGGGCTGTGGAGTCGGAGTCGGAGTCGTGGAGTCGGAGTCGGAGTCGGAGCTCATTTTGGTGGAGTCGGAGTCGGAGTCGGTATAAAATGCACCGACTCCGACTCCTAAAATATATAATAAATTGGGGACAGGATTGCAATGCAGAATGTGCTGAATATTTTACTAAATAATAACATTTAGTATAATGCTTATATTTAAGTGAAAAATTTATTGTAGTACAATGTGAACATCAGACATTTAATTGTTTTTATGATACAATAATCAAGATATTTGGATAGAACATAAAATATTTATTGGAATACAACTTTAGAACACAAAAAACTAATAAATTGTAAATATGTAATATATATATATATATATATATATATATATATATATATATATATATATATATACACACACAGTGTATATACACACACAAGATATATATGTAATCTACTGTATATTACATAGTGTATTACATATTTACAATTTATTACAGTTTTTTGTGTTCTAAAGTTGTATTCCAATAAATATATTTTATGTTCTATCCAAATATCTTGATTATCGTATCATAAAAATTATTAAATGTCTGATGTTCACATACACATATTCATGTACTACAATAAATTTTTCACCTAACTAAGCAATATATGTAGGAGTCGGAGTCGGAGCCGGAGTCGGAGCCGGAGTCGGAGTCGGTGCAAGAGAATTTGAGGAGTCGGAGTCGGAGTCGAAGGTTTGGCTTACCGACTCCACAGCCCTGGTGCATAGGGGACCTGACAGGTTTACTTTAATATATGAAGGGTCAAGTTATAATATTTGATCTATTCAGAATCTAGAAGATGTCTAATTGCTAGCAAGTATCTAAGATTCCACGTACCTGGTTGTCTTGTAGAATGCTGTCATCTTGTTGGAAATAAGGAGGACTAGGGCATATTTCCGGGGCGCTTTTCTTCTTGGTCTCATCTAGAAACATAAGTTTTCAGTTTAAAAAAAGAAGTTCAGAGAAACATAACAGTATAACAGTAAATCTATAAGAATAGACGTTGGCACCATAAAGCTAAGACATTTCAAATGATAAAAATGAAGTTTCCACGGCCATGTCCGCCACTACCTTTTTTATCATAGACAACATCTTATTTATTTTAACCTGTTCCCAATTGCAGACAATAAATAGATGTTGGCTTTTGCAGGGCCTTGCGCAGCACCGATGTTTGTTTTCAGGCAGCAGTCAGGCTGACATCTTGAGGCCCTCTGTAACGGGGGCAGGGGGCGCCTCAGGGGGTGTAGTCGGGTCCCCTCGCCTTGTGGGCCGCAGGCTGAACCCCGGCCCGGCCGTTACTTGCAAAACAGGTGTGTTGTTGGGGCAGAGTGTGGATGCATGGGGCCCATTCATGACAGCGTTCTTTCTGTGCTCTCCAGCTCCTTCTTCACTTTCAGGAAAGAGACAATTGCAGGCAGCAGATAAACCAAACACCGATTTATTAAACAAAGCTTCCATCTTTCTGTTTGCAGCAGGTTTACTTTAGTATGTTACAAGTTACAAGTCCTTTTCTACAAAAACGGTTTCCTTTTTCTCTACGGGCACTTTCCTTTGCCTGCAGGGGACATACGTTAACCCCCTAGTAGCTGCGCTCTAACCCGGATTTACTGTAGGGCAGATCCAGCACACACTACCGGCTCTGGATAAGTTCTCACCTCTCCACTTCTTTGTCAGGGCACTAACCTTCGCCTGCAGGGGCCACTTGTTATCCCCCTGATAGCTGCACTCCACTCTAGTACACACCACCGGCTCCGGACTAGTCCCAACTCTTCCACCGTTTCTCATGGGTTTCCTCTGCTTTCTAGCCAAGAGTACTCACTCAGGCTGACTGCCTCGTCTCACTCCCACACTCTGCCCCGTCACCTCAGACCGAGCTTGCTCGCCTCTCACATCTCACTGCACACTGGACTCTGCATTCAGAAACCTTCCTTCCCCACCTAGGCTGCCCTGCCCCCTTCCTTCCCTGCCACTGTTACCAGGGGAACCACTGCTCTACACTGGCACCTAGTGGGGAAACAGTTTATGACAGGTAACATTTTACCATTAACATTTACAATTTGCCACCATACTACTGTGGCGTCTTCAGGGGGGGGGAAACCGCTCCTTCACTACCAGGGGTCCGACTACCCCTTACACCTCCACGTCCAGCAGGTGCCATGATTCCAGTACAGAACCCTTGTCCTGACGGGCGATATCATCGTATCTAATTGATTCAGGTTCCGATGAGGTTATCTTCTATATTCCGACAAACAGAAGTTTGTGAGAAGGAGGGGATCCCTCTTTCACCCCTGCAGCTCCCTCGCAACATGATCACTGGGGAACTGAGAATGGTCATAGCAGCCAGAGGTCAAATCATGACCCTGGGTCTGCCAGGTATGGTGGCATGTTAGACCCAGCCCGGGTCTAACAGGTGATCGGTCAGTGTGACACTGACAGGTGTAAAGCCTTGCCGTATTTGTGCATGGCAATGCATTATACCAGCAATCAGACTAATAAAAGTTCAAAGTCCCATAGAGTGACTAAGTAAAAAAAAAAAAAAAAAAAAAAAAGAAATTTTTTTTTTGTACCAATAAATAAGTGTATTTATGTAAAAACAAAGATAAAACAAAAAATACGCATTTGGCATTGTCACATCCAGAAAGACCCCATCTTCACAGGGGTTTTCCCATGGACAACATTAATTTTAAAAGTTGATTTTAATCAATAGATCTTGGAATAATAATAATTTCCACAATTTGATGTGTTTAAAAAAATACGTTCCTCTCTGATTTCTAGTGTATGGTTTGTCATGGAGTGTTAGCATAAGGATAGTTTATAGAGTTCCAATGAAATATACAATGTGATGTTATTTTTGTCAAGCTAAAACTGAGAGATCACCGTTTATGTTTTATAATCTTTATAAATGTTCAAGATGTATGTTTGATTTATAAACTTAATAATAATAAAACAGATTTGAAATAAAAAAATACCTTCCTGTGCTAAGATAATCTTATATGTGTGTCCTTGCTATGTACTGTGTAATGGCAGTGTCTGACCGTACAGGAACATGGTCAGATCACACCACATCTCCTGGGCCGGGGAGGACACAAAAGAGTATAAAGACAGAACAGCACAGGATCATAGCTGATTCTTTTTGTGAGGTAAAACATTTCCCTGCCAGTTTTAAAAAAATGTTTCACTTGAAAGAAATAATTATTTGCGATCACATGCTGTAATGTCTGTATACTTTCTAGCCAAAGAGATGTGGTGAGATCAGACCATGTTCCGGCATAGTCAGACACGGCCATTCCACAGTACACAGCAGGGGGGACATAAAAGCTCACAGCACAGGAAAATAAAAACAGCTTCAGCTCTCAGAATAGAGCGATCCAAAACAAATTCTTTTTTCTATTAAATTCTTTTTATTGTGTAAAAGTGTCAAAACATACAAAATTATATTAATGTGGTATCGCTGTAGTCATACTGAGCCAAAGACTAAAGCTATCTTATCACTTATACAGCACTGCGAAATCCCAAAAATCGGAATAGCAAGCGATCAAAAAATTTTATGTGCCCGAAAATAATAAAAAAGGTCAACTGTTCCCACAACACACAAGCCCTTACATGAGTGGGCAGGAGTATAGAAAAACTATAGCTCTCGAAATATCGGAGATTCAAAAAAACGTTTTTAAATTTGTTGGTTTTTTTAGAGTGATAGTAGCCAAACATAAAACAATATAAACCTGGCATCACTGAAATCAAACCGACCCAAAGAATAAAGACATGTAATCACTTACACGCACCGTGAATAGCGTAAAAAATAAATAAAAGCTATTCTTGACCTGCTGTTGGTTTGTTCATTCTTCCTCCCAAAGATCACAGTAAGGCTCGGCTCACATTTATCCGGTACTCTACGCTGACCGCTAACACCTGGGTTTCGCTGTACACCTTGGAAATACGTGATGCAAACAGGAAGATTCACTATAGTAAGATAGATGGAGTCATTTTGGATTCTCTCTGGCCTATGATCCAGCGTTCTTAGTCTTTTTAAACGTTTGTAAAAGTATAGTTGGACCCAGTTTTGAACATTTCTGAGAGACGGACACTGCCGAACAGAGGTCAAAGTCCAAAGTAACTCTGCTGCATTATTATAGTTAAGTGATCTGTTGTGGGTTAATACATGATTTGGAGATTTAGATGTAAATCCCCAATGTAAGTGCTCAGAGAAGAGTACAAGGTAAATGTGATCCATAAAGTCATGTAAAATGATCCCAGTAAAAGTTTAAACGCTTTCCACAAAAATAAAGCAAGTCCTCACTCTATCTGTTAACGGAAATACAGGGCTTTTCATGGTCCTGGTAGCACGAAGGCTCTGGAAGACCACCATGGCTTTTCTTCCTCCAACCCTCAAAAGAATTCCAGACAAATCTGCGCTTTCAAATCCAAAGTGCACTCCTCCCTTCTGAGACCCACAGAGAGTGCCTAAAATGCAGTTAGTTTCAATACGTTTCTTAGTACAATAGAGCAGAAAAACCACGTAATTATTGGAAGTGTTCCTCCTGAAGTACAAGCTGGGAACAATGTATGGGCACTACAATGTATGGGCAATATAATAGCAGATTTGCATTTTCATTCTGCAAGATCCCCTACTCGTTCTTGGAAATCACCCATGGAGTCAAAATAGTCACTACACCTGCAGATAAGTGTAATTTCTAAAATGAGGTTACCGTATATACGCGAGTATAAGCCGAGGCCCATAATTCTACCACAAACAACTGGGAAACCGTATATGCAGCAGCTACTGGGAAGTTTCAAAAATAAAAAAAATCCCAATAAAATGTACTTGGCCCATCCTTGTAGTAATTTGCACATCCTTGTCCCCCCTTGTAGTAATGTGCCCCATCCTTGTGCTCCCTCCCCTTATTGTAATGTGTCCATCCTTGTGTCCCTTCCTTGGGCCCTCCAGTAATGTGCCCTACAGTAATGTCCTCCTATCGGTTCCCTTCTTGTCCTCTATTATGAAATATAAATTATTCTTACCTGTCCTCCATTCCCGTTGCTCTGTGCACGGGACATGATCATCGAGGGGTGCCTCTTGCAGACTGCAGACATAGACCCCTCCGTGATCGTGTCCTGTACACGGAGCCACCACTGCTGTCAGCGCTTTACAGCAGTTGAATGCTTTGCTGCACCGCTGCCGCTATAAAGCATTCAACTGCATTAAAGACATGATGACAAACAGCAGCCTCGTGCATCAGACGCTATCACGGAGGAGTCTACGTGCCTTGCGGTCTACAAGATCACAGCGGGAACAGAGGACAGATGAGAATATTTTTTTTTGTGGGACCCTGACTCGAGTATAAGCCGAGCGGGCATTTTCAACTTAAACAAATGGGCTGAAAAACTCGGCTTATACTCAAGTATATACGGTACTTAAGGGCAATACTTCTCTTCTGGAACTCAGGGGCTCTGGAAATGGAGCCAGTAAACTATTATTAAATTAATTTAATTAGTTTAATTATTAAACCTGCTCTCCAAAAGTCAAATAACGTTCCTTCCTCCCACAAACTGCAGTGTGGTCAAACTGGACTTCGTTCACAATACTAGGCTTTCTGGTTTCCCACATCGTTGGTAACAACTATACCTATCACTATGTTTAATGTGGGTATTCCCGAAATTGTAAACTTTACAAGGTATCAACCTCCTTATCTCTCCACAGTTAAGTTTTGTTTTTGCTTGCTGCCAAGACTCTAGTTAGTTCGTGTCACGTACACACTCCTCAGCTCGTGACGTAGAGTGCGCCCGCATGGGTTATTTTATATCCCCCCACTCAATCCAGCACTCAACTCTGTTATAGGATATCAAGTGAGCAGATACACACTCAGATACAATCCACACACCCCGGCTACACAACTAAAAACACTGCGAAAACTCATCAAACACGCGGGGTGAGGAGTCCCTGAAATATACAACTGTCTGCCAATCAACAAAGTCAGCACTCTCGGTAAGGCTGAGGCCACACGGGGTTATGTGCGATCCTTGCATAACACTCGGCTCACACTGGCAGGACAGCAGGAGCAGAGTGTTCTGCGACTATGGTCCAATCGTGCGATCAGACCACAGCCGCAGAGGGCGGGGGATTTATCTCCCTATCTCCTCCGTTGCCGGCTGATGCGAGAGCAGTGCGATGTTTCTCTCGCCCCACAGACTTGCATGGGTGCGAGTGGAACAGGATCGCACTGCACTCACAACATGCTGTGACTGTTTTCTCGGTCCGATTAGGGCTGAGAAAATAATCACTCATGGGAGCGGGAACAGAGTAATATTGGTCCGAGTGGAATGCGATTTTTTTCGCATTCCACTCGCACCTTTTTTTCTCGCCGTGTGTCCTAGGCCTAAGGCTATCGATTCTTTAGAACATATAAAGATGAAAATTATGAAAGTTTTAAGCGTTAATCTAAAAAAAATATAGCGCTTGCAATAAAAAATGTATAAAAGACAAAGATAAATATGACACACACATGCAAAGCAGTTATTAAATAAAAAGGGAGAACATTTACGGCCCCGGTGTTGGTCACTCCTCTAAGGCTAAGTTCACACTTCCGTTGTTTTGCATCAGTCACATGCGTCGCTTGACGCATGTGACTGATGCGCTGTACAACGGATGACAAAGAACAGAATTCTTTGTCGGACTCCGTTGTGTGCGGGGGGCAGAGTTCGGGGTGGGTGGAGCAGAGCAAGGCCGTGGCATTGAGTATGTCAGTGCCGCGGGGACTGCAGGACAGGTGAGTGTGAGTGTGTGTATATGTATACATGCTGTGTGCGGGGGGGCGGAGTTCGGGGTGAGTGGAGCCGAGCGGGACCTCAGTGCCGCGGGGACTGCAGGACAAGTGAGTGTGTGAGTGTGAGTGTGGGTGTGTGCGTACATGCTGAGTGCGGGAGGGGGCGGAGCCGAGCGGTGAAGTGTCTGGCTCCGTGCACAGCCAGGGTAAATATGGGGTAAGAGCAAAGCACTTTGCTTGGTTACCCGACATTTATCTTGGTTACCAGCATACACCGCTCAGCGCTGGCTCCCTGCATCCGTAACCAGTGTAAATAACGGGTAACTAACCAAAGCGTGTTGCTTAGTAACCCGATATTTATCCTGGTTACCTGTGCGGGGAGCCAGAGAGCGCATGCGCAGCGAAATCCAACGGATTCCACTGCACAAAAAACGTTACATGCTGCGTTGCTCCCGCCCGGCGGTCAGTCAAAAAACGACTGACCGCGACGCAGCGGATGCAGCGCAGCATCATCAGTCACAATCCGTCGCCAATAGAAGTCTATAGGGAAAAACTGGAACCCTGCAAAATATTTTGCATGATACCGTAATTCCTCAAGGCGACGGATTGTGACTGATACAAAACAACGGAAGTGTGAACTTAGCCTAAGGTGGCCTCGTTATCTAATATATAAAGCTCAGCGTATGTGTATATGTGTGTGTATGTCCGCTAAAGGAATCCGCACCGTTGCATTTACACTCACTAAATTTTGCACAGACACGCCATGTGACCCAGGGAGCGTCGTAGACTATGTTTTGACAGAAAAATTTAACCCCGTGCTTTACAGTTAGTCTCTAAAGTCCTGCCGCCATTAAACTGAATGGAGGTGGGAGCTATAGGTTATTAATAGCAACTGTCAGTGGTTGCTATAGGAACAAAATAAACTGTTAGTTGAAGATTATGTGTGGGGTAATATGATGTCGGTGGAGACATGGATAGAGAGACAGACAGACGGGAAAGAGACAGACAGACGGGAAAGAGACAGACAGACGGGAAAGAGACAGACAGACGGGAAAGAGACAGACAGACGGGAAAGAGACAGACAGACGGGAAAGAGACAGACAGACGGGAAAGAGACAGACAGACGGGAAAGAGACAGACAGACGGGAAAGAGACAGACAGACGGGAAAGAGACAGACAGACGGGAAAGAGACAGACAGACGGGAAAGAGACAGACAGACGGGAAAGAGACAGACAGACACACACAGAGACAGAGATAGAGAGAGACAGACAGACACAGAGATGGAGACAGACTGATACAAATACAGACAGAGATAGAAATAGACAGAGATAGACACAGACAGACAATGAAAGAGACAGACAGACAGAGATGCAGACAGATAGCGACACACAGAGAGACTGGGAGAGAGACAGAGAGACAGTTACTATTCCGGGGAACGCCCGGGTACTACAGCTAGTATAGTATAAAAAGGTATTATGTTGATCCTCCGACAGTAGTCTGTTACAGTTCTCATCGTTGTTTATACAGTCTTGAGTTTTGTATCTCCCCATGTTTTAGGATTTGATCTGCTAACAATTCCTCGATACAATGCTTATGTTCTGACATTGTGCTTTATTACGTACAATACGGTGTTTCCTGTGTTATTAATAATGTTAATAAAAGTTAAATTTATAAAAAAAAAAAAAAAAAAGGGAGAACATAGCAAATACCTACACTTTCCAGTCTAAAGAAATCTTCTGTTTCCTTGGGGGGGTGGGAGGAGAAAATGAAATATGGAACACACTCCAGCATAGGCAGACCCCCATATGTGAACGGCTTCTTTCTGTGCCACCCAGCTGGTTATAATGTTTATCCCTGGGCTCGTCTTTCCAGGATGCCCTTGATTTTAATATTTCAAGCTCAGGTCTGTGACTGGACCATGGGCTAATTTAGGGGTGCGTACTCTATATTAAATGCCCTGTTTTTCCCATCATACTGCTTTCTAGAGTAAACAGAGTGTCAGGCCTGGCGCCAAGAACCATCTGTTCAGGCTTTGATGCTCAGGTAGAGCGGCCACAAATGACACCCTCTGTATTCTCATGGAAAGAACCCCCCTTGGTTCTGAGTTCCTGTAAGCAAAATACCTAAAGGTGACTTTACACACTGCAACATCGCAAACGACATCGCTGTAACGTCACCGGTTTTGTGACGTAATAGCGACCTCCCCAGCGACATTGCAGTGTGTGAAACACATCAGCGACCTGGCCCCTGCTGTGAAGTTGCTGATCGCTACAAATCGTTCAGGACCATTCTTTGGTCCTTTGTTTCCCGCTGTGCAGCATGATCGCTAGAAAGTCTCAGTGTGTAAAGGGGACTTTACAGCGACTTCGTTAGCGACTTCCCTTTCAAAAAGCTGCTTTACAACGTCCCCAATGACTAGCTAGGTTGTTCTGCAGGTCCGGATCGCTGTTGCGTCGTTGGCCAGGTCTGCCTGTTTGACAGCTCACCAGGGACTTTGTAGCGATCCCGGCCAGGTTGGGATCGCTGGTGGGATCGCTAGAAAGTCTCGGTGTGTAAAGGGGCCTTTAAGGTTATGCTCTTTGTATAGAGATGGCAGACTTAAACCAATGTTACTTTACTGCTGCTGCCATACATTTATCCCTACAGTTACACAATTCCTTCACAGTTCCACTCTCTGACGTCGCTTAACTCCTTCACCCTGGCGATTTTCCGTTTTTCACGACCCTGTATATTTTTTATTTTTCTGTCAATCTTGCCATATGAGGGCTTGTTTTTTGCAGGATGAGTGGTACTTATAAATAAAACCATGAGTTTTACCATATAGTGCACTGGAAAATGGGAAAAAAATTCCAAGTGTGGAAAAATTGCAAAAAAAAAAAGTGCAATTGCATGATTGCTTTTGGGGTATGTTATTCACAGTGTTCACTATATAGTAAAACTGACGTGTCGTTGTGATGCCTGAGGTCGGAACTCGGAACGTGTTCGTAGACACCAAACAGGTATAGCTTTACCTTTATGTAGGGAATAAAAAAAAAAAAAAACAAAACAGAAATTTGCCCAAAAAAGTGGAGCACTTTTTGCGCTGTTTTCTGCAACCCCTAGCATTCTTATATTTCAGGATATGCATCTCAGTGGTGGCTTATATTTTTGCATCTTGAGCTGATGTTTTTAACGGCACCATTTTTGTGCAGATGCTACGTTTTGATTGCCTGTTATTGCATTTTACGCAAAATTCACCACAACCAAAAACGTAATTTTGGCATTTGGAATTTTTTTGCCGCTACGCCGGTTACCGATTAGAGTAAGTGATATATTTTGATAGATCGGCCATTTCTGAATGAAGCGATACCAAATGTGTATTTTTTTTCTTAACCCTTTACTTTTCAATGGGGTGTGATTTGAACTTTTAGCTCTAATTTTTTTTTTTTTGTAATTGTACTAGTCCCCTTAGGGGACTAGAAGGATTAGCAGTATAATTGCTGATTCATTCCGGTTGATCAGAGCAGCACAGCTCTGATCAGCAGAAATGCTGTGTTCCTGTTACAGACGCTACTCTGTCGGCTGTAACAGGAACTACGTGAAAATAGCGACAGGAGTCCTCACATGACCCATCGCTACCATGGCAACCATCTGCTCCCCATAATCATGTCACGGGGCATCCGATGGCGGCGGGGAAAGGCGATTTTCCCACTGCAGCCATTTACATCACACTGTCATATTTTCACAGCACAATCTAAGAGGTTAACAGGCGTGGGTGGATCGCAGATACACCTTCACCTGCGAGGCACACATGTCTGCTGTTCAAATTAGCAGACATGTTTGGGGATCGCTGCTGACTCGCTGCAGCAGCCGGCGATTACCCCTTCATGATTTAGGATGCACCGTTACGTCCTAAAGTCGAGAAGGGGTTAATGTCTCAAATTGGACGAGTCACCTGTTGTGGAAGACTCTGTCCTATTACCAATCACAGTAAGCAGACTGGCTCTCTTATATCCTTCATGATAACGTTTCTGCTTTCTGAAGCGGTACTTCCTTTTAATCTTCTTTAGATTTTCTACAGATTTATGGCTTCCCAATTAAAATATATGTCTTGGAACAAGAGGGACCTCGGATACCCTGGTGAGAGTATTTTCTCTGGCTAAAAAGTACCAACCACATATATTAGGCCTTTTGGAGACGATCTCACTATAGACTCAGCTAGGTGGTTGAAGAAACCCTGGGTACAATGGCTGGCACACTTTCCACACCATCTATTCTAGAGGAGTCTCAACAAATTGGTTAGGTGGGAAGCTAAGGTGACATGCAAAGATCCAGGAGGCCGTTATGTTTTTACATATGCAGTAATAAATTGTAAAGTGTATGTGTTTATATCACCCTCCACCACCTCATTTAGAAATAATTACATGAGTGGTGAGCTTCTCCTTAAGCTTTCCAGATGCTCACATTTTATTTATGGAATGATTATCTGCACAGATTTAGTTTGGGAGAAACAAACCCTGTGACGAGACCCTCTTCTAACACTTCGTCATCATATATGGAGGGTAATGGATGGGAGGATCTATAGCAAGCTTCCCACCCTGATTACTCTACAATTCACTTATCATTCCTTACTTACGGTACCTAGGCATACTTAATCTCGCAAAGATTATATTTTTGGCTCTACTGGTGTGGCTATCCGGGTGGAGAAGTTGGAGCATGGTCGCAGAAGGGATTTCAGAACAAAGCCCGGTAATAGTTATGCTTCTAATGGACCAAATAGAGCATAGGCCTCCGTGGAAACTTAATCCTTTTTGACTGACACTCATAGGCTCCAATCATAGAATTCCTGATCAAATGGAAAGTTTTGTAGCTGAACATGAAACTCCCAGAGACATTAATTCATTTTGGGATATACTTAAATGGAATCTGTCGATTTTTGCTCCCCCACCTGAGAGCAGCATAATGTAGAGACAGAGACCCCGATTCCGGCAATGTGTCACTTACTGAGCTGTTTTCTGTCATTTTGATAAAATCACTGTTTTCTCTGCTGCAGATCTAGCAGTTATACAGAGGTCATGAATATGATGGACTACCTGCAGCATGCCAAGTAGATCTCGAATGATAATCTGCTGCTGGTTATACAGTGATTTTATCAAAACTACACTAAGCAGCCCAATAAGTGACACACCTCTGGAATCAGGATGTCTGCCCCTACGTTATGCTGCTCTCAGATTAGGTGTTGAAAACCTAATGACCGATTCCCTCTAAGGCATATCTTAGAGGTTGCCTGTCCTTTACTATTTCAGACATAAAGAAAGTGACTTCCATAGAGGACATGGATACAGAGTCCAATTTAAGGGAGGCCGAAAGTACATATATAGCTAACCCACAAAGGCAAATAAAGTGAGGTGGTTGCAGTATCAACGTCTTCATGCACAACATAATGATACTAAGATTAAAAGTAACTTTCGACTCGTCAGTCTTATTTTGAACTGGGGATACAATCTAGAAAACTATCTGCATTTATGGTTCGTCAATATAATATGTCTAATGCTATTCACAAAGTCAGAGGTATGGATCGCTCGACTAACGTCTGCTAAAGATATTGCTCATGGTTTCTGAGCATATTATGACACTTTATACAAATCTGTGCGCCCTGTTAACCCCTTCACGACAAATCACGTAACCTGTACATCATGGTTGACAAGGTGCTCCCAATAGATGACGATTGGGGCAAGTCATGGCTTTCATGTGGGCACAGAAGCTGTGCCCGGATGATCACCACCAGGAGCTCGGCTTACGGGAAGGCCGATCTCTAGCTCTCACAACCAGGAGCGGTCCCCTGCACCGCCCCAGGCTGTTTAACCACATCATTTCTGCGATCAATAGCGATTGCAACATTTAGGAGGCTGGGAAAGGAGTGCACTCCTCCCAAGCGATCGGGACCCCTGCGGGGGCCCAACCGTTGCCATAGTAACCTGAGGTCATCAGGACTACGTCATGACGTCCTCCGGGTCATCCAGCTATGGCAAGCTGCTTAGAGTATGCCAGGAGAATGGTATATGTTAATTCTGTGTAAAACTGACTGGTATAATCCATTGCAATGGATTGTACCAGTGATCAGAATAATGAAAGTTAATGCCCTAAATAGGGACTAAATAATATAAAAATAAAAAAAGAAAAAAACAAAAAAAAAAAACCACGTTACCAATAAATATGTATATTTCTGTAAATAAAAAAAATATAAACAAAAGCCAAACAAGTTCACATATTTGGTATCGCTTCGTTCAGAACAACACAATCTATAAACAGTCACATTATTTAACCCCTTCCCTGAACTCTGTAAAATCCGTAAAATCTGTACCAGTACGTCACAGGTCAAGAAGAAGTTATGGGTATAAAAACTTTAAAAGTTTAAAAATCGCAAAAACTTTCAAAATGTTTGGCTTTACCTTTAGGTGATACCTTAGCTCTGCCAATCAGACGTCTCCGAGATGATCGTGAGGTTTTGTGACTTTTCTCCAGAATTCGACTCTTTGAAGGATTTCTCTTACTGGATCTTTCTGTAGGAAACGCACACAATGACAGAATACATTTGTAATATTTGTATCTAAATTTTACCCAATCAAAACCTCTGTATTTAAAATCAATAAAAGTCTTACTTGAGGAAGTAAAAGACGTGCTCTCCATCTTTTTGTGCTTCTAAATTCTCCCAATCTTCAATAGAAAAAAAGAGTGGTTACATAATGACACAAAGAATGATATAGTCAGATACATTATACATCTGAAAAGCAACCATTGATGAAAAGTGTGTTATGCATCAAACTGTCACAAATAAAACATTTTGAAAATGAAAATGGATTTTATAGATTATTAGCTGTAATGTGTAAACTAGTAATTCTCATAATAGGAATGTGATGAGATACATAAATCTAGGATGAGCTGACATCCTGAGCACTTTCCTGTGCCAAGAAGAGCACAAACTTTGGAAACGTGTCATAAGGTGAAAACTCGGCCTGTCCAGAGTTCAAACTGTGTGGAAAAGCGATCAATAGTTCCCAAAGTCATAATATAGCGAGGGACCTCCTTTAGCTGAGAACATAATGGTTATTCATTACTTCCCAAATTTTACATGTATTAGTCTATGAAAGGGATGCAATCATCAAAAAAAAAAGTTATTTGATTTAAATTTATTTTTTTTTACTTTGGCAATGGCTTTTATATATACATATCACAATCTGTATTACAAGTAGAAATCCTGCACTTTTCACACCGGCGCTTTTGTAGATTTAGGCTTTCTGTTGTTTCTGTGCATAGTAAATGATGAGCAAATTCCCATCCTGTCTTTTTTACTGTAGCATATAATGAACCTGTGCAAAATTCATTGTGAAGGGACGGGAGCAGGGTCAGCTGTGACATCGCCTATCAAGATTGGTGGATCCTGTGTTATCAAGAGTATACCTGGCACTGTAAGGCTATGTGCCCACGGGAGCTCGCACCTGTGGATTTTGCCGCGGAAAACCTGTGGATTTATCTGGATTTTCTAGATAAATCTGTAGGTTTTAGCAAGTACAGACACTCCCCATGTTATCCTATGGGACATGGGGAGTGTCTGTCAATGCTGCGGTATGTGCGGCTGCAGAATATGCTGCGAATGTCCCGCAGCTGCACATGACTGCATGTCAATTATTCCTGCGGAAATACCGGCCCTCCACTATGGAGATAGAGGCCGGGCCTTCCGCAAGTAAGTCGCATGAATGTCCACAGCTATTTCGTTGTACTACCGCAGCTATGGATAGCTGCGGATTCTGAGGAGCTGCTGCTGGAAACCTGCGGACGTACATAGCCTAAAGGGTACTTTACATGCTGCGACATTGCCAGCGATCTCATTAGCGATGTGAAATTCTAGATCGCAAGTGCGATCTTTCGAGATCGCACATGTGTAAAATAACCTATGTGCGATCTAGAATTTTAGCACTTGCGATCTAGAATTTTACATCGCTAATGAGATCGCTAGCGATGTCGCAGCATGTAAAGTAGCCTTTAGACTGATTGTGTGGAAAAGTTGCTGGCAACTGTTCCTGAAAACAAAAACAAAGCAAGTAACAACCCTAAAGCCGAGAGTGAAAACTCCAAAATCACCCCACCCACAAATAATTATTTATAAAAAGGGCAGGATAAAATTGTTAGCAACAACAACTAAATATTTGGTTGCACACCCTTTGAAATAACTAATCAGTCGATTTCTATAACAAATCAACAAGTTTCACTCAATTGGAATTTTGGACCACCCTGCTGGAAGACCCATGACCTAGGACACAAACCCAGCTTTTTGACACTGGGCACTACATTGCAAAAAAAAATTAAAAAATCCTTTGGCAATCTTTCTGATTTCATGATGCTGTGCACTCCGCAAAGGCACCCAGTGCTAGAGACAGCAAAACTACCCCAAAAACATCTTTGAGCCTGCACCATATTGACTGTGGGTATTGGGTTCTTTTCTTTGTAGGTCTTAGGCTGCTTTCACATCAGCGTTTTTTGCCTGACACCAAAAAAACGCAAAATGCATCTGACTGAATCATTTACAAATGCGTTGTCATTTCAATGCATTTGCAATGAAATCGTGGAAATATGCGGTGACTTGCGGTTGCATGCAACACACACTGGATCCGTTTTGCGGTATTTTACAGAGTTTCAAAAACGCTACTTGTTGCGTTTTTGACCTCTGTCAAAATACTGCATCTCACTGGATCCGGTGCATTGCAGCGGTACCTGCAATGTAGTTCAATGGGCGCCAGATCCTGTTGTAGTGGCAGCCGCCGGATCCTGATAGACAGGATCCTGTTTTCTGTACTGAGCATGCCCAGAAAGCAGCCTGGCATAGTCCGTACAGAAATCTCTCTCTCTGGCCGGTTTCAGACGTCCGTGTTTTATCAGGTACAAGCCACATGCATGGTTATGGTCATACGTGTGACACGTACTGGAGAAAACACTGGTTTGTGAAATAAAAATGTTTTATAATCACCTGTATCCAGAGTTGTTTTCTTCTGCTTTGCTGCCTCCCGCTCCTGACCACCGCTCATTATACTCACTGAATATCCACTGCCCGAGGATCTGGAAGCAGGAGCATTGCGGGGACAGCACCGCGGGGACAGGCGAGTATACAGCAAGCTGTGTGTGTGCAGTGACCTCCAGGAGGTCATTGGAGTTCCCAATGAACTCTGATGACATCCTGATGACACCCCCGCGACAGTGTCAGAAGGGTGACTTCACGGTTTCATCAGAGTTCATTGGGAACTATGATGAGTCCCCGATGCTGGCCCCACGATGCTCCGGCTTCCAGGTCCTTACTACACACAGACACACATGGATACACATAGCACATACACACACATAGCGCACAAGCATGTATACACTGAACAGACACACTGCTGGATACTCACCTGTCCCCAGCGATGCTGTCCCCGGCACTGAAGTCTCCAGCACTGCTCCTGCTTCCAGCTCTTCAGTGCAGTGAATATTCAGTATTAGGCCTTGTGCCCACAGGGTGTTTTTCTAGCGTTTTTTCTAGCGTTTTTCATTACTTTTTTTAATCAATAAAAGCAAGGAAAAAGCATCCCAGCAAAGTCTATGAGAATCGGGACTTGCTGTGCCCACGTTGCTTCTTTTTCAGTTGCTTTTTTTTCTTGCTGAAAAAAGAAGCAACATGTCAATTGTTTTAGCGTTTTTCCCTGCTTTTTTCCCCAATTGACTTCAATGGAGTAGAGAAAAAAGCAGGAAAAAACGCATGTGTATTGCCCACGTTGCTTTATATTTTATGCGTTTGGGCGTTTTTAGGGAGAAAAGAAAGCTATAGCTATGTAGATTCCTTCATAGAAGAAAGCCACATAGCCAGTGTCTGCAGCGATTTCATCATCTCCCATTGTTTACCGGGACACCTCTGCAGAGACCCCCGCTGACGTCACAAGTTCATCCCAACGGGGGATCTCCAGGAAATCCCACAGTAAAGCGACGCTCCAGCGAACCCACCAGCAACCTGACCTGGCAGGGATCGCTGGATCGTCGCTACACGGGTTGCTGGTGAGCTGTCAGGCCGATCTCACCAGCAACTAGTGACCAGCCCCCAGCGCCGCGAGGAAGCGATGCTGCGCTTGGTAACTAAGGTAAATATCGGGTCACCAACCCGATATTTACCTTGGTTACCAGCTCACACCGCTTAGCGCTGGCTCCTTGCACACCTAGCCACAGTACACATCGGGTTAATTACCCGATGTGTACTCTGCTACGTGTGCAGGCAGCAGGGAGCCGTCTTCTGTGGACGCTGGTAACCACGGTAAACATCGGGTAACCAAGAAGCCCTTCCCTTGGTTACCTGATATTTACCTTCGTTACCAGCGTCCGCCGCTCTCACACTGCCAGTGCCGGCTACCTGTTCCCTGCACTCCTAGCCACAGTACACATCGGGTTAATTACCCGATGTGTAGTCCGGCTACGTGTGCAGAGAGCAGGGAGCCGGCACTGGCAGTGTGAGAGCGGCGGACGCTGGTAACGAAGGTAAATATCAGGTAACCAAGGGAAGGGCTTCTTGGCTACCCGATATTTACATTGGTTACCAGCGACCGCAGTAGCCGGCTCCCTGCTCACTGCACATTCAGTTGTTGCTCTCTCGCTGTCACACACAACGATGTGTCCTTCACAGCCTGAGAGCAACAACTAAAAAAATGGTCTGAGGACATTCAGCAACAGCCAGCGCCCTCACAGCAGGGGCCAGGTTGTTGCTGGATGTCACACACAACAACATTGCTAGCAACATCGCTGTTACGTCACAAAAGTCGTGCCTCAGCAGCGATTTTGCTAGCGATGTTGCTTAGTGTGACGGTACCTTAAGGCAGGGGTCTCAAACTCGGCTGGGTGTATGGGCTATGTGCCCTCGGTGCTTTTTTTTCAGCACAAAAAAGCAGCTTTTTTCTGTGCTTCTTTTCATGCTTTCATGATTTTTTTCTTCCTTTTCTTGCTTTTTTCATGCTTCTTCTCATGCTTCTTTTCACGCTTGTTTCAGCTCATTAAAGTTGGATGTGAAAAAAAAGGTGTTCTGATGTAATTTCCTTGTTCAACCCATTTTCTTCAATCTCCATTTTGGAATAAAAGTGATATGAAAATGATGATCTATTAGATCGTTTACCGGCACCGCTATTCACCATGAATAGCGGCGGAGGGAATCGGGTGCACGGAGATCACCGTTGCTATAGTAACCCTCTAATTAGGTTACTATGGCAATGGTGGCAGTGGTGATGTCACCGCTTACCAACCCGCAGTCTTTGCTCACACATTGAGTGATTAGACAGCACGAGGAGCAGCATTCTTCCTCCCCCGTTCTGATATAGCAAAGCTAGATCAGTGACAGAAGACCAGGATCGAGGAGGGGGGAGAGAGGGAGTAATAAAGATGGGCGTCCCTAAGTGTGTCTGTGTATTTATTTCTAATAAAGTATTTTTTCTGTGTGGTGTCTTTTTTAACACTTTATTGGAGATTCTTAATGGCCGGGTCAAACTTAGCCTGACATTAAGAATCTCGGACTTAATACCAGCTGGTAAAACAAAGCTGGTATTAAAGCCTTATTACCCAGCGTGCCACCCGACACCAGGTCCGCTGGCAGAGTTGGATACAGTGCCAGAAGATGGCGCTTCTATGAAAGCACCATTTTCTGGGGCAGCTGCAGACTGCAGTATGCAGCAGGGGGCCAGAAAGCTTGGGCCACACTATGCACTGCAGATTCCACTCCTTAGCTGTCTGGTTGTACCTGGCTGGACACAAAAATTTGGCGAAGTCCACGTCATTTCTTTTTTAGTTTTTTGGCAAAAAAACCCTCAAGAAAATATTGCTTCCCTGGATTTTCCATTGCCAGTGAAGGTAACACTAAGAAGTAGGGGTTAGCAGCCAGTAGCTGTTTGGGTTACCCTTAGTTAGCAATAGAAAATGCAGCGGGAGCCTACGCATTTATTTTCTTTACCCCCTAACCCTTTTGGGTTATGTGTTTGTTTTTTTATTTTTTTTTAATAAATTTAAAAAAAAATAAAACCAAAAAAATCGACATGGGTTTCGCCATATTTTTGTATGCCAGCCAGGTACAGCAGGCAGGTACGGGCTGCCCCCAACCCCCAGCTGCCTATTTGTACCCAGCTGGGAACCAAAAATATAGGGAAGCCCTTCTTTTTAATTATTTTATGAATTTCATAAAATAAAATAAAAAAAACCGACGTGGGCTTCACACAATTTATGTGTCCAGCCAGGTACAACTAGGCAGCTGGGGACTGAAATCTGCAGCACAGGGTGGCCCAAGCTTTCTGGCCCCCCCTCCCCCCGCTGCGAATTGCAGTCCGCAGCCACCCTAGAAAATGGCGCGTTCATAGGAAGCGCCATCTTCTGGCGCTGTATCCAACTCTTCCAGTGGCCCTGGTATCGGGTGGCTCGCTGGGTAATAATAGGATTAGGGACAGCTTTGTATTATCAGCTGGCCCTAAGCCTGAAATTCATGGTGTCACGCCAATATTAGACATAGCCACCATGAATTTTTAGTAAAGATAATAAAAAACACAACACAGAAAAATATTTTTTATTAGAAATAAAACACAACACAATTAGTGACTCCATCTTTATTGAACTAAAGAACCGCCCTCGGCCGTAGTCGTGGTTCGAGGGTCCCGCAATGTCCAATCCGGATCCAATATCATCTGATCAGAAGGCAAACTGATCAGATCTGATCGGTTTGCCTTCTGATTAGATGATATTGGATTTAGGTCTTTGAACCTGACACAGGTTCAAGAACCTGAATCAGATTACACATCAGCTGATTGTCTAAAAGTCCCATGGGCTCCAGGACCCGCCCGTAAGCAGCTGATGCTGTCACCTGATAGCATCATCTGATCTTTACATCCAGCAAAATCAGCTGATTCATCATCGGATTGTTAAAAAGCCGGCAGGCTTTTCACCACTGGACGTAAACAATCAGCTGCTTACCGGTGGGTCCTGGAGCACATCGGACATGACCCGGGAGTCTGCAGAGAGATGAGTAAGGTGCAGAGTTCATAAAGCAGGAGAGAAGCAAAGTCGTGCACCACCGCAGATTACCTGCAATATCGCTTGCGGTACCGCCTGTGCCTGTGCTCGGGTGGAGAGCCTGGAGGGTCCGACAATCCAAGAGCGGGGTGCTGGTCATAAGGCAAAGTCCATTGATGAAGCGTGAGAGTAGAAAGAGACCGCACTCAATCCGCTGTGAAGGATTTCTTTATTCAAACACGTGCAGAGTGGAGGGCTGGAGACACACTGTGAGCTGGCTCCTCAAGAATGGACGATAGCTGTTTCGCCCAAATTGGGCTTCCACAGGTCCACATGTGGAGCTACGGCTACACCCCTTTTAAAGGAGTGCTCACAGATTGCCCCAGACCACATAAAAACAAATAGGAGATTTGTGTATGCATATAAAATACATGTATCCATTTCCATGCATGAATTTACAACAAATTTTAAACATGTAAAAGAACACACTTGAATAAAATGAAGCAATGGGTGATAGACAGGCAGAACTATCATAGGAACATAGATATTAAACATGTAAAAGAACACACTTGAATAAAATGAAGCAATGGGTGATAGACAGGCAGAACTATCATAGGAACATAGATATTAAACATGTAAAAGAACACACTTGAATAAAATGAAGCAATGGGTGATAGACAGGCAGAACTATCATAGGAACACAGATAGATCCACACGATCGTTTAACCCTTGGGGGCCCTGTGCCCCATAATTAATAATTAACCTAGCCTCCTCTTGTGGCAACAATTTGTGCAGGTCGCCCCCCTTCAAAGGGAGGGAGACCTTTTTAAGGCCGGCAAAACGCAAAACGTCGGGGTCACCATCATGACAATCCTGGATATGGGAAATTAATCTGGGAGAACCTTTCCCTGATGTTATTGAACTGTAATGTTCCCTGAATCGCACATATAAGCATCTTATAGTCTTGCCTATGTAGAACCTGCCACAAGGGCAGAGCACCACATAGACCACAAACTTGGTTTTGCATGAGATGAATTGATGGACAGTGTGCAAGTGCGGGCCGACTTGTACGGAGCGACCTTTTAGATGCTGGCTGCAAAAACGACACTGACCGCACCGGTAATTCCCTGGTGGGCAGCATTTGTCTAGCCAGGTTGTCGAATTGGTAAGTCTGTTCCTCACAAGTCTGTCCCGCAAATTGCCGCATCGTCTGAACGATACCAAAGGATTGGACATTGTCCTGTCAGATAAAGCCGGATCATTCTTCAAGATGTGCCAATTTCTGCAAAGAGCAGTTCTAATGGCATGCTCCAGAGGTCCAAATTTAAAATTAAAGACAAACCTACCCAAATTGTCAACACATTTTCTGGTGCGGTTTTTACGGACAGACGTGGCGCCGTCTGATCTAGCTCTCTCACAGGCTGAATCAATCAGTTTTTTTGGGTAACCTCTTTGATGCAATCTAATCTTCAACTCCTGAGATTGTTGAAAAAAAGATTCCTCTGAACTGTTTGCTCTACGTACTCTCAGGAATTGGCTGTAGGGCAAACCCGTCTTAATGTGGGGGGGGTGGGCACTTTGATAATGAAGAAGGGAGTTTGATGCCGTCGGCTTTCTGAACAACCTTGTACATATATCACCCTCCTTGATAGAAACCTCAATATCTAAAAAATTGAGAGTATCGCCACCATATGAGGAAGTAAAGGACATATTCATGGTGTTACAGGTGTTGAGATAGGACACGAAATCTGCAAAAAGGACCTCAGTGCCAGCCCACACTATGAATATGTCGTCCACATACCTCAAAAAATGGCGAATATATTTCAAAAAAGGGTTGGTGTCAGAAAAAACATATTTGCTTTCAAAGGAGCCCAAAAAAATATTGGCCATGGCACAAGGGACAGGGGTGCCCATAGCGGTACCCCTGCACTGCAAGTACCAACGGTCCAAAAACATGAAAGCGCTTTTAGATAAAACGAAATCAAGGGCTTCCTCAATGAAACTGCAAAACAACGCATCTTTTCCAGTCTGCACCACCAAATCCCTAACAGTCTGTATACCCAAATTCTGAGGAATGCGGGTATACAGACTCTCCACATCAATCGAGGTTAAAGCAAAGCCCTCCTGCCATGTCATACCCTTTAGCAGTGTTAAAAGATCACTGCTATCCTTGACATAAGAGGGGATATGACTCATAATTGGTCTTAACAGCCAGTCCAAATAGTGCGACAAAGGCTCTGTTAAGGAGCCGATGCCGGCCACTATTGGGCGACCAGGTGGATTATCCCTGCTCTTATGTATCTTTGGTATGCAATACCAGTGGGGCTTCGTAGGAAAAGGAGGAATTAGTTTATCAGCCTGTGAGCGAGACAGAAAACCCAGCCCCATGTATTTGTCCAGCAACCGCACCAAAGATTTCTTAAAATCTTGAATAGGATTTGCAGAAAGAGGACAATAGGTAGATCTGTCCATTAATTGTCTATTGCATTCCTGGATGTAATCATGTTTAGGAAGGAGGACAACGTTGCCCCCCTTGTCAGCCTCGCGGAACACCGTGTCCTCCCAACCCTGCATGATACATATCGCAGCCTGTTCTTTTTGACTTAGATTCTGGATCGGCCTGGCGTACACCAATGACTCGACATCCTTCAAGACAGCTTCCTGATATAAATCAATCAAATTTCCAGGTACAGTAGGGGGACAAAAATCCGATTTTATCCCCTTAGTAAACCTTTCCAAACCTGGACTATTGCTGGAACCCACAATATCAGTTGAAACATTTGGCTCATTCAAGCTGAGCAACAACTCAGCGTCTTGAAGGATCCCAGAATCAAAAGCTCCTATCAGACCGGTCCGAGAATCAGCTATACTGCACGGAACATGTCCAGCAGGCGCTGTATGAGCTGTATTAGGCGCCATTTGGAAATGTTTGTGCAGATGGATCTTTCTAATAGCCTTAAAAAGATCAATCTTGAACTCAGCAAAAATCGAACTTTTCCGGAATGCAATATTTAAAACCTTTAATTAATACCGAGACCATATCTGGAGTAAGAGTATGAGATGTTAGATTGATGATCGCATCGGAAGGGGGACAAGAAGTAGATTGGAAACTTAATTCCTCCAAGTTACAGACTTCCTCTTGCGACCTCTGCCCCGTGTGCCTTTTCCTGCCCCCCCGTCGGATCCGTTTCCTAAAGGGGTGGTGGGTGCAGCACCATGGGGATTAATACTAGAGGGGCCCGAGATCACGTCCTCAGATCCACTGGATTCCGAGTCCGTGGTCCAGTACCCCCTGTTAGAGCCAGCACTACCTCGTTTTTTTATGTGCGCTCTCTGTCTATAATTATGTGGCCCATCTTTTGTCCAACAAAAAATCTGTTTCTTTTCATAATCCTTCTTGTCCCTCAGGAACTTTTCCCTTTTTCTATGTTTTATTTCCGTCTGTACGGTCACCACGCGTTTATCCAGCCTCTGACTAAAGGTGTTCCAATCATCCGCTGACATCCGTGCTTGGGTGTCATGCTTTAACGTATCTAATTCAGCAACCAATGCAGCATAATTATCCTTGTTTTTATCTAATACTAAATGCAGTAATTTTCTAGAACACTCTAACTGAATGTTTTCCCACTGCACAGTAAACGTGGGATCCTCCTGGAAATGAGAAAGAGTCTTTATGACCCGGAGTCCACGTGGCACACGATCACAATCGACATATGACTGCAGGGATTGAATAGTCCAAAACAATCTAACTTCTTTTTCCGCCAAAGTCTGTATCTGGAATTCCAGAGTTTTAACACCCAAAACTTCAGTGTCTTTCTTAAAATTGCAATCTCCAAAGAAGGAGCCAGCATCAGGTGCAGAGTTCATCCCAGCGGCGGATCTCCAGGAAACCCCGGTGATCCTCCTACATGAACTGTATTCAACTTGTGACATCCCCGGACCTCCCTGTACAGTGGTGTCGTAAAACACCGCAAGAATACTGAATGCCTGGTGCATGGCACAAGGTGAACACAGCTCATGCAGGAGGATCACTGGGGTTTTTCGGGGTTCACCTTGACGTCAGCGGGGGTTCCCTGCATTTATGTGGCATAGGCTGTGCACCAGGCATTCAGTATTCTTGCAGTGTTTTACCACGACATTTCTCTGCAGGGAGGTCCGGGCATGTCAGGAGGTGAATATAATTAATTAAGGAGGAATACGGGAAGGTTTCCTGGAGATCCCCCGCTGGGATGAACTATTTACCTTGTGACATCAGCGGGGGTCCCTGCATTGTTTACCGTGACATCTCACTGTATAAGTTCGGGGACGTCACAAGGTGAATACAATTCATACAGGAGGATTACTGTGGGATTTCCTGGAGATCCCCCACTGGGATGAACTCTTTACCTTGTGACGTCAGTGGGGGTCCCTGCAAGAGGTGTCCCGGTAAACAATGGGAGATAAGAAAATAGCTGCCAATGCTGGCTATGTGGCTTTCTTCTATGAAGGAATCTACATAGCCATAGCTTTCTTTTCTCCCTAAAAATGCCCAAACGCATAAAATATAAAGCAACGTGGACATTACACATGCGTCTTTTCCTGCTTTTTTTCCCTACTCCATTGAAGTCAATTGGGGAAAAAAGCAGGAAAAACCGCAAAAACAATTGACATGTTGCTTCTTTTTTCAGCAAGAAAAAAAGCAACTGAAAAAGAAGCAACGTGGGCACAGCAAGTCCCGATTCTCATAGACTTTGCTGGGATGCTTTTTCCTTGCTTTTATTGATTAAAAAAAGGAATGAAAAACGCTGTAAAAACGCCCTGTGTGCACAAGGCCTAAGGCTATGTGCGCACTTTGCTTTTTTAACCTGCTTTTACACTGCTTTTTCAACTGCAGCGTTTTCATGCCAAAATGCTTGCGTTATGCTGTTCAAGCAAAGTCAATGGGACATTGAGTTTTCTTGTACGCACTTTGTTGTTCAAAACGCTGTGTTTAATTTGCATAAAATTTGGGCAAAAACTCAGCGTTTAAAGAAGCAGCATGTCAATTGTTTTGCCATTTTGGCTGCGTTTCCCATCCATTCAATTTAATACAAAACTGCAGCGTTTCTTAAAGCACCGGAAAAGCACTAAGAACTCAAGAAAACCGCAAGGTGCGCATAGGCTACTTTCTTTGCATTTTACATGCATTTTTAAAGCCAAAAGCATTGTCCTTTCTGCCAGAGGATGCTTTTTGAACTGCAACTACATCCATGCAAAGTGCGCACATAGCCTAATAGGCGGCAGTCAGGAGCGGGAGGCAGCAGATGGACATCTGAAACCAGCCTCTCTCTCTCCAGAAGACCAGGATCGTGGAGGGGTGAGAGGGAGTAATAAAGATGGAGTCCCTAAGTGTGTCTGTGTATTTCTAATAAAGTATTTTTTCTCTTTCTGGTGTCTTTTTTTTTTTAACCTTTTATTGGAGATTTTTAATGGCGAGCCTAACATTAAGAACCTCGGGCTTTATACCAGCTGGTAAAACAAAGCTGGTACTAACTTCTTATTACCCAGCATGCTACCCGGCACCAGGGCCGCTGGAACAGATGGATACAGCGCCAGAAAATGGCACTTTTCTAAAAGCGCCATTTTCTGGGGCGGCTGTGGACTGCAATTCGCATCGGGGGGGCCCATAAACCTTGTGCACCCTGCGCTGCGGATTCCAATCCCCAGCTGCCTAGTTGTACCTGACTGGACACAAAAATTGGGCAAAGCCCATGTCTTTTTCTTTTTTAATTATTTCATGAAATTCATTAAATAATTAAAAAAAAGGGCCTCCCTATACTTTTGGTTCCCAGCCGGCTACAAATAGGCAGCTAGGGGTTGGGGGCAGGCCGTATCTGCCTGCAGTACCTGGCTAGCATATAAAAATGCCCACGTCGTCTTTTTTTTTTAGTTTTTGGGCAAAAACGTAAAAAAAGGGCCTTCTCTGGATTTTCCATTGCCAGTGAAGGTAAGACCAAGCAGCGGGGGTTAACAGCCAGTAGCTGCTTGGGTTACCCTTAGCAATAGAAAATGCAGCGGGAGCCCACGCATTTTTTCTTTACCCCTAACCCTAGGGTTAGTGTTGTGTTTGGGGTTTGTTTTTTTTTAATGAATTTAAAAAAAAAAAAAATATCGACATCGCCCACCGAGCACCCGAGAATTTTACTGCTTACTCATCCCTATTCCTGACCACACAGCCAGCAGTACAAGTAATCAGATGACTCCAGTGTCGGCCGATTACTTTTTCTGTATCCCCCTGCATACATCGCAGCGTGTGTGGGCTGTGAGGTCAGCTGAGTTCGGCCTGCACTGGAGTCAGCTGATCTGAACTCATAGAACAAGTAATCAGATCAGCTGACTCCAGTGTCAGCTGATTACTTATTCTGTGTCCTGCTGCATCCTGCGTCCTCAGCTGATCTGAACTCAGCTGAACTCCTGACCACACAGCCCGCACACAGTCACACGTGATCGGCAGCAGCCAGTGACTGTTGTTAACCTGCATCCATTGCAGCGTGTGCGATCTGTCAGATCATGAGTTCAGCTGACTCCAGTGCCGATAAATTCTGTGTCCCGCTGCAGATGGATCCAGTAAAATAACAACTGCGGTTGCATGCGGGCAAAAAAGCGCTGATGTGGAAGCAGCCTTATTCTGTTTTTAGTAAACAGTATAATGATGTGCTTTATCAAAAGGCTATCTTGGGCTCATCTGTCCACAAGACGCTTACCAAGAAAGGTTTTGGCTTACTCACCTACATTTTGGCAAACTGTAGTCTAGTTTTTTTTATGTATGTGTGTCAGCAGTGAGGTCCTCCTGGGTCTCCTGCGATGACATTTGAATGAAATGAAAACCTAACGGATAGTTAGCCCTAATGCTGATGCATCCTGGGCCTGCAGGACCGCTTGAATTTCTTTGGAACTTGATTGGGGATGTTTATTCACCATCTGGATTATTCTGCATTGCAAACTTTAATACATTTTTCTCCGCCATCTACATCCAGGGAGATTAGCTACAGCAATGAGTTGTAAATTTTTTGATTATGTTGCACACTGTGGACAAAGGAACATCAAGATCTCTGAAGATGGACATGTAACCTTAAGATTGTTTAGTTTAAAAAAAAAAAAATCTTAATTACTCACCGGTAATGGGATTTTCAATAGCCCATGACAGCACCACCTGAGAGATAGGTTCCGCCCACATCAGGACAGGAAACCCACTGATAAAAAGGCGGTACCTCTCCTCCACATCAGTAGGTTTTCAGAGCCAGAGAGGACCAACAAAACACAACAAACAGATTAATCATACCACCACCCAAGGAAAAACACCAATAACTAACACTCCCCGAAGGGTGCCCACAACCAGTGAATAGGGGGGAACTAAGGGTGCTGTCATGGGCTATTGAAAATCCCATTACCGGTGAGTAATTAAGATTTTTCCCTGCCGCCAATGACAGCACCACCTGAGAGATTTATGTAGACCACCACCTTAGGGAGGGACCACCGCCTGTAAGACCCGTCTCCCAAAGAAAAGGTCAGTTGTGGAGGATAAGTCCAGCCTATAGTGCAGAAAGAAAGTACCAGGAGACGACCAAGTAGCCACCCGACAGATCTGGTCAATAGAGGCATCCGCTCTCTCTGCCCAAGACGTAGACACTGCTCTAGTGGAGTGCGCCCTTATGCCCTGAGGAGGAGTGGTGTGTTTAGCCAAGTATGCCAAACCGATGGCATCCCTGACCCATCTGGCCAAGGTAGCCTTAGAAGCCCCATGCCCCCTGGAATGCCCCTGAAAAGTGACAAACAGGACCTGAGACTTCCTCCATTCCCTAGTCCTATCTAGGTACGGTGATTAAGGCCCTCCGGACATCCAACGTGTGCAACCTAGCCTCTTTCTCGTTATGAGGGGGGTCACAGAGGGAAGGGAGCACGATTTCTTGGGACCGATGAAAGGGTTTAGAAACCTTGGGCAGGTAGAAGGGATCAGTCCGCAACACTACCCTATCATCCAGAATCTGGGTATAAGGGTGAAATACAGACAAGGCTTGGAGATCCCCCACCCGCCTGGCCGAGGTGAGTGCGACGAGGAGAAAAACCCTAAGTGACAACAGTTTGAGAGGGACCTCCCCTATGGGTTCTAACGGTGGCCCTGTGAGGGCATCCAACACTAAATTGAGGTCCCATGGGTGAACCCTGGGAGCCTGAACAGGTACAGACCTGGACTTAGATTTAATGAACCTGCAAATCCACTCATTCTGTGCCAGACTACAATTAAACAGTTCCCCTAAGGCTGATACCTGCACCTTGAGCATACTGGTGGAGAGCCCCAATTCCAACCCCCTCTGGAGGAATTCTAGAATAGCCGAGATAGGAGGGGGGGGCCTCCGCCCGAGCCCCAGACTGAAGGAGAAAACGCTTCCAGACCCTCCCGTAAATGGCCGTGGTGACCGCTTTCCAACTGCGAAGAAGAGTGTCTATTAAGCCAGAGGAAAAACCCCGTCGAGTTAGCAGCCGCCGCTCAAACGCCAGGCCGTCAAATGGAGAGCCGGGTCCGGGGGGTGACGGACTTGGCCCTGGGAAAGGAGATGAGGGGCGTCCGGGAGAACCCAAGGATGCACCAGAGACAGTGTCCGCAGCCAGTAAAACCATGCCCGCTTCAGAAGGGGGCGATGAGAATAACCTCCGCTCTGTCGTCCCGGATTTTCCGGAGAACCGAAGGCAGCAGGATCAGGGGAGGAAACGCGTACAGGAAACCGTGAGACCAAGACATCTGGAACGCATCGAGGGCAACAGGATCGTCTCGGGGGTTGAGAGAGCAGAACCTGTCCACTTTCCGATTCGCCTTGGTAGCGAACAGGTCGAGAACAGGGACACCCCATAGAAGCGTGATCTTGCGAAAGACCTCCAGGTCTAAGGACCACTCTCCCTGACTGAGACCGTGCCGGCTGAGGAAGTCTGCCTCCTCGTTTTCTGTCCCCTTGATATGAAGAGCTGTTAAGGAGGAGAGATGTTGTTCGGCCAGCTGGAAGATGCGCATAGTCAGAGTCAGAAGAGAAGGGGATCTGGTGCCTCCCTGATGGTTGACGTACGCCACCGTCACCCTGTTGTCCGAAAGGATCCGAACATAGCGACCTCTCAAGAAGGGGAGGAACCCCTCTAGTGCCTTGAAAACCGCCATGAGTTCCCTGTAGTTGGAGGACTGTCTGACCAACTGAGCGTCCCAGGGACCCTGAAGCACCTGTTGGCGCAGATGGGCACCCCACCCCCAACGGCTGGCATCCGTGACTATAGTGTCCGTGACCGGGGAAAGCCAAGGAACCCCCATCCGGAGGTGAGAGGGGTCCTGCCACCAACCCAGGGAGTGCAAGGTGTTTGCAGACAGGGTCAATTTTTTCTCCAAACAGTCTCCAAACAGTCTCTGAAACCGAAGGACCTCCATCTGGCTGGAGGATTCTGGAACGCAGTTGGGACCACCATACTCCTGGGATGCAAGAGGTAAGAGTCCCGACCAGCGACATAGCCTGCCGTAAGGACATGCCTGGGCAACTCCTTACGGAAGAGAGCAAGGACAAGATCCTGGTGACCTTGTCCTCTGGCAGGTGGCACAACTGGCTTGTGGAGTCCAAGACGAGACCCAGGAAGACTTGACATTGGAGAGGCTGGAGTCTGGACTTCTGCTGATTCACCACCCACCCCAGGCCTTCCAGGATGGTGATGACCCTGGTCACGTGAGCCGCACATAGAGACTCCGACTGACCCACTATCAGGAGGTCGTCCAGATACGGAACGATCAATATGTCTTGTTCCCTGACATGTGCCATGACCTCCGCGAGGACTTTGGTGAAGATCCGTGGGGCCATGGAAAGCCCGAATGGCAGCGCTGCGAATTGGAAGTGTCTCAGCCTCCCGGAGACATGTAGTGCGAACCTGAGAAACCGCCGGTGAGACGGAAAAATAGGGATGTGATAATAGGCGTCCTTCAAGTCGAGGACCGCCATAAAACACTCTAGATACAACAGCCTGACAGTTGACTTCATGGTCTCCATTTTGAAGGCTCGCTGCACCAGATGCAAATTCAGGTTCCTCAGGTTGAAGATGGTGCGGAAGGTGGAGTCCGGCTTCCGAACCAGAAACAGAGTGGAGTAAAAGCCGTCCCCTTCTTGTCCTATGGGGACCTCCTGAATGACTTTCCTTGAGAGGAGAGTCAGCACTTCTACTTCCAAGGCCATCTGCCGCTCTGGGGACCGCAAGGATGTTATTATTAGAGACCTCCGAGGGGGTGAACTGAAGTCAAATTTTAACCCTTCCGCCACAATCTGAAGGAGCCACTTGTTGGAGGAGATCGCCTTCCAGGCATGGAGAAAGAGGGACAGCCGGCCCCCTACCTGATGACTGGCATCATTGGGAGGGTTTGTTCTTATTATCGGAGTGCTTGCCAAAGAGAAAGCCCGAGGTATTCTTTTTACGGTCCTTCCACTGATCTTGCGTTTTTTGGGACTTCTTTGTGAAAAACTGACGTCTCCGAAAGGGCCGGCTGCGAGAGGACGCCACCGGGAAAACCGGAAACCCCTGTTTCTTATCGGATGCCTTAGTGAGGAGGTCGTCCAGGCCTGAGCCAAAAAGATAGGTACCTTCACAAGGCATGCTGCATAGCCGTCCCTTGGATTGGACATCACCCTTCCATTTTTTCAGCCAGAAGGCCCGACGCGCGGAATTGGAAAGCGCCGCCGACCTGGCGAAAAGTCTTAAGGAATCAACCGAGGCATCTGCCATAAAGGCTGCAGCACCCTGTATTAAGGGCAAGGACGAGATAATATCCTTTCTTGGAGTGTCATTTCTCAACTGGTCTTCTAATTGCTGAAGCCACACCATCAAAGACCGGGCAACGCAGGCGCTGGTCACGGCAGGGCGCAAGCCACCTGCTGTGGATTCCCAAGTTCCTCTCAGAAACCCATCAGCCTTCCTATCCAGCTGATCCTTAAGGTACTCTAAGTCCTCAAACGGCAAGGTAGTTGAGCGGGAAGCCTTGGCAATAGCGACATCAATCTTCGGGGTTCTATCCCAGGAGGTAGACTCCTCCCCATCCACTGGGTACTTCCTTTTAAGGGAAGAGCTAAAATTCAATCTTTTGTCCACTTTTCTCCACTGGTCAGCAATGAGACCCTGAACCTTCTGGGGAATAGGAAACCCCTTACGTTTTTTGGAATCCAAGCCCCCAAGCATGACATCCTGGGTAGATTCGGGCCCCCTGGGGTCCACCATTCCCATGGTCGAACGCACCGCCTTCACCAAGGGTCCCACGTCCGCAGTAGGGAAACAAGGACGACCACCTTCATCGGAAGAGGAGGAGGAGTCAGAATCGGAGGGTGAGGATCCCGAGGAGCCTGACGACCGAGAGTCATGAGCCGAACCCGCCGAGGTATCGGGAGTAGACAGCTTAGGATGACGGGATTTCTTGCGTCTCTTGCCCCCCCTTAAGGGATTTAAGGGACTCCTGTACTTCTGCTCTGATAATGGAACGTAATTCAGACGAGAACCCTGGCCCTTCTTTGAGGAGGGTCTGTTGGATACAGCCTGCACATAGGGCCTTGGTGTAATCAGAAGATAGGGAGGATTGGCATATGGCACATTCCTTGTGACGCTGCTTGGAGGTACATTTTTTCTGTACCTAACAAGAGAGGGGACATGGAAACGGGGTCTTAGTAACACGGCTGACCACGAAGTTCACTCACCCCCACGACTCCTGGCAATACCGGATCAGGAGGCGGATTCTTATCTCCCTTGGACCTCTTGGGACCCACCGACCGAACGCTGCCTGGACTGGATACAGCATTCCTGGAACGATCCCCTGAGCCGCGTTCTGAGCCACGCTGTGGCGACTCCTTGCGCTGCTCCTTGCTGCGGGGTGAATCTCCTCCCATAATGGAGAATAATGGAGGAGAAAAACTCACCAGTCCCAGGCGCCGACCACATTTTAAACGGAGATCCCTCGTTACATGGGCGCCGCCATCTTGGATCCTAGTGCGCATGCGCACACCAGTCACTTCCTGGTCGCACTGCGCACGTCACCAGGGTACACACATCACTTCCGGCCAGAGCGTCCTGCTTCACTCCAGCGTGCTGCACAGCAGGGACAAGCCTTCCAGCGGCCGCCGTGAGTGCGCACATCCCTGGAGCGAAGCCGGGCCGAGCTCCCGCTCCAGGCCCGCGCCACATCGCCGCAGAGGTCTGAGACCGAGGGGGGGGGTGCATCCAGGCCCGAGCACCGGCTTCTGGTAAGTACCAGGCTTCCACACCGGGTCGGACCTGGGACAGCAATGGGTTGTCCATACCAGGACAGGAAACCAAACTGATGTGGAGGAGAGGTACTGCCTTTTTATCAGTGGGTTTCCTGTCCTGATGTGGGCGGAACCTATCTCTCAGGTGGTGCTGTCATGGGCGGCAGGGAAAAATTGAGCAAACTGTAGTCTAGCTTATTTATTTATGCGTGTCAGCAGTGAGGTCCTCCTGGGTCTCCTGCGATGACATTTGAATGAAATGAAAACCTAACGGATAGTTAGCCCTAATGCTGATGCATCCTGGGCCTGCAGGACCGCTTGAATTTCTTTGGAACTTGATTGGGGATGTTTATTCACCATCTGGATTATTCTGCATTGCAAACTTTAATACATTTTTCTCCGCCATCTACATCCAGGGAGATTAGCTACAGCAATGAGTTGTAAATTTTTCGATTATGTTGCACACTGTGGACAAAGGAACATCAAGATCTCTGAAGATGCACATGTAACCTTTAAGATTGTTTAAAGTTTAAAAAAAAAAATTGGTTCTCAAGTTTTCAGATTATTCTCTTCTACTCTCTGTACTCCATGCTGTGTGATGCCCACACAAAATGCTATGAAAAGATTTAGTCAACTTCTCCCTTTTTACCTGCTTTCAGCTATGGTTTCCATATTGCCCACATCTGTTACTTGCCAGAGAGGAGTTTGAACAAGCATCACATGCTTGAAACAATTTTAGAAAGGTGGCACCCTACTAACCAAAATCCACAATGTTTGTCTGCTACTCCATCCTTCTCTGCACGATTCCTAAAGCTTAACATGGACAAAACTGAATTTATTATCTTTCCTCCTCTTCTCTCAACCCCTCCAACAAGCCTATCCATCAAAGTTGATGGCTGCTCACTGTCGCCAGTCTTGCAAAGGCTGGAGTTGAGGCAGTTTGGCTGCAGCTCGGCAGTATTATGTCAGGACTGACGTCTGCCCTGATGAAGCAGTATAGGCTGCAGTTGAGGCTGTTTGGCTACAGCTCGGCAGTATTATGTCACTAATGACGTCTGCTCTGATGAAGCAGTATAGGATGCAGTTGAGGCTGTTTGGCCGCAGCTCGGCAGTATTATGTCAGTACTGACGTCTGCTCTGATGAAGCAGTATAGGCTGCAGTTGAGGCAGTTTGGCTGCAGCTCGGCAGTATTATGTCAGTACTGACGTCTGCCCTGATGAAGCAGTATAGGCTGCAGTTGAGGCCGTTTGGCTGCAGCTCGGCAGTATTATGTCAGCACTGACGTCTGCTCTGATAAAGCAGTATAGGCTGCAGTTGAGGCCGCTGTTTGGCCGCAGCTCGGCAGTATTATGTCAGTACTGACGACTGCTCTGATGAAGCAGTATAGGCTGCAGTTGAGGCTGTTTGGCTGCAGCTCGGCAGTATTATGTCAGTACTGACGTCTGCCCTGATGAAGCAGTATAGGCTGCAGTTGAGGCCGTTTGGCTGCAGCTCGGCAGTATTATGTCAGCACTGACGTCTGCTCTGATAAAGCAGTATAGGCTGCAGTTGAGGCCGCTGTTTGGCCGCAGCTCGGCAGTATTATGTCAGTACTGACGTCTGCCCTGATGAAGCAGTATAGGCTGCAGTTGAGGCTGTTTGGCCGCAGCTCGGCAGTATTATGTCAGTACTGACGTCTGCCCTGATGAAGCAGTATAGGCTGCAGTTGAGGCTGTTTGGCTGCAGCTCGGCAGTATTATGTCAGTACTGACGTCTGCCCTGATGAAGCAGTATAGGCTGCAGTTGAGGCTGTTTGGCTGCAGCTCGGCAGTATTATGTCAGTACTGACGTCTGCCCTGATGAAGCAGTATAGGCTGCAGTTGAGGCCGTTTGGCTGTAGCTCGGCAGTATTATGTCAGTACTGACGACTGCTCTGATGAAGCAGTATAGGCTGCAGTTGAGGCCGTTTGGCTACAACTCGGCAGTATTATGTCAGTACTGACGTCTGCTCTGATGAAGCAGTATAGGCTGCAGTTGAGGCTGTTTGGCTGCAGCTGGGCAGTATTATGTCAGTACTGACGTCTGCTCTGATGAAGCAGTATAGGCTGCAGTTGAGGCCGTTTGGCTGTAGCTCGGCAGTATTATGTCAGTACTGACGTCTGCTCTGATGAAGCAGTATAGGCTGCAGTTGAGGCTGTTTGGCTGCAGCTCGGCAGTATTATGTCAGTACTGACGTCTGCCCTGATGAAGCAGTATAGGCTGCAGTTGAGGCTGTTTGGCCACAGCTCGGCAGTATTATGTCAGTACTGACGTCTGCTCTGATGAAGCAGTATAGGCTGCAGTTGAGGCCGCAGTTTGGCTACAGCTCGGCAGTATTATGTCAGTACTAACATCTGCTCTGATGAAGCAGTATAGGCTGCAGTTGAGGCTGTTTGGCTGCAGCTTGGCAGTATTATGTCAGTACTAACATCTGCTGTGATGAAGCAGTATAGGCTGCAGTTGAGGCTGTTTGGCTGCAGCTCGGCAGTATTATGTCAGTACTGACGTCTGCCCTGATGAAGCAGTATAGGCTGCAGTTGAGGCAGTTTGGCTGCAGCTCGGCAGTATTATGTCAGGACTGACGTCTGCTCTGATGAAGCAGTATAGGCTGCAGTTGAGGCCGTTTGGCTGCAGCTCGGCAGTTTTATGTCAGTACTGACGTCTGCCCTGATGAAGCAGTTTAGGCTGCAGTTGAGGCCGTTTGGCTACAGCTCGGCAGTATTATGTCAGTACTGACGTCTGCTCTGATGAAGCAGTATAGGCTGCAGTTGAGGCTGTTTGGCCACAGCTCGGCAGTATTATGTCAGTACTAACATCTGCTCTGATGAAGCAGTTTAGGCTGCAGTTGAGGCCGTTTGGCTGCAGCTCGGCAGTTTTATGTCAGTACTGACGTCTGCTCTGATGAAGCAGTATAGGCTGCAGTTGAGGCCGTTTGGCCGCAGCTCGGCAGTATTATGTCAGTACTGACGTCTGCTCTGATGAAGCAGTATAGGCTGCAGTTGAGGCTGTTTGGCTACAGCTCGGCAGTATTATGTCAGTACTGACGTCTGCTCTGATGAAGCAGTATAGGCTGCAGTTGAGGCTGTTTGGCTACAGCTCGGCAGTATTATGTCAGTACTGACGTCTGCCCTGATGAAGCAGTATAGGCTGCAGTTGAGGCAGTTTGGCTGCAGCTCGGCAGTATTATGTCAGTACTGACGTCTGCCCTGATGAAGCAGTATAGGCTGCAGTTGAGGCAGTTTGGCTGCAGCTCGGCAGTATTATGTCAGTACTGACGTCTGCTCTGATGAAGCAGTATAGGCTGCAGTTGAGGCAGTTTGGCTGCAGCTCGGCAGTATTATGTCAGTACTGACGTCTGCCCTGATGAAGCAGTATAGGCTGCAGTTGAGGCTGTTTGGCCACAGCTCGGCAGTATTATGTCAGTACTGACGTCTGCTCTGATGAAGCAGTATAGGCTGCAGTTGAGGCCGCAGTTTGGCTACAGCTCGGCAGTATTATGTCAGTACTGACGTCTGCCCTGATGAAGCAGTATAGACTGCAGTTGAGGCTGTTTGGCTGCAGCTCGGCAGTATTATGTCAGTACTGACGTCTGCTCTGATAAAGCAGTATAGGCTGCAGTTGAGGCTGTTTGGCTGCAGCTCGGCAGTATTATGTCAGTACTGACGTCTGCCCTGATGAAGCAGTATAGGCTGCAGTTGAGGCCGTTTGGCCGCAGCTCGGCAGTATTATGTCAGTACTGACGTCTGCCCTGATGAAGCAGTATAGGCTGCAGTTGAGGCTGTTTGGCCACAGCTCGGCAGTATTATGTCAGTACTGACGTCTGCTCTGATGAAGCAGTATAGGCTGCAGTTGAGGCCGCAGTTTGGCTACAGCTCGGCAGTATTATGTCAGTACTGACATCTGCTCTGATGAAGCAGTATAGGCTGCAGTTGAGGCTGTTTGGCTGCAGCTCGGCAGTATTATGTCAGTACTGACGTCTGCGCTGATGAAGCAGTATAGGCTGCAGTTGAGGCTGTTTGGCTGCAGCTCGGCAGTATTATGTCAGTACTGACGTCTGCTCTGATGAAGCAGTATAGGCTGCAGTTGAGGCCGCAGTTTGGCCGCAGCTCGGCAGTATTATGTCAGTACTGACGTCTGCTCTGATGAAGCAGTATAGGCTGCAGTTGAGGCTGTTTGGCTGCACCTGGGCAGTATTATGTCAGTACTGACGTCTGCTCTGATGAAGCAGTATAGGCTGCAGTTGAGGCTGTTTGGCTGCAGCTCGGCAGTATTATGTCAGTACTGACGTCTGCTCTGATGAAGCAGTATAGGCTGCAGTTGAGGCAGTTTGGCTGCAGCTCGGCAGTATTATGTCAGTACTGACGTCTGCCCTGATGAAACAGTATAGGCTGCAGTTGAGGCCGTTTGGCTGCAGCTCGGCAGTATTATGTCAGTACTGACGTCTGCTCTGATGAAGCAGTATAGGCTGCAGTTGAGGCTGTTTGGCTACAGCTCGGCAGTATTATGTCAGTACTGACGTCTGCTCTGATGAAACAGTATAGGCTGCAGTTGAGGCCGTTTGGCTGCAGCTCGGCAGTATTATGTCAGTACTGACGTCTGCTCTGATGAAGCAGTATAGGCTGCAGTTGAGGCTGTTTGGCTACAGCTCGGCAGTATTATGTCAGTACTGACGTCTGCTCTGATGAAGCAGTATAGGCTGCAGTTGAGGCTGTTTGGCTGAAGCTCGGCAGTATTATGTCAGTACTGACGTCTGCTCTGATGAAGCAGTATAGGCTGCAGTTGAGGCTGTTTGGCCGCAGCTCGGCAGTATTATGTCAGTACTGACGTCTGCTCTGATGAAGCAGTATAGGCTGCAGTTGAGGCTGTTTGGCTGCAGCTCGGCAGTATTATGTCAGTACTGACGTCTGCCCTGATGAAGCAGTATAGGCTGCAGTTGAGGCTGTTTGGCCACAGCTCGGCAGTATTATGTCAGTACTGACGTCTGCTCTGATGAAGCAGTATAGGCTGCAGTTGAGGCAGTTTGGCTGCAGCTCGGCAGTATTATGTCAGTACTGACGTCTGCCCTGATGAAGCAGTATAGGCTGCAGTTGAGGCTGTTTGGCCACAGCTCGGCAGTATTATGTCAGTATTGACGTCTGCTCTGATGAAGCAGTATAGGCTGCAGTTGAGGCCGCAGTTTGGCTACAGCTCGGCAGTATTATGTCAGTACTGACGTCTGCCCTGATGAAGCAGTATAGGCTGCAGTTGAGGCTGTTTGGCTGCAGCTCGGCAGTATTATGTCAGTACTGACGTCTGCTCTGATGAAGCAGTATAGGCTGCAGTTGAGGCTGTTTGGCTGCAGCTCGGCAGTATTATGTCAGTACTGACGTCTGCTCTGATAAAGCAGTATAGGCTGCAGTTGAGGCTGTTTGGCTGCAGCTCGGCAGTATTATGTCAGTACTGACGTCTGCCCTGATGAAGCAGTATAGGCTGCAGTTGAGGCCGTTTGGCCGCAGCTCGGCAGTATTATGTCAGTACTGACGTCTGCCCTGATGAAGCAGTATAGGCTGCAGTTGAGGCTGTTTGGCCACAGCTCGGCAGTATTATGTCAGTACTGACGTCTGCTCTGATGAAGCAGTATAGGCTGCAGTTGAGGCCGCAGTTTGGCTACAGCTCGGCAGTATTATGTCAGTACTGACATCTGCTCTGATGAAGCAGTATAGGCTGCAGTTGAGGCTGTTTGGCTGCAGCTCGGCAGTATTATGTCAGTACTGACGTCTGCGCTGATGAAGCAGTATAGGCTGCAGTTGAGGCTGTTTGGCTGCAGCTCGGCAGTATTATGTCAGTACTGACGTCTGCTCTGATGAAGCAGTATAGGCTGCAGTTGAGGCCGCAGTTTGGCCGCAGCTCGGCAGTATTATGTCAGTACTAACATCTGCTCTGATGAAGCAGTATAGGCTGCAGTTGAGGCTGTTTGGCTGCAGCTCGGCAGTATTATGTCAGTACTGACGTCTGCTCTGATGAAGCAGTATAGGCTGCAGTTGAGGCTGTTTGGCTGCAGCTCGGCAGTATTATGTCAGTACTGACGTCTGCTCTGATGAAGCAGTATAGGCTGCAGTTGAGGCCGCAGTTTGGCTACAGCTCGGCAGTATTATGTCAGTACTAACATCTGCTCTGATGAAGCAGTATAGGCTGCAGTTGAGGCTGTTTGGCTGCAGCTCGGCAGTATTATGTCAGTACTGACGTCTGCTCTGATGAAGCAGTATAGGCTGCAGTTGAGGCTGTTTGGCTACAGCTCGGCAGTATTATGTCAGTACTGACGTCTGCTCTGATGAAGCAGTATAGGCTGCAGTTGAGGCTGTTTGGCTGCAGCTCGGCAGTATTATGTCAGTACTGACGTCTGCTCTGATGAAGCAGTAGAGGCTGCAGTTGAGGCTGTTTGGCTACAGCTCGGCAGTATTATGTCAGTACTGACGTCTGCTCTGATGAAGCAGTATAGGCTGCAGTTGAGGCTGTTTGGCTGCAGCTCGGCAGTATTATGTCAGTACTGACGTCTGCTCTGATGAAGCAGTAGAGGCTGTTTGGCTGCAGCTCGGCAGTATTATGTCAGCACTGACGTCTGCTCTGATGAAGCATTATAGGCTGCAGTTGAGGCAGTTTGGCTGCAGCTCGGCAGTATTATGTCAGTACTGACGTCTGCCCTGATGAAGCATTATAGGCTGCAGTTGAGGCGGTTTGGCTGCAGCTCGGCAGTATTATGTCAGTACTGACGTCTGCTCTGATGAAGCAGTATAGGCTGCTGCAGCTCGGCAGTATTATGTCAGTACTGACGTCTGCCCTGATGAAGCAGTATAGGCTGCAGTTGAGGCTGTTTGGCTGTAGCTCGGCAGTATTATGTCAGTACTGACGTCTGCTCTGATGAAGCAGTATAGGCTGCAGTTGAGGCCGTTTGGCCGCAGCTCGGCAGTATTATGTCAGTACTGACGTCTGCTCTGATGAAACAGTATAGGCTGCAGTTGAGGCCGTTTGGCTGCAGCTCGGCAGTATTATGTCAGTACTGACGTCTGCTCTGATGAAGCAGTATAGGCTGCAGTTGAGGCTGTTTGGCTACAGCTCGGCAGTATTATGTCAGTACTGACGTCTGCTCTGATGAAGCAGTATAGGCTGCAGTTGAGGCTGTTTGGCTACAGCTCGGCAGTATTATGTCAGTACTGACGTCTGCTCTGATGAAGCAGTATAGGCTGCAGTTGAGGCCGCAGTTTGGCCGCAGCTCGGCAGTATTATGTCAGTACTAACATCTGCTCTGATGAAGCAGTATAGGCTGCAGTTGAGGCTGTTTGGCTGCAGCTCGGCAGTATTATGTCAGTACTGACGTCTGCTCTGATGAAGCAGTATAGGCTGCAGTTAAGGCTGTTTGGCTGCAGCTCGGCAGTATTATGTCAGTACTGACGTCTGCTCTGATGAAGCAGTATAGGCTGCAGTTGAGGCCGCAGTTTGGCTACAGCTCGGCAGTATTATGTCAGTACTAACATCTGCTCTGATGAAGCAGTATAGGCTGCAGTTGAGGCTGTTTGGCTGCAGCTCGGCAGTATTATGTCAGTACTGACGTCTGCTCTGATGAAGCAGTATAGGCTGCAGTTGAGGCTGTTTGGCTGCAGCTCGGCAGTATTATGTCAGTACTGACGTCTGCTCTGATGAAGCAGTATAGGCTGCAGTTGAGGCCGCAGTTTGGCTACAGCTCGGCAGTATTATGTCAGTACTAACATCTGCTCTGATGAAGCAGTATAGGCTGCAGTTGAGGCTGTTTGGCTGCAGCTAGGCAGTATTATGTCAGTACTGACGTCTGCTCTGATGAAACAGTATAGGCTGCAGTTGAGGCCGTTTGGCTGCAGCTCGGCAGTATTATGTCAGTACTGACGTCTGCTCTGATGAAGCAGTATAGGCTGAAGTTGAGGCTGTTTGGCTACAGCTCGGCAGTATTATGTCAGTACTGATGTCTGCTCTGATGAAGCAGTATAGGCTGCAGTTGAGGCTGTTTGGCTACAGCTCGGCAGTATTATGTCAGTACTGACGTCTGCTCTGATGAAGCAGTATAGGCTGCAGTTGAGGCCGCAGTTTGGCCGCAGCTCGGCAGTATTATGTCAGTACTAACATCTGCTCTGATGAAGCAGTATAGGCTGCAGTTGAGGCTGTTTGGCTGCAGCTCGGCAGTATTATGTCAGTACTGATGTCTGCTCTGATGAAGCAGTATAGGCTGCAGTTGAGGCTGTTTGGCTACAGCTCGGCAGTATTATGTCAGTACTGACGTCTGCTCTGATGAAGCAGTATAGGCTGCAGTTGAGGCCGCAGTTTGGCTACAGCTCGGCAGTATTATGTCAGTACTAACATCTGCTCTGATGAAGCAGTATAGGCTGCAGTTGAGGCTGTTTGGCTACAGCTCGGCAGTATTATGTCAGTACTGACGTCTGCTCTGATGAAGCAGTATAGGCTGCAGTTGAGGCTGTTTGGCTGCAGCTCGGCAGTATTATGTCAGTACTGACGTCTGCTCTGATGAAGCAGTAGAGGCTGTTTGGCTGCAGCTCGGCAGTATTATGTCAGCACTGACGTCTGCTCTGATGAAGCATTATAGGCTGCAGTTGAGGCAGTTTGGCTGCAGCTCGGCAGTATTATGTCAGTACTGACGTCTGCCCTGATGAAGCATTATAGGCTGCAGTTGAGGCGGTTTGGCTGCAGCTCGGCAGTATTATGTCAGTACTGACGTCTGCTCTGATGAAGCAGTATAGGCTGCTGCAGCTCGGCAGTATTATGTCAGTACTGACGTCTGCCCTGATGAAGCAGTATAGGCTGCAGTTGAGGCTGTTTGGCTGTAGCTCGGCAGTATTATGTCAGTACTGACGTCTGCTCTGATGAAGCAGTATAGGCTGCAGTTGAGGCCGTTTGGCCGCAGCTCGGCAGTATTATGTCAGTACTGACGTCTGCTCTGATGAAACAGTATAGGCTGCAGTTGAGGCCGTTTGGCTGCAGCTCGGCAGTATTATGTCAGTACTGACGTCTGCTCTGATGAAGCAGTATAGGCTGCAGTTGAGGCTGTTTGGCTACAGCTCGGCAGTATTATGTCAGTACTGACGTCTGCTCTGATGAAGCAGTATAGGCTGCAGTTGAGGCCGCAGTTTGGCTACAGCTCGGCAGTATTATGTCAGTACTAACATCTGCTCTGATGAAGCAGTATAGGCTGCAGTTGAGGCTGTTTGGCTGCAGCTCGGCAGTATTATGTCAGTACTGACGTCTGCTCTGATGAAGCAGTATAGGCTGCAGTTGAGGCCGTTTGGCTGCAGCTCGGCAGTATTATGTCAGTACTGACGTCTGCCCTGATGAAGCAGTATAGGCTGCAGTTGAGGCTGTTTGGCTACAGCTCGGCAGTATTATGTCAGTACTGACGTCTGCTCTGATGAAGCAGTATAGGCTGCAGTTGAGGCCGCAGTTTGGCTACAGCTCGGCAGTATTATGTCAGTACTGACGTCTGCCCTGATGAAGCAGTATAGGCTGCAGTTGAGGCTGTTTGGCTACAGCTCGGCAGTATTATGTCAGTACTGATGTCTGCTCTGATGAAGCAGTATAGGCTGCAGTTGAGGCCGCAGTTTGGCTACAGCTCGGCAGTATTATGTCAGTACTAACATCTGCTCTGATGAAGCAGTATAGGCTGCAGTTGAGGCTGTTTGGCTGCAGCTCGGCAGTATTATGTCAGTACTGACATCTGCTCTGATGAAGCAGTATAGGCTGCAGTTGAGGCTGTTTGGCTACAGCTCGGCAGTATTATGTCAGTACTGATGTCTGCTCTGATGAAGCAGTATAGGCTGCAGTTGAGGCTGTTTGGCTGCAGCTCGGCAGTATTATGTCAGTACTGACGTCTGCTCTGATGAAGCAGTAGAGGCTGTTTGGCTGCAGCTCGGCAGTATTATGTCAGCACTGACGTCTGCTCTGATGAAGCATTATAGGCTGCAGTTGAGGCCGTTTGGCTGCAGCTCGGCAGTATTATGTCAGTACTGACGTCTGCCCTGATGAAGCATTATAGGCTGCAGTTGAGGCGGTTTGGCTGCAGCTCGGCAGTATTATGTCAGTACTGACGTCTGCTCTGATGAAGCAGTATAGGCTGCAGTTGAGGCTGTTTGGCTGCAGCTCGGCAGTATTATGTCAGTACTGACGTCTGCCCTGATGAAGCAGTAGAGGCTGCAGTTGAGGCTGTTTGGCTGTAGCTCAGCAGTATTATGTCAGTACTGACGTCTGCTCTGATGAAGCAGTAGAGGCTGCAGTTGAGGCTGTTTGGCTGTAGCTCGGCAGTATTATGTCAGTACTGACATCTGCTCTGATGAAGCAGTATAGGCTGCTGCAGCTCGGCAGTATTATGTCAGTACTAACATCTGCTCTGATGAAGCAGTATAGGCTGCAGTTGAGGCCGTTTGGCCGCAGCTCGGCAGTATTATGTCAGTACTGACGTCTGCTCTGATGAAGCAGTATAGGCTGCAGTTGAGGCTGTTTGGCTGCAGCTCGGCAGTATTATGTCAGTACTGACGTCTGCCCTGATGAAGCAGTATAGGCTGCAGTTGAGGTTGTTTGGCTACAGCTCGGCAGTATTATGTCAGTACTGACGTCTGCTCTGATGAAGCAGTATAGGCTGCAGTTGAGGCCGCAGTTTGGCTACAGCTCGGCAGTATTATGTCAGTACTAACATCTGCTCTGATGAAGCAGTAGAGGCTGTTTGGCTGCAGCTCGGCAGTATTATGTCAGCACTGACGTCTGCCCTGATGAAGCAGTATAGGCTGCAGTTGAGGCCGTTTGGCTGCAGCTCGGCAGTATTATGTCAGTACTGACGTCTGCCCTGATGAAGCAGTATAGGCTGCAGTTGAGGCTGTTTGGCTGCAGCTCAGCAGTATTATGTCAGCACTGACGTCTGCTCTGATGAAGCAGTATAGGCTGCAGTTGAGGCTGTTTGGCTGCAGCTCGGCAGTATTATGTCAGTACTGACGTCTGCTCTGATGAAGCAGTAGAGGCTGTTTGGCTGCAGCTCGGCAGTATTATGTCAGCACTGACGTCTGCCCTGATGAAGCAGTATAGGCTGCAGTTGAGGCTGTTTGGCTGCAGCTCGGCAGTATTATGTCAGTACTGACGTCTGCTCTGATGAAGCAGTATAGGCTGCAGTTGAGGCTGTTTGGCTGCAGCTCGGCAGTATTATGTCAGTACTGACGTCTGCTCTGATGAAGCAGTATAGGCTGCAGTTGAGGCTGTTTGGCTGCAGCTCGGCAGTATTATGTCAGTACTGACGTCTGCTCTGATGAAGCAGTATAGGCTGCAGTTGAGGCCGTTTGGCTACAGCTCGGCAGTATTATGTCAGTACTGACGTCTGCCCTGATGAAGCAGTATAGGCTGCAGTTGAGGCCGTTTGGCTACAGCTCGGCAGTATTATGTCAGTACTGACGTCTGCTCTGATGAAGCAGTATAGGCTGAAGTTGAGGCCGTTTGGCCGCAGCTCGGCAGTATTATGTCAGTACTGACGTCTGCTCTGATGAAGCAGTATAGGCTGCAGTTGAGGCTGTTTGGCTGCAGCTCGGTAGTATTATGTCAGTACTGACGTCTGCTCTGATGAAGCAGTATAGGCTGCAGTTGAGGCCGTTTGGCTGCAGCTCGGCAGTATTATGTCAGTACTGACGTCTGCCCTGATGAAGCAGTATAGGCTGCAGTTGAGGCCGTTTGGCTACAGCTCGGCAGTATTATGTCAGTACTGACGTCTGCTCTGATGAAGCAGTATAGGCTGCAGTTGAGGCCGTTTGGCTGCAGCTGGGCAGTATTATGTCAGTACTGACGTCTGCTCTGATGAAGCAGTATAGGCTGCAGTTGAGGCCGTTTGGCCGCAGCTCGGCAGTATTATGTCAGTACTGACGTCTGCCCTGATGAAGCAGTATAGGCTGCAGTTGAGGCCGCAGTTTGGCTACAGCTCGGCAGTATTATGTCAGTACTGACGTCTGCTCTGATGAAGCAGTATAGGCTGCAGTTGAGGCTGTTTGGCTGCAGCTCGGCAGTATTATGTCAGTACTGACGTCTGCTCTGATGAAGCAGTATAGGCTGCAGTTGAGGCCGTTTGGCCGCAGCTCGGCAGTATTATGTCAGTACTGACGTCTGCCCTGATGAAGCAGTATAGGCTGCAGTTGAGGCCGCAGTTTGGCTACAGCTCGGCAGTATTATGTCAGTACTGACGTCTGCTCTGATGAAGCAGTATAGGCTGCAGTTGAGGCCGTTTGGCTGCAGCTGGGCAGTATTATGTCAGTACTGACGTCTGCTCTGATGAAGCAGTATAGGCTGCAGTTGAGGCTGTTTGGCGGCAGCTCGGTAGTATTATGTCAGTACTGACGTCTGCTCTGATGAAGCAGTATAGGCTGCAGTTGAGGCTGTTTGGCTGCAGCTCGGCAGTATTATGTCAGTACTGACGTCTGCTCTGATGAAGCAGTATAGGCTGCAGTTGAGGCCGTTTGGCCGCAGCTCGGCAGTAATATGTCAGTACTGACGTCTGCTCTGATGAAGCAGTATAGGCTGCAGTTGAGGCCGTTTGGCCGCAGCTCGGCAGTATTATGTCAGTACTGACGTCTGCCCTGATGAAGCAGTATAGGCTGCAGTTGAGGCCGCAGTTTGGCTACAGCTCGGCAGTATTATGTCAGTACTGACGTCTGCTCTGATGAAGCAGTATAGGCTGCAGTTGAGGCCGCAGTTTGGCTACAGCTCGGCAGTATTATGTCAGTACTGACGTCTGCCCTGATGAAGCAGTATAGGCTGCAGTTGAGGCCGCAGTTTGGCTACAGCTCGGCAGTATTATGTCAGTACTGACGTCTGCCCTGATGAAGCAGTATAGGCTGCAGTTGAGGCTGTTTGGCTGCAGCTCGGCAGTATTATGTCAGTACTGACGTCTTCCCTGATGAAGCAGTATAGGCTGCAGTTGAGGCCGTTTGGCCGCAGCTCGGCAGTATTATGTCAGTACTGACGTCTGCTCTGATGAAGCAGTATAGGCTGCAGTTGAGGCCGCAGTTTGGCTACAGCTCGGCAGTATTATGTCAGTACTGACGTCTGCTCTGATGAAGCAGTATAGGCTGCAGTTGAGGCTGTTTGGCGGCAGCTCGGCAGTATTATGTCAGTACTGACGTCTGCTCTGATGAAGCAGTATAGGCTGCAGTTGAGGCTGTTTGGCTGCAGCTCGGCAGTATTATGTCAGTACTGACGTCTGCTCTGATGAAGCAGTATAGGCTGCAGTTGAGGCTGTTTGGCGGCAGCTCGGCAGTATTATGTCAGTACTGACGTCTGCTCTGATGAAGCAGTATAGGCTGCAGTTGAGGCTGTTTGGCTGCAGCTCGGCAGTATTATGTCAGTACTGACGTCTGCCCTGATGAAGCAGTATAGGCTGCAGTTGAGGCTGTTTGGCCGCAGCTCGGCAGTATTATGTCAGTACTGACGTCTGCTCTGATGAAGCAGTATAGGCTGCAGTTGAGGCTGTTTGGCTGAAGCTCGGCAGTATTATGTCAGTACTGACGTCTGCTCTGATGAAGCAGTATAGGCTGCAGTTGAGGCTGTTTGGCCGCAGCTCGGCAGTATTATGTCAGTACTGACGTCTGCTCTGATGAAGCAGTATAGGCTGCAGTTGAGGCCGTTTGGCCGCAGCTCGGCAGTATTATGTCAGTATTGACGTCTGCTCTGATGAAGCAGTATAGGCTGCAGTTGAGGCCGTTTGGCCGCAGCTCGGCAGTATTATGTCAGTACTGACGTCTGCCCTGATGAAGCAGTATAGGCTGCAGTTGAGGCCGCAGTTTGGCTACAGCTCGGCAGTATTATGTCAGTACTGACGTCTGCTCTGGTGAAGCAGTATAGGCTGCAGTTGAGGCCGTTTGGCTACAGCTCGGCAGTATTATGTCAGTACTGACGTCTGCTCTGATGAAGCAGTATAGGCTGCAGTTGAGGCCGCAGTTTGGCTACAGCTCGGCAGTATTATGTCAGTACTGACGTCTGCTCTGATGAAGCAGTATAGGCTGCAGTTAAGGCTGTTTGGCGGCAGCTCGGCAGTATTATGTCAGTACTGACGTCTGCTCTGATGAAGCAGTATAGGCTGCAGTTGAGGGTGTTTGGCCGCAGCTCGGCAGTATTATGTCAGTACTGACGTCTGCCCTGATGAAGCAGTATAGGCTGCAGTTGAGGCCGCAGTTTGGCTACAGCTCGGCAGTATTATGTCAGTACTGACGTCTGCTCTGATGAAGCAGTATAGGCTGCAGTTGAGGCTGTTTGGCGGCAGCTTGGCAGTATTATGTCAGTACTGACGTCTGCTGCGATGAAGCAGTATAGGCTGCAGTTGAGGCCGTTTGGCTGTAGCTCGGCAGTATTAGGTCAGTACTGACGTCTGCTCTGATGAAGCAGTATAGGCTGCAGTTGAGGCTGTTTGGCTGCAGCTCGGCAGTATTATGTCAGTACTGACGTCTGCCCTGATGAAGCAGTATAGGCTGCAGTTGAGGCCGTTTGGCCGCAGCTCGGCAGTATTATGTCAGTACTGACGTCTGCTCTGATGAAGCAGTATAGGCTGCAGTTGAGGCCGCAGTTTGGCTACAGCTCGGCAGTATTATGTCAGTACTGACGTCTGCTCTGATGAAGCAGTATAGGCTGCAGTTGAGGCTGTTTGGCGGCAGCTCGGCAGTATTATGTCAGTACTGACGTCTGCTCTGATGAAGCAGTATAGGCTGCAGTTGAGGCCGCAGTTTGGCTACAGCTCGGCAGTATTATGTCAGTACTGACGTCTGCTCTGATGAAGCAGTATAGGCTGCAGTTGAGGCTGTTTGGCGGCAGCTCGGCAGTATTATGTCAGTACTGACGTCTGCTCTGATGAAGCAGTATAGGCTGCAGTTGAGGCTGTTTGGCTGCAGCTCGGCAGTATTATGTCAGTACTGACGTCTGCTCTGATGAAGCAGTATAGGCTGCAGTTGAGGCCGTTTGGCCGCAGCTCGGCATTATTATGTCAGTACTGACGTCTGCTCTGATGAAGCAGTATAGGCTGCAGTTGAGGCCGTTTGGCCGCAGCTCGGCAGTATTATGTCAGTACTGACGTCTGCCCTGATGAAGCAGTATAGGCTGCAGTTGAGGCCGCAGTTTGGCTACAGCTCGGCAGTATTATGTCAGTACTGACGTCTGCTCTGATGAAGCAGTATAGGCTGCAGTTGAGGCCGCAGTTTGGCTACAGCTCGGCAGTATTATGTCAGTACTGACGTCTGCTCTGATGAAGCAGTATAGGCTGCAGTTGAGGCTGTTTGGCGGCAGCTCGGCAGTATTATGTCAGTACTGACGTCTGCTCTGATGAAGCAGTATAGGCTGCAGTTGAGGGTGTTTGGCCGCAGCTCGGCAGTATTATGTCAGTACTGACGTCTGCCCTGATGAAGCAGTATAGGCTGCAGTTGAGGCCGCAGTTTGGCTACAGCTCGGCAGTATTATGTCAGTACTGACGTCTGCTCTGATGAAGCAGTATAGGCTGCAGTTGAGGCTGTTTGGCGGCAGCTCGGCAGTATTATGTCAGTACTGACGTCTGCTGTGATGAAGCAGTATAGGCTGCAGTTGAGGCCGTTTGGCTGTAGCTCGGCAGTATTATGTCAGTACTGACGTCTGCTCTGATGAAGCAGTATAGGCTGCAGTTGAGGCTGTTTGGCTGCAGCTCGGCAGTATTATGTCAGTACTGACGTCTGCCCTGATGAAGCAGTATAGGCTGCAGTTGAGGCCGTTTGGCCGCAGCTCGGCAGTATTATGTCAGTACTGACGTCTGCTCTGATGAAGCAGTATAGGCTGCAGTTGAGGCCGCAGTTTGGCTACAGCTCGGCAGTATTATGTCAGTACTGACGTCTGCTCTGATGAAGCAGTATAGGCTGCAGTTGAGGCTGTTTGGCGGCAGCTCGGCAGTATTATGTCAGTACTGACGTCTGCTCTGATGAAGCAGTATAGGCTGCAGTTGAGGCTGTTTGGCTGCAGCTCGGCAGTATTATGTCAGTACTGACGTCTGCTCTGATGAAGCAGTATAGGCTGCAGTTGAGGCCGTTTGGCCGCAGCTCGGCAGTATTATGTCAGTACTGACGTCTGCTCTGATGAAGCAGTATAGGCTGCAGTTGAGGCTGTTTGGCTGAAGCTCGGCAGTATTATGTCAGTACTGACGTCTGCTCTGATGAAGCAGTATAGGCTGCAGTTGAGGCTGTTTGGCCGCAGCTCGGCAGTATTATGTCAGTACTGACGTCTGCTCTGATGAAGCAGTATAGGCTGCAGTTGAGGCTGTTTGGCTGCAGCTCGGCAGTATTATGTCAGTACTGACGTCTGCTCTGATGAAGCAGTATAGGCTGCAGTTGAGGCCGTTTGGCCGCAGCTCGGCAGTATTATGTCAGTACTGACGTCTGCTCTGATGAAGCAGTATAGGCTGCAGTTGAGGCCGTTTGGCCGCAGCTCGGCAGTATTATGTCAGTACTGACGTCTGCCCTGATGAAGCAGTATAGGCTGCAGTTGAGGCCGCAGTTTGGCTACAGCTCGGCAGTATTATGTCAGTACTGACGTCTGCTCTGGTGAAGCAGTATAGGCTGCAGTTGAGGCCGTTTGGCTACAGCTCGGCAGTATTATGTCAGTACTGACGTCTGCTCTGATGAAGCAGTATAGGCTGCAGTTAAGGCTGTTTGGCGGCAGCTCGGCAGTATTATGTCAGTACTGACGTCTGCTCTGATGAAGCAGTATAGGCTGCAGTTGAGGGTGTTTGGCCGCAGCTCGGCAGTATTATGTCAGTACTGACGTCTGCCCTGATGAAGCAGTATAGGCTGCAGTTGAGGCCGCAGTTTGGCTACAGCTCGGCAGTATTATGTCAGTACTGACGTCTGCTGTGATGAAGCAGTATAGGCTGCAGTTGAGGCCGTTTGGCTGTAGCTCGGCAGTATTATGTCAGTACTGACGTCTGCTCTGATGAAGCAGTATAGGCTGCAGTTGAGGCTGTTTGGCTGCAGCTCGGCAGTATTATGTCAGTACTGACGTCTGCCCTGATGAAGCAGTATAGGCTGCAGTTGAGGCCGTTTGGCCGCAGCTCGGCAGTATTATGTCAGTACTGACGTCTGCTCTGATGAAGCAGTATAGGCTGCAGTTGAGGCCGCAGTTTGGCTACAGCTCGGCAGTATTATGTCAGTACTGACGTCTGCTCTGATGAAGCAGTATAGGCTGCAGTTGAGGCTGTTTGGCGGCAGCTCGGCAGTATTATGTCAGTACTGACGTCTGCTCTGATGAAGCAGTATAGGCTGCAGTTGAGGCCGCAGTTTGGCTACAGCTCGGCAGTATTATGTCAGTACTGACGTCTGCTCTGATGAAGCAGTATAGGCTGCAGTTGAGGCTGTTTGGCGGCAGCTCGGCATTATTATGTCAGTACTGACGTCTGCTCTGATGAAGCAGTATAGGCTGCAGTTGAGGCCGTTTGGCCGCAGCTCGGCAGTATTATGTCAGTACTGACGTCTGCTCTGATGAAGCAGTATAGGCTGCAGTTGAGGCTGTTTGGCTGAAGCTCGGCAGTATTATGTCAGTACTGACGTCTGCTCTGATGAAGCAGTATAGGCTGCAGTTGAGGCTGTTTGGCCGCAGCTCGGCAGTATTATGTCAGTACTGACGTCTGCTCTGATGAAGCAGTATAGGCTGCAGTTGAGGCTGTTTGGCGGCAGCTCGGCAGTATTATGTCAGTACTGACGTCTGCTCTGATGAAGCAGTATAGGCTGCAGTTGAGGCTGTTTGGCGGCAGCTCGGCAGTATTATGTCAGTACTGACGTCTGCTCTGATGAAGCAGTATAGGCTGCAGTTGAGGCCGTTTGGCCGCAGCTCGGCAGTATTATGTCAGTACTGACGTCTGCCCTGATGAAGCAGTATAGGCTGCAGTTGAGGCCGCAGTTTGGCTACAGCTCGGCAGTATTATGTCAGTACTGACGACTGCTCTGATGAAGCAGTATAGGCTGCAGTTGAGGCCGCAGTTTGGCTACAGCTCGGCAGTATTATGTCAGTACTGACGTCTGCTCTGATGAAGCAGTATAGGCTGCAGTTGAGGCTGTTTGGCTGCACCTGGGCAGTATTATGTCAGTACTGACGTCTGCTCTGATGAAGCAGTATAGGCTGCAGTTGAGGCCGTTTGGCCGCAGCTCGGCAGTATTATGTCAGTACTGACGTCTGCTCTGATGAAGCAGTATAGGCTGCAGTTGAGGCTGTTTGGCTGCAGCTCGGCAGTATTATGTCAGTACTGACGTCTGCCCTGATGAAGCAGTATAGGCTGCAGTTGAGGGTGTTTGGCCGCAGCTCGGCAGTATTATGTCAGTACTGACGTCTGCTCTGATGAAGCAGTATAGGCTGCAGTTGAGGCCGTTTGGCCGCAGCTCGGCAGTATTATGTCAGTACTGACGTCTGCTCTGATGAAGCAGTATAGGCTGCAGTTGAGGCTGTTTGGCTGCAGCTCGGCAGTATTATGTCAGTAATGACGTCTGCTCTGATGAAGCAGTATAGGCTGCAGTTGAGGCTGTTTTGGTGCAACCTGCAAGTGACAAGTTCCGTTAGGCTGCTTTCACACTACGTTTTTTTAACATTTGTCATGAACGTTTTTTAACGCAAAACCGGATCCAGTGCAGACACCTTTTCATTTCAATGCATTTTCAATGGACTCGCGTTAACATGCGTTCACATGCGTTTGCGTGCGTTATAGTGTGGATCCAGCGATTTGCAGTTTTTTAACTTTTTTCAAAAACGCTACTTGTAGAGTTTTTGAGCTGCGTCTAAATACTGCAAATTGCTGGATCCTGACTATACTGCATGCAAACGCATGTGAATGCTGGGATGCTGATAGACTGGATCCTGCTTGCTCTACTGAGCATGCCCAGAAGCCAGCCTCGCGTGATCAGTCTCCCTCTGCTCCCTCAATATCGGGTAACCGTGGGCTTAGTTACCCGATGTTTATCTTGGTTACGTGTGCAGGGAGCAGGCAGCCCGGCTCCTAGCAGCTGCAGACGCTCGTAACCAATGTAAATATTGGGTATCCAAGCAAGTTACCCGATGTTTTCCTTGGTTTCGAGCCTCCACAGCTGTCAGATGCCGGCTCCCAGTCTTTCACGTTCAGTTCCCCTCACTCCCGATCACATAACTCCAATGCCCGCCCATAAACTTAAAGTGACAGGATCCTGCAAAATAACACATGCGTTTTGTTTTGCAAAAACAGGATCCGCTTTTGCAGCAAAAAAACGTTCATGACGCATGCTAAAAAAACGTAGTGTGAAAGCAGCCTTACTCTCTGGGAACAGCTGTGCCGACATTACTGGAATGACAACTGCACAAGAGGAGTATCTGTTGATTAAGCTGGGGTTATCGCGTAGTGGACAACCACTTTAGGGGTGTGTGTAAAATACGTCTTTTTTAGGTGGGCAAACCTGACAAGGTTTTGAAGAGGCAGAAGCAGGAAACTCCTGTATGTTTTTTGACTATTTTCTCAATGCTTTTTGTCGCTTTAGAGCACCGAAGGGGTTGGGTTTTTTTTTAACCTTTTATTGCTATTTTTGGAGTTTCCTTTCAACTACATTTTACTATGAAGAAATCATTACAGGTTTTCAAAAAAAAAAAACAAATAAAAACCCCCAATCCGCTGGTAACAGCTAAAAAAGTTGCCTGGGCGTCTTCTGAGCTTTCCATTTAATCCCATTATAAAGTACAGGCCGTCTTCACATCGGACGTCGTCAGAGGAACAGACAGCTCACTTCTACACGACTGCCTGAAGCGGTTAATGGACACTACATAGAGATTAATGTGTGCATTGTATGGAGCGTTTTCTGAGAAGAGCCCCTGAAAAAAACGTTGTGATCACATACTAGCATTTCGCAACCACAAACATTCCCCAGAACATCCTCTATAATATGTCACAGGAATTATGGGACATCCATGGACAAGTTGCGGAACGTATGACGCTATTATAACTGACAAGACACGCTATGTACGGTGACATAATGGACAAGGCACGCTACGTACGGTGACATAACGGACAAGGCATGCTACGTACGGTGACATAACGGACAAGGCACGCTACGTACGGTGACATAACGGACAAGGCACGCTACGTACGGTGACATAACGGACAAGGCACGCTACGTACGGTGACATAATGGACAAGGCACGCTACGTACGGTGACATAACGGACAAGGCACGCTACGTACGGTGACATAACGGACAAGGCACGCTACGTACGGTGACATAATGGACAAGGCACGCTACGTACGGTGACATAATAGACAAGGCACGCTACGTACGGTGACATTACAACGGACAAGGCACGCTACGTACGGTGACATAACGGACAAGGCACGCTACGTACGGTGACATTATAACGGACAAGGCATGCTACGTACGGTGACATAACGGACAAGGCATGCTACGTACGGTGACATAACGGACAAGGCACGCTACGTACGGTGACATAACGGACAAGGCACGCTACGTACGGTGACATAATGGACAAGGCACGCTACGTACGGTGACATAACGGACAAGGCACGCTACGTACGGTGACATAACGGACAAGGCACGCTACGTACGGTGACATAACGGACAAGGCACGCTACGTACGGTGACATAATGGACAAGGCACGCTACGTACGGTGACATAATGGACAAGGCACGCTACGTACGGTGACATAATGGACAAGGCACGCTACGTACGGTGACATAATGGACAAGGCATGCTACGTACGGTGACATAATGGACAAGGCATGCTACGTATGGTGACATAATGGACAAGGCACGCTACGTACGGTGACATAACGGACAAGGCACGCTACGTACGGTGACATAACGGACAAGGCACGCTACGTACGGTGACATAATGGACAAGGCACGCTACGTACGGTGACATAATAGACAAGGCACGCTACGTACGGTGACATTACAACGGACAAGGCACGCTACGTACGGTGACATAACGGACAAGGCACGCTACGTACGGTGACATTATAACGGACAAGGCACGCTACGTACGGTGACATTATAACGGACAAGGCACGCTACGTACGGTGACATTATAACGGACAAGGCGCGCTACGTACGGTGACATAATGGACAAGGCACGCTACGTACGGTGACATTATAACGGACAAGGCGCGCTACGTACGGTGACATAATGGACAAGGCACGCTACGTACGGTGACATTATAATGGACAAGGGGCGCTACGTACGGTGACATTATAACGGACAAGGGGCGCTACGTACGGTGACATAACGGAGAAGGTGCGCTACGTACGGTACATTATAACGGACAAGGGGCACTACGTGCGGTGACATTATAACGAAGAAGGGGCGCTACGCATGGTGACATTATAATGGACAAGGGGCGCTACGCATGGTGACATTATAATGGACAAGGGGCGCTACGTACGGTGACATAACGGAGAAGGTGCGCTACGTACGGTACATTATAACGGACAAGGCGCGCTACGCACAGTGACATAACAGACAAGGGGCGCTACGTGCGGTGACATTATCATGGGTACAGTCATGGGAAAGTAGGAAAATGAAGAAAAGAACTAAACACTGCTATCAGGACGGGCAAACCCCTATAAAGCCAGTGTCGCTCCTCAGATAACAAAGCTTGATGATCTCAACAAAGCCTGCTCCACCTGCTGTAGGTACAATAATGCCAAGGAAGACCTGGAACATGTTTGCCGGAAACGTACCAACCTGCCGGCTTCCATCCACTTCTGCCCACTCCCCTCACCTTCACTGCCAGCTTCCACGGCTCCGAGAACCTACACGCCACGCTTCCGGTCTGTGCGGCCAGCTGGTCGCTTCCCGCGTCTGTGGTTGGCTGAGTGTTTGTTGTGCCCGGTGCCTTGTGGGGGATGTAGTTCGTAACGCTTTAATGTTTATCGTGTATAGTAGCCTTAGGGACTTCAGCTCCCATGATACAACACTTTCAGGTCACGCTGCCGTCGTCCCGTGATTTTGGGGTGAGATTTTCAGGTGGTCGGCTGAGGGGGAGGTGTAGTGTAAACGGCAATTTAGAGGGGGGGGGGGGTAACAGCCTATGACCACTTTATTACTTCTTCTATGCACTATATTGCCTCTTGTATCCTAAAGGCCCCTTTACACACTGAGACTTTCAGCGATCCCAACCTGGCCGGGATCGCTACAAAGTCTCTGGTGAGTCGCTGGTGAGCTGTCAAACAGGCAGACCTGGCCAACGACGCAACAGCGATCCGGACTTGCAGAACGACCTCGCTAGTCATTGGGGACGTTGTAAAGCAGCTTTTTGAAAGGGAAGTCGCTAACAAAGTCGCTGTAAAGTCCCCTTTACACACTGAAACTTTCTTGCGATCATGCTGCACAGCGGGAAACAAAGGACCAAAGAATGGTCCTGAACGATTTGTAGCGATCACAACTTCACAGCAGGGGCCAGGTCGCTGATGTGTTTCACACACTGCAATGTCGCTGGGGAGGTCGCTATTACGTCACAAAACCGGTGACGTTACAGCGATGTCGTTTGCGATGTTGCAGTGTGTAAAGCCACCTTTACAGTGTGCCCATCATGGGTAGGGGGCTGTTTTACACACCCCGGCACTCCCGCACTCATCATCATCACCGCACACCCCGGCATTACCTCAGTGACGTCACCGCTGACAGCGCGACTCCCTTCAGTTGCTGCGTGGAGCTCCCAGGAGAGGCGGTGTTTTACTGCCGCTCCTGTTAGCTTCATGTAGCAGAGCTGAAATCGTCGTGGGACCTCTGTGGATTACGTCGGACCTGGAGGGGTATTTGGGGATTTTAATAAAATGGTGAAAGAGGGTGTTTTTTTGTATTTTATTCCAAATAAAGTATTTTTTTCGGGTGTATGTGTTTATTTACTTTCACTTACAGGTTAATCATTGGGGGTATCTCATAGACGCCTGCCATGATTAACCCCTAATTACTTCGATTGCCACCGCACCAGGGCAATTCGGGATGAGCCGGGTAGAGTCCCGGGACTGTCGCAACTAATGGATGCAGCAATTCCGGGCGGCTGATGGCTGATATTGTTAGGCTGGGGGGCTCCCCATCCTGAGAATACCAGCCTTCAGCCGTGTGGCTTTATCTTGGCTGGTATCAAAATTGGGGGGACCGCATGTCGTTTTTTTTTTAATTATTTATTTTACTGGAAGATATAGACCCGCCCACCGGCGGCTGTGATTGGTTGCAGTGAGCTGTCACTCATCGTGGGGGCGTGTCTGCCTGCAACCAATCATAGGCGCCGGTGGGCGGGGAAAGCAGTGAATACGAGATTGAATATTGGGCGGTCGGCATTTTCAAATCAGGAGAAGCTGCCAGAGGAGTGTGAGAGCCGTGCAGCGCCACACCGGTGATCGGTGAGTGGGTGAGTGAGTCAGTGAGTGTGAGAGAGAGAGGCTGGCCACACGGGGCACTACTGCGATGCTCGCATGACACTCGGCTCACGCTGGCAGCACAGCAGGAGCCGAGTGTCATGCTAGTGTCCCTGCGTCTGCGGCCCGACCGTGTGAGCGGACCATAGCTGCGGGGGGCGGGCAGGCTCTCAGGTGGGTGGCCGGCACGGAGGAGGGGAAGGTGGGATTTATCTCCCTCTCTCCTCTGTAGCCGGCTATTGCGACTCTCGCTCTGCACGCATGGTACACCGTTGTACCGCAAGTGCAGATTTTTCTCTCGCCCCATTCACTTGAATGGGTGTGAGAGAAAAGAGTCTCACATTACAGTCGCAGCATGCTGCAATTGTTTTCTCGGTCCGATTAGGGCTGAGAAAATAATCGCTCATGTGTGCTGATACACAGGCTAATATTGGTCCGAGTGGAATGCGATGTTTTATCACACTCCACTCGCACCGATTTTCTTAGGCCACAGAGAGAGAGTGAGATTTTCTGACAAGCAATGTTTTTCTCACTTCTGGGCATGCTCAGAAGTAAAAACCGAATCCGGTACATGCTTCCGGCGTTTGATGCATGCCACCGGATTCGGCGTGCATAGACTTTCATTATGCACCATGCCGCACGGCGCCGCACCCGGCGCTATGCGGATTTTTGCCGCTGGCAAAAAACGTTCCTCTCTGCGTCCTGTGTGGCCGCCGGAGTGACGATTTTTGCCGCAACCGGCAAAAACCGGATCAAACGCAAGTACATGTGGCACAATCCAGCGCTAATAAAAGTCTATGAGGAAAAACCGCACCCGGTGGCAAAAAAAACCCGGATGCGTTTTTTCTGCAAAGCGCCGGATTGTGCCGCACAGCAAAAACCTGATGTGTGAAAGCAGCCTTAGGGTACCTTCACACTTTAGCGATGCAGCAGCGATCCGACCAGCGATCTGACCTGGTCAGGATCGCTGCTGCATCGCTACATGGTCGCTGGTGAGCTGTCAAACAGGCAGATCTCACCAGCGACCAGTGAACAGCCCCCAGCCAGCAGCGACGTGCAAGCGACGCTGCGCTTGCACGGAGCCGCCGTCTGGAAGCTGCGGACACAGGTAACTAAGGTAAACATCGGGTATGGTTACCCGATGTTTACATTAGTTACCAGCGCACACCGCTTAGCTGTGTGTGCAGGGAGCAGGGAGCCGCGCACACTGAGCGCTGGCTCCTTGCTCTCCTAGCTACAGTACACCGGGTTAATTAACCCGATGTGTACTGCAGCTACATGTGCAGAGAGCCGCGCACACTGCTTAGCACTGGCTCCTTGCTCTCCTAGCTGCTGTACACATCGGGTTAATTAACCCGATGTGTACAGCAGCTACATGTGCAGAGAGCCGGAGCCGGCAGCACAGGCAGCGTGAGAGCGGCGGAGGTTGGTAACTAAGGTAAATATCGGGTAACCACCTTGGTTACCCGATGTTTATCTTGGTTACAGCTTACCGCAGCTGCCAGACGCCGGCTCCTGCTCCCCTGCTCGCTTCATTTGTCGCTTTCTCGCTGTCACACACAGCGATGTGTGTGTCACAGCGGGAGAGCGCCTTTGAAGAAAACGAACCGGGGCTGTGTGTAACGAGCAGCGATCTCGCAGCAGGGGCCAGATCGCTGCTCATTGTCACATACAGCGAGATCGCTAATGAGGTCACTGCTGCGTCACAAAAAACGTGACTCAGCAGCGATCTCGGCAGCGAGCTCGCTGTGTGTGAAGCACCCCTTAGCCAGATGACAGGTTTGGGCACTGTTAGATAACAGGCAGCCAACTGGGAGGAAGAGACCAGACCTGGGGGAGGAGAAAGTGACCTGGGGAGTGTGGGTAGTCAGTAAAGAGTCAGTTTAGTTTAGGAAGAGGAAGTAGTAGGTTGTGAGGAGAGGAGTAGTAAGCCTTGTGCGCACTAGGCGTTTTTGCCGCGTTTTTAGCGGCGTTTTTTACCGCGTTTTTGTGCTGAAAACGCAGTGACATTGCTTCCCCAGCAATGTCAATGGGTTTTCAGAAGTGCTGTCCTCACACAGCGTTTTTTTTTAGCTGCGTTTTTGTGGTGACCACAAAAACGCAGCATGTCAATTATTTCTGCGTTTTCCACTGCGTTTTTCACTCATTGAATTCAATGAGATGTTAAAAACGCAATGAAAAACGCATATAGCCGCGTTTCTATGACTAAAAACGCAGCTATAAACGCAAGGGGTGGGTACTACAGTGACGTGTACAGGAAGAGGATTCCTTCTGTTGGTAAACACAGAAGCATGAATCCTCCCGGTACCGTCACCGCTGCCTCCACCTCCCGTCCGGTGCCATGTCAGCTCCGTGTGGCGCCATGTCTGGGCGGGAGGTGGAGGCAGCGGCGAAAACCAAAGTGAACAGTAGAAAAAAAAAAATGTCATATATACTCACCTGTCCGCAGGGTCCCGGTGCCATGCCCGCTCCCAGCTCCTGTCCCGGTACCGCCGCTCTGGCTGTGTGCAGTCTCCCCGGGGCAGGACCTTGCTTGCAGGACCTGGCGGTGGATCACCTGATGCAGTCACCTGACGCATCAGCTGATCGCGGTGTCGCCGGCTTTTTCGCGCCCGGCCGGCTATCAGCTGATCCTGCCGTCAGGGGACTTCATCAGCTGATTACCGGCAGCTCCTGCAGCGATCGGACGGGATCAGGCTCCTGTCCAATCGATCGCTCCAGGAGCTGCCGGTAATCAGCACATAAGTGAGTATTATTTTTTTTTTTTTCTACTGATGCTTCAGCTGATTGTATAACCGGCTTTTATACAATCAGCTGATGTGTGATGTGATTCAGGCACTTGATCCTGACACATCATCTGGTCGCTTTGCCTTCCAGCAAACCGATCAGATGATATTGGATCCGGATTGGACGGACGGCGCGGGACCCTAACCCAGGATTACTGCGGAGGGGTGTTTATTTCAATAAAGATGGAGTCACTAATTGTGTTGTGTTTTATTTCTAATAAAAATATTTTTCTGTGTGTTGTGTTTTTTTTTTTATCATTACTAGAAATTCATGGTGGCCATGTCTAATATTGGCGTGACACCATGAATTTCGGGCTTAGGGCTAGCTGATAATATACAGCTAGCCCTAACTCCATTATTACCCGGCTAGCCACCCGGCATCAGGGCAGCTGGAAGAGTTGGATACAGCGCCAGAAGATGGCGCTTCTATGAAAGCGCCATTTTCTGGGGTGGCTGCGGACTGCAATTCGCAGTGGGGGTGCCCAGAAAGCTTGGGCACCCTGCACTGTGGATTCCAATCCCCAGCTGCCTAGTTGTACCCGGCTGGACTCAAAAATTAGGCGAAGCCCACGTCATTTTTTTTTTTTAATTATTTCATAAAATAATTAAAAAAAAGGGCTTCTCTATATTTTTGGTTCCCAGCCGGGTACAAATAGGCAGCTGGGGGTTGGGGGCAGCCCGTACCTGCCTGCTGTACCCGGCTAGCATACAAAAATATGGCGAAGCCCATGTCATTTTTTTTTTCTTTTGCAAAAAACTGCATACAGTCCTGGATGGAGGATGCTGAGCCTTGTGGTTCTGCAGCTGCTGTCTGCTCTCCTGCATACACTAGTGAATGGAGGATGCTGAGACTTGTAGTTCTGCAGCTGCTGTCTGCTCTCCTGCATACACTAGTGAATGGAGGATGCTGAGACTTGTAGTTCTGCAGCTGCTGTCTGCTCTCCTGCATACACTAGTGAATGGAGGATGCTGAGACTTTTAGTTCTGCAGCTGCTGTCTGCTCTCCTGCATACAATAGTGAATGGAGGATGCTGAGACTTGTAGTTCTGCAGCTGCTGTCTGCTCTCCTGCATACACTAGTGAATGGAGGATGCTGAGACTTGTAGTTCTGCAGCTGCTGTCTGCTCTCCTGCATACACTACTTCTGCAGCTGTCTGCTCTCCTGCATACAATGAACATTTTGAAGAAGGAAATGACATCAGACCTTTTTTTTTTTTTTTTCATCAACAATCTTTAATGGCATTGTGCACTGATTAAAAACACTGAGTAAAAACGCAGCAAAAAACGCACCAAATCGCGGAAAAAACGCATGCGTTTTGCCGCGTTTTTTTTAGCCACGGGTGCGTTTTTTTAGACAAAAACGCACATAAAAACGCAGCGTGAAAAAAACGCCTAGTGCGCACATACCCGTAAGAAAGGTGTCAAGACAGACCAGAGACTCTTGAGACACAGAGAGAAAGTGAAGAGAACCAGAAAGGAAAGACGATGCTGAAGTTGGTTTCTTATTCGTCAGTTTCTTATTCGGCAATTTAGTTTTTTCAGTTTTTTATGCATTTATCAACAAAAATAACACATGACAATAATAAAATACAATGCACTGATGAGCCCTAATATAAATACACTCAAAACCAGCTGCGAAAATTATAAAACTGGCAAACAAATGGGCATCAAAGTGGGCACCGAAGTATGTTAGTGAAAGGATTAAATGGCTTTGGGCCACTGATCTAACACCACAATTGCATATCTAGTGATGCCTCTAATCAAACTCAAGTGTCTCCAGCCTGGCCCAAAGGGGTTCTGGGCATCAAAACTGGCATCAAAGTGGGCAAAACCCCAGTTTTCACAGATTTGAATAAGTAACCAGTGTTTTTGAGGGGTTAAATGGCTTTGGGCCACTGACCTCACACCACAATTACTTACCTACTGATGCCACACATCAATATCAGATCAGTCCAGCCTGGCCCAAACAGGTTCTGGGCATCAGAACTGGCATCAAAGTGGGCAAAACCCCAGTTTTCACAGATTTGAATAAGTAACCAGTGTTTCTTCAGCGCTCTATTGGGAGACCCAGACGATTGGGGTATAGCTACTGCCCTCCGGAGGCCACACAAAGCACTACACTAAAAAGTGCAAGGCCCCTCCCCTTCTGGCTATACCCCCCCGTGATATCACGGGTTCTCCAGTTTTAGCTTTGTGTGCGAAGGAGGTCAGACATCCATGCATAGCTCCACAGATTTTAGTCAGCAGCAGCTGCTGACTATGTCGGATGGAAGAAAAGAGGGCCCATGTAGGGCCCCCAGCATGCTCCCTTCTCACCCGTGGATGGTGTTGTAAGGTTGAGGTACTTATTGCTAGTACAGAGGCCGGAGCCCACATGCTGTTTTCCTTCCCCATCCCCATGAGGGGCTCTGGGTGAAGTGGGATCTTACCGGTCTCCAGGCACAGAGACCGAGCTCCATCCACAGACCCAAAAGAACCTGCTGGATATGGAGCTGAGTATCGTCAGGGACAGGGCCCTGCTACATCAAGGTACTCTGTGTTCCCATGCACATCGCGCCCACACACACCAGCATTGCTGGGAGTGTTAGTGCGCCGGGGACAACAGCGCGGAGCGCTGGTGCTATTATTCACTGCAGCTTTGCTGAGTGAATTTATGTATTGAAAACGGCCGCGCCGGCCGCTGCTGGTTGTTTTTTACATTGTGGCGCGGCTGGGACTTGTGGTGCGCCGGGGGACTTCGGCGTCGGCCGTGCACATAGGACGGCTGCGCTTATTACTAGAGTCCCCGGCTTTGCGGCCTAGTTTTCGTTTCGTTCCCGCCCCAGCCCTGCCAGTCAGAGGAGGGGCGGGACGCTGTACAGAAGCTCAGCGCAGGGAGCTGGAGTCTGCTTTGCATTCTCCAGCCCCCTCTCACTGAACACAGTGAGACGCCGGGTTCCCGCTCTTGGCTGGGGCTCGCCCACGGCCCGCCCCTCTGCACAGGACGGGGAAGAGAAGCCGGCAGCCATTATGGTTTCCACTCTGGGAGAACGGAACCAGTCACAGGTTTTTGGGCGACCTCGCACCCGCTCTTGTGCGGGCGGTAAGCAACTGACACCACTAATGCTGAAGTGGGCTTTTGGGCTGTGTGCTGATATGCTATGCACTGTACTGTACTGTCGCTATTCTGGGCAACAGCAGCAAATAAGCAATGCTGCTGAGGCACAAGCTTTCAATGCTTCTTCGTTTGCATGTGCTGCAGTGTTTACGGTCAGATTGGGCAACAGCAGCAGTAGAGCAATTTGTGCTAAGGCACAAGCTTTCAATGCTGCTTCGCTTGCATGTGCTGCACGGTTTATTGTTATGATATACATTCACTGTATGTCGCTATTCTTGGCTAATGCGCCCAGATAAACAGACAAAAGCAGCAGTAGAGCAATGGTGCTACGGCACAAGTTTTCAATGCTGCTTGACTTGCATTGGCTGCAGTGTTTACTGTCATGCTTGTATGCTATACATTCACTGTATGTCGCTATCCTTGGCTAATGTTCCTGGATAAATAGACAACAGCAGCAGAAAGGCTAGGGTGCTAACGCGCAAGCTTTCAATGCTGCTTGGATTGCATGGGCTGCAGTGTTTACTGTCATGCTGTATGCTATACATTCACTGTATGTCGCTATCCTTGTCTCATGCTCCTAGATAAATAGACAACAGCAGCAGAAGAGCAAATGTGCCAAGCCACAAGTTTTCAATGCTGCGTGTACTACATGTGCTGAAGTGTTTATTTGTACTTCATGCTTGTATGACTATTCACTGTACGGTCGCTATCCTCGGCTAGGCTCTTAGATAGCTAGACAACAACAGCAGAAAAAGACAAGTTGCCAATGCACGGGCTTTCTATGCTGCTTGTACTGCATGTCATACGGTTTCAGGACCCCCAGTGCGTGCAATTGCTCAACCGGGGTCTCTGCTATATGTGGCCAAAGGAACCACCTGTGATCTCTGTCCAGAGACAGGGACGAAGTTGCAGTTTTTCCGCTGATATATTGTCTGTGACTATGACTGACATCTTACAGACTTTGCACCCCAAGCAGACCGTGGGCAATATGGTTGCAATGACCCTGGCCGCCCTGATCTGGAGCATCTCAAGGCGCCAGAGTGATTCCAGGCATCCCAGAGAGCAGGCATCCGACACGGTCGACAGTCCCAGATGGCCTAAGCGGGCTCGCTGGCATTAGCCCTCGACTACATCACTGGGCAAGGTCCCAGCTGGAGTACTCTCTGTACGATGAGGCAGACGTAGCTGTTCAGGACTCTGTTCCTGAGACCGCTCTCAATCCGGATACACCGGATGGTGACGCTATAGTGAATAATCTTATTGCGTCCATCAACGAAAGGTTGGGTATTTCTCCCTCAACTCCTCCAGTGGAGGGGTCAGCTTCACAGCAAGAGAAATCTCTATATATTGAGTACTTGTTTAGCACTCTGACTCCAGAGACGCAGTCCAGAAACGACACGCTTATCACGATAAGCGTTTCTCCGACCGTATTAATGAGACACGTGTCGCTCCCCCTGACGTGGTCAAGCGCTAGACCCAGTATCCAAATGTGGATCCCCCAATCTCCATGCTTGCAGCTAGATCTATAGTTGTAGTGGTGGATAGGACTTCACTTCCAAATGCCATTGACAGGCAGATTGGCCTCTGGTTGCAATCTGTCTATGAAGCTATCGGCAGGTCGGCTGCTCCGGCAGTCGCAGCCGTGAAGGCACTCCAAGCTATTTCAGCTAGTATTGCGCAGAGGGTCGCTGTCACAGGTACTCTCGGTCCCAGCAGCGTCTTTAACTCGCAATGTCGGCATGGCGAATCATGCTGTTATTGCTGTCCGAGACTCTACGAGCCGGACGTCAGTGGCATCCGCCAACTCCGTGTTTTTACGCAGAGGCTAGTAGTTGAGAGATTGGAACAGAGGCTGCTTCCAACGAAGTGCTTAACCAGGTTGCCTTTATCTAGTGATAGTCTGTTGGTAAGGGTTGAATGAAATCATTCAACTATCCAAGACGACTCAAAAAGCCCAGAAGGGCATAGATTCCTAGCGGGCTCAATTCACGCCCGGGGAAGGCAGCCGGAGGATCCGCTACCAAAGTGTTTTCCTCATAATTTTCAGCCCTCTCACTCCGCAACCGCGGGGGGGGCAGACTCCCCCGCTTTAGCGGCATTTACCTACCGCAGGTTGAGGGCCTGTGAGTGAGAGTCAGTTTGTTTTCAAACTACCGCACCGACCGAGCCGAGGCTCTTCTGCAGGCGGAAAGAGCGGTAATCCCTGTTCCTCTTCAGGAACCAGATACGCATTTTGCCCCGACCTGGTCGTGGTGCCAAAATAGGACGGCTCCTTCCGTCCCGTTCTGGACTTTATACTGCTTAACGAGCACGTGAAAACCAGGCGGTTCCGGATGGCATCACTCCGCTCCGTCATTGCCTCTCTGTCTCAAGGAGTTTTCCTAGCTTCAATAGACATCAGGATGCTTATCTACACGTGCCGATTGCTCCGAGGCACCGGCGTTGGCTACGATTCGTTATTAAAGACGAGAATATTTCGTTTCGTAGCCATACCCTTTGGCTGGCGACAGCCCCACGGGTGTTCACCAAGTTCGTGGCAGCAGAGGGAGCAGTCCCGCGCTCTCACGGTCACTCTGTGATCGTTTACTTGGGCAATCTACTGGTCAAGGCACTCTCCTTTACAAGCATGCCAACACAACCTGAACATGGCGCTGGACCCTTCCCAGAGTTTCGGGTGGGTCTTCAACTTTTCAAGGTTGAACCCAATCGCTGGCATCTCCTGGAGAGTTTTCACACTCTCTCAGCGATAGTGAAGCTTCCGCTGGACAAACAGCGTTCACTACAGACGAGGGGACAGTCTCTCCTTCAAGGAGGCGCCTCATCCAGAGGCGAGTTTTAGCTTTTCCAGACGGTCAAAGACCATCTTCAGAGGAGTCCACTCTTCAATTCAGTGGTCTGGAGCTCTGGGCAGTGTATCTTGCACTGCAAGCCTTCCTGCAGTGGCTGGAATGCAAATAGATCCGAATTCAGTCGGACTATCCACAGCGGTGGCATACACCAACCACCAAGGCGGACTACGCAGTCGACAAGACTCCCAAGAGGTCCGGCGGATTCTGCTATGGGTAGAAGACAGAGCATACACCATATCAGCTGTTCACATCCCGGGCGTACGACACTAGGAAGCAGACTTCCTCAGTCGCCAGGGCGTGGACGCAGGGGAATGGGCTCTGCACCCGTTTGTTTGCAAGAATTCTGTAGACGCAGGATGAAGACGGACGTCGACGTCATGGCTTCTCGGCAACAACAAGGTCCCGATTTTCATGACGCGGTCTTACGATCAAAGAGCTCTGGCGACAGGCGCCTTGGCTCAGGATTGGTCACAATTCCAGCTACCGATTGCTGCCACACCATCCTCGTCGCCCCAGACTGGCCGGGGAGGTCGTGGTACCGTGATCTGTGGCATCTCACCGTCGGTCGACCGTGAGCACGACGTCATTGCCACCATGAGACGGGCTAGCCAGCCGCGGTCTGCCAAGATCTACCACAACTCGTGGAAGATATTCTTATCTTAGTGTTCTGCTCAGGGAGGGTCTCCCTGGCCATCGGCATTGCCTACTTTGCCTTCCCTCCTGCAATCTGGTTGGGAAAGAGGTTGGTCGCTCGGCTCCCTTTAAGGGCAAGTCTCGGCACTATCCGTGTTCTTTTCAGAAGCGTCTAGCACGTCTTCCTAAGGTGCGCACGTTACTACAGGGGGTTTGTCATATTGTGCCCCCGTACAAGCGGCCGTTAGATCCATGGGATCTGAACAGGGTACTAGTTGCTCTCCAGAAGCCGCATTTCGAGCCTCTGAGGGAAGTTTCCCTTTCGCGCCTGTCACAGAAAGTGGCCTTTCTGATTGCGATCACGTCGCTTCGGCGAGTGTCTAAGCTGGCGGCTCTGTCATTCAAGGCTCCCTTCCTAGTGTTCCACCAGGACAAGGTAGTGCTGCGCCCTATTCAGGAGTTTCTCCCTAAGGTTGTATCCGCGTTTCTTCTTAATCGGGATATACCCTTTCCTTCCTTTTGTTCTCATCCGGTTCTCCGGTATGAAAAGGATTTACAGTTGTTAGTTCTGGTGAGAGCACTCAGAATCTACATTTCCCGCACGGCGCCCATGCGCCGCTCTGATGCATTTTTTGTCCTTGTCGCTGGTACGCGCAAGGGGTTGCAGGTTTCTAAAGCCACCATGGCTCGATGGATCAAAGAACCAATTCTTGAAGACTACCGTTCTGCGGGGCTTCCGGTTCCTTCAGGGCTGAAGGTCCATTCTACCAGAGCCGTAGGTGCGTTTTGGGCATTACGACACCAGGCTACGGCTCAACAGGTGTGCCAGGCAGCTACCTGGTCGAGCCTGCACATTTTTCACCAAACATTATCAGGTGCATACCTATGCTTCGGCGGACGCCAGCCTAGGTAGAAGAGCCCTGCAGGTGGCAGTGGCTTCCCCATAGGGGAGGGCTGTCTTGCAGCTCTAACATGAGGTATTTCTTTACCCACCCAGGGACAGCTTTTGGACGTCCCAATCGTCTGGGTCTCCCAATAGAGCGCTGAAGAAGAAGGGAATTTTGTTACTTACCGTAAATTCCTTTTCTTCTAGCTCTTATTGGGAGACCCAGCACCCGCCCTGTTGTCCTTCGGGATTTTTTTGTTGTTTGCGGGTACACATGTTGTTCATGTTGAACGGTTTTTCAGTTCTCCGATGTTACTCGGAGTTAATTTGTTTAAACCAGTTATTGGCTTTCCTCCTTCTTGCTTTGGCACTAAAACTGGAGAACCCGTGATATCACGGGGGGGTATAGCCAGAAGGGGAGGGGCCTTGCACTTTTTAGTGTAGTGCTTTGTGTGGCCTCCGGAGGGCAGTAGCTATACCCCAATCGTCTGGGTCTCCCAATAAGAGCTAGAAGAAAAGGAATTTACGGTAAGTAACAAAATTCCCTTCTTTTGAGGGTTTAATTGGCTTTGGGCCACTGATCTCACACCACATTTACATACCTAGTGATGCCACACATCAAATTCAGATCACTCCAGCCTGGCCCAAACAGGTTCTGGGCATCAGAACTGGCATCAAAGTGGGCAAAACCCCAGTTTTCACAGATTTGAATAAGTAACTGGTGTTTTTGAGGGGTTAAATGGCTTTGGGCCACTGATCTCACACCACATTTACATACCTAGTGATGGCACACATCAAATTCAGATCACTCCAGCCTGGCCCAAACAGGTTCCGGGCATCAGAACTGGCATCAAAGTGGGCAAAACCCCAGTTTTCACAGATTTGAATAAGTAACTGGTGTTTTTGAGGGGTTAAATGGCTTTGGGCCACTGATCTCACACCACACTTACATACCTAGTGATGACACACATCAAATTCAGATCACTCCAGCCTGGCCCAAACAGGTTCTGGGCATCAGAACTGGCATCAAAGTGGGCAAAACCCCAGTTTTCACAGATTTGAATAAGTAACTGGTGTTTTTGAGGGGTTAAATGGCTTTGGGCCACTGATACCACACCACATTTACATACCTAGTGATGCCACACATCAAATTCAGATCACTCCAGCCTGGCCCAAACAGGTTCTGGGCATCAGAACTGGCATCAAAGTGGGCAAAACCCCAGTTTTCACAGATTTGAATAAGTAACTGGTGTTTTTGAAGGGTTAAATGGCTTTGGGCCACTGATCTCACACCACATTTACATACCTAGTGATGTCGCACATCAAATTCAGATCACTCCAGTTTGGCCCAAACAGGTTCTGGGCATCAGAACTGGCATCAAAGTGTGCAAAACCCCAGTTTTCACAGATTTGAATAAGTAACCAGTGTTTTTGAGGGGTTAAGTGGCTTTGGGCCACTGATCTCACACCACATTTACATACCTAGTGATGCCACACATCAAACTCAGATCACTGCAGCCTGGTCCAAACTGGTTCTGGGCATCATAACTGGCATCAAAGTGAGCAAAACCCCAGTTTTCACAGATTTGAATAAGTAACCAGTGTTTTTGAGGAGTTAAATGGCTTTGGGCCACTGATCTCACACCACATTTACATACCTAGTGATGACACACATCAAATTCAGATCACTCCAGCCTGGCGCAAACAGGTTCTGGGCATCAGAACTGGCATCAAAGTGGGCAAAACCTTACTTTTCACAGATTTGAATAAGTAACCAGTGTTTTTGACGGGTTAAACGGCTTTGGGCCACTGATCTCACACCACATTTACATACCTAGTGATGTCGCACATCAAATTCAGATCACTCCAGTTTGGCCCAAACAGGTTCTGGGCATCAGAACTGGCATCAAAGTGGGCAAAACCCCAGTTTTCACAGATTTGAATAAGTAACCAGTGTTTTGAGGGGTTAAGTGGCTTTGGGCCACTGATCTCACACCACATTTACATACCTAGTGATGTCGCACATCAAATTCAGATCACTCCAGCCTGGCCCAAACAGGTTCTGGGCATCAGAACTGGCATCAAAGTGAGCAAAACCCCAGTTTTCACAGATTTGAATAAGTAACTGGTGTTTTTGAGGGGTTAAATGGCTTTGGGCCACTGATCTCACACCACATTTACATACCTAGTGATGACACACATCCAATTCAGATCACTCCAGCCTGGCGCAAACATGTTCTGGGCATCAGAACTGGCATCAAAGTGGGCAAAACCTTACTTTTCACAGATTTGAATAAGTAACCAGTGTTTTTGAGGGGTTAAATGGCTTTGGGCCACTGATCTCACACCACATTTACATACCTAGTGATGTCGCACATAAAATTCAGATCCCTCCAGCCTGGCCCAAACAGGTTCTGGGCATCAGAACTGGCATCAAAGTGGGCAAAACCCCAGTTTTCACAGATTTGAATAAGTAACTGGTGTTTTTGAGGGGTTAAATGGCTTTGGGCCACTGATCTCACAACACATTTACATACCTAGTGATGCCACACATCAAATTCAGATCACTCCAGCCTGGCCCAAACAGGTTCTGGGCATCAGAACTGGCATCAAAGTGGGCAAAACCCCAGTTTTCACAGATTTGAATAAGTAACCAGTGTTTTGAGGGGTTAAATGGCTTTGGGCCACTGATCTCACACCACATTTACATACCTAGTGATGACAAACATCAAATTCAGATCACTCCAGCCTGGCCCAAGCAGGTTCTGGGCATCAGAACTGGCATCAAAGTGGGCAAAAGCCCAGTTTTCACAGATTTGAATAAGTAACCAGTGTTTTTGAGGGGTTAAATGGCTTTGGGCCACTGATCTCACAAGACATTTCCATACCTAGTGATGTCACACATCAAACTCAGATCACTCCAGCCTGGCCCAAACTGGTTCTGGGCATCAGAACTGGCATCAAAGTGGGCAAAACCCCAGTTTTCACAGATTTGAATAAGTAACTGGTGTTTTTGAGGAGTTAAATGGCTTTGGGTGTAAAAACATTAAAATTAATACATCTAGTTATCAAATATTTTATAGAAGGACATATAAGTTCACAGTTCTGTTTATGTTGAAGGGCATAGTATATTAATAAAGTTTTTATACGGAATAAGTATTAAAATATCCATATTGAATATATATATATATGCTGAGCATGGAAGGATATATATAAATCCTTCCAGAAGCTTCTGGTAGCTTCTAGAAGCTTATGTCATATGGAGCTATATTCAACTAAACACCCTATATGGACTAAACAGCTGGTATATAATACACGATGGAGGGGGCTATTGGCTCGCTCCTCCACATTGCCTGCTGTCAAGAAGACTCGAGGCTGCAAAGATGAAGACACGCTAAGAGATGACATCCCTTGCCTTGCCATTCAGGAGCCAAAGAGAGATGGGTAAAGACTTCCCATTGTTCAGTATGGACTAAATGAACTCTTTGCGTAAGCTATCAAAGTATATTATTTTTCCTTTCTGTAACTGAACCCTGGCAACCATTTTTAAATAGATAAAAATACATTTATTTTTTACATTTTTGGAAGTCCTTTCTTTCATGTGCCTTTACGTATTTGAAGAAAAATATATTTAAGAGTATATTTTTTAACATTTTGGCGAGCCAGGTCATTCGTGTTTTTCTACATTTTTTGTGCTTCTTCCTTCACTTTGCATACGGGGGGAGAGACAGAGACATATATCTCCTGCAAAGGATCAGGAATCGACAATTTATAAAAATCACGCAGAACCTAGGAAATACGTATAAGTTGCATGAATGTTTTTTTTTAAATGAACTTTAAAGACTTTATAAAGCCACAGAAGTTAACTTTTGACGTATTTTTTTGAGCAAGAAAGATAAAGTCAGTCCATAAGAAGTATTGGACGTGCTGTGCAAGGTGAATCAAGTCTTACAGGATCATCCATCAGATCATCTGATCATTTCAGGTAAGAAAATGGATTTTATCTCTTCATATGTTAAGCAAAGTAAACTTCAGTTCACTTATCCAGATATTTCTAATGTGGAAGAGATTTGGTTACGCTTTTATGAGGAGTGTGAACTTGAGAATTCACGTATAGAATGTGCAAGGTCTTTTAATAGAGAGAAACAGAAAATCAGAAATGTCTGTCATTTAGTCTATGATTTTCACAAGTTAATCGTAGAAAAGTGTAAAAATGGTGGAAATAGACAACCTGAATTGTCAGGAGAGTCAGTGACAGAGAAATCCGAAGACTGCTTAGAACTTGGAATGTCAGTCAGTGATATTGTGAATTCTGACTGTAATGTTGGAAATGATAAATTAGATTTTGACTGTAATTTTGCAAATCAGAATTTTGATAATGGCGGCAGAAATGTGCTACGTAATCAAGGTCATTTTCAGGACACTGGGAAAGACGCAGGAAATGACGTAGAGAAGCCAGAAGGGGGAGGAGCCAGAGTGGGAGACGTGCAGAAAGGACACGTGGAGAGAGAAAATGGCGACGATCAGTTTCTAAAAATAGAACAGGCTAAGTTAGGGATTAAACTTAGAAAAAATTTATTGGACATATGCAAATTAATTCCCGCATATAATCCTAAAATACATGTTTGCAGAAATTCAGAGATATTTGAAAGTTCCATTGAGAAGTTAAATTTAACCAATAGTGAGACGAATCAGTTATTCCGTATGTGGTTACCTCAGCATTTTTTTAGACAATTGGCATTAAAAAAGTCTTCTGACAATGAGACATTCGATTGTTCAAATGATAATGATATCATAAGGCTGAAAAATCTCATCTTCTGTGCAAGGAATGAATCTGATCCAAATTATGAGATGTTGAAGGAATTACAAATTGAACAGAATGAGAGTACGTTCTCATTTATGTCCGTTTTTGAACGTTTGTATAGGGCGGTCATTCCAAATGTCAGATTGGATGGAATGATACGTTTATTCATCAAGAAATTTAATTTCCTTGATAATGCAGCTTGTGCGGTGGCATTAAATAAAAAGTCCCTATTCGAATGTACGACATTTATCGATTTTGTTAGAAGTCGCCAAAGTCAATCAAAACAGAAATTAATTAATTCTGAAAAACCAATACAAAAAATAAGAATTATTCTTACCGATAATTCGGTTTCTGGGACCTTCCACGACAGCATAGGAGGTTGTCTCTCCACGCCCTAATTGGGACAGGAAGTTCAAGAGGTTTAAAAGGACCCTCCCACCTCCCACAGCCAGTGTCTTACAAAGAATCCATAGCATATGAGAAGTACTACACATTCAGGAATAAATGAATACATAGGGGAGGGAATTACCTGCTGTCGTGGAAGGTCCCAGAAACCGAATTATCGGTAAGAATAATTCTTATTTCTCTAGTCCCTTCCACGACAGCATAGGAGGAATACCAAAGAATTGATACCTAGGGGGGGACCACAGCCTGCAGGACCCTCCTACCAAAGGCCAAATCCCTGTTGGAATCCAGATCCAACCGATAATGCTTCGTGAAAGTATGGAGCGAAGACCACGTAGCCGCCTTGCAGATCTGCTCAGGGGAGGCCCCTGCCCGTTCGGCCCAGGAGGCAGAGGTAGCCCTGGTGGAGTGCGCCGTGAATCCAGTAGGTGGAGAGAGATGCTGAGCGAGGTAGGCATCTCTAATTGCCCGCACAATCCAGTTGGCGACGGTACTCTTAGCCACCTTCTTGCCCTTATTGCGGCCAAAGGGCTGGATGAACAGGTTAGAATCAAGGCGCCAAGAAGCAGTAACCTCTAGGTAGTGCAACACTATCCGACGGACATCTAAAGAATGAAACACTTCCTCACCCGGAGTCCGAGGATTCTGACAGAAGGAAGGCAGGACGATGGACTGCGAACGGTGAAAATCCGAAACCACCTTGGGAAGGAAGGAAGGGTCCAGCTGAAAAACAATGCTGTCATCTCTGACGGTCAGGTAAGGTTCCCTAACAGACAAAGCCTGAAGTTCGCCGACTCTGCGAGCTGATGTAATAGCCACAAGAAAGGCAGTCTTGTGAGAAAGGGAACGAATGTTACAAGAGCACAGAGGTTCAAACGGAGACTGAGATAGACCTGTAAGGACCGTATTGAGATCCCAGCGAGGCGTCAGGACCCTCTGACGTGGACAGAGTCTACTAGCGGACACAAAGAACCGACGGATCCAACGATGATCTGCCAGATCCGTGTCAAAGACTGCACTGAGTGCTGACACCTGAACTTTCAGGGTGCTAGGCCTAAGACCTAAGTCTAACCCACTCTGGAGAAAGTCCAGAATCTGCGCAATATTTGGTCGAAGAGGGTCAGGAGGCCGAGAACCACACCAGGAGGAAAATCTCTTCCAGATTTTGTTGTATATACTATTAGTCACAGGTTTACGGTTCTTCTGTAGTGTAGCCACAACTTTGTCAGAAAGCCCTTGGGCCTTCAGTGCCCGGGCCTCAGAAGCCAGGCAGCCAAGTTGAGTTTCTGGGGAGCCGGATGGAAAATCGGACCCTGTGACAGTAAGCTGGGGTCCGAACCTAAGAGGACTGGGCCGTCGATTCCTAGCGTCATGACCAGGCTGTACCAACTCCTCCGGGGCCACAGAGGGGCTACCAGTATGGTTGGGACCCCCTCGTCTCTGATCTTCCTCAGGGCCCGTGCGAGAAGAGGAAGAGGGGGGAATGCGTAAACGAGGCGAAAGGACCATCTGTGGCAGAAAGCGTCTACCCCTAACGCCCCGTCCCTTGGGTTCAGGGAGAAATATGTTGCGACCTTGCGATTCCCTGCCGAGGCAAAGAGGTCTACCTCTGGTGCACCCCACCTTGCCACTAGAGAGCAGAACACCGCCTGATCCAGGCTCCATTCCCCTGGATGAACATCCCGACGACTCAGGAAATCCGCCTGAAGATTGAGGGAGCCCTTCAGATGGACCGCAGAAAGGGAGAGCAGAGATTGTTCTGCCCATTGAAAGATTCGGGAGGATACCGACTTCAGGGCGCCTGAGCGTGTACTGCCCTGATGGCGGAGATGTGCCACTGTTGTGACATTGTCTGAATATACCAGGACGTGAGAGTCCCGGACGAGGTCCTGAGCCGCAAGGAGGGCTTCCCTGACTGCCCTGAGCTCCCGGTAGTTGGATGATTGGGAGCTGACGTAAGGACTCCAGACCCCTTGAAATGGGGAATTTGCCACCATTGCCCCCCATCCTCGTAGGCTGGCATCTGTGGTCAGTGTAACCAGGGGTTTCTGAGTCCAGGCAACCCCCACCTGCAGGTTGGCGGGACTCAGCCACCAGAAAAGGGATGAGGAGACGGACTCCGAGAGGCTAAACCGTCTGTTTAGGGATGACGGGAGTCTGTCCCAATGTGCCAGGATATGATCCTGGAGACACCGAGAATGGGCCTGAGCCCACCTGACTGAAGGAATGCAGGATGTCATGGAACCCAGAGCTGACATAGCCGCTCGAAGCGTCGGGCGAGCCTGCCTGCAGAGCTTTGATATTTTGGCTAACAGAGCTATCCTGTGGCCCTCTGGGAGAAAAGATGCCTGTCTGTCGGAGTCCAGCAGCACTCCGAGAAACTGCCGAGTGGAGGAGGGGGTTAACTGTGATTTTTTGAGATTGGGAATCCATCCCAGAGACCGAAGGATTCCCAAAGACCTTTCCACATGGCTCCGGAGGGTTGGAGCAGATGGAGCCATGAGAAGAAAGTCGTCCAAATATGGAACCAGACAGATACCCTGCAATCTCATGAAGGCGACCACCTCTGCCATGATCTTGGAAAAGATCCTTGGAGCTGAGGAGATCCCGAAGGGAAGTACATTGAATTGGAAATGAAGTACTTCCTCCCCGTGAAGCACCGCAAACCTGAGGTATTGCCTGTGTCCCGGATGGACGGGTACATGGAAGTAGGCGTCTTTCAGATCTATAGAGGCCATCTGATGGTGTAGACCTATCAGGGGAATAGCTGATTTCACTGACTCCATCTTGAACCGCCGGTACCTGACCTGACGGTTTAGACGTTTTAAATTGATAATTATACGGACGTCGCCGGATGGCTTCTTGACCAGGAAGAGACGGGAGTAGTGTCCTACCCCTTCTTCCTGACTCGGGACTGGGGAAACTACCCCCGAGTGCACTAGCTCTATAATCTTTGTGTACAACAGAGCCTGTGAACCCGGTGACGCCAGCGCAGTGACTCGGAGACCCGGAAGAGGGGGGGAAAGGAATTCTATGAGAAGACCGTCCGAGATGATCTTCAGAACCCATTGGCAGGTGGTTATGGACTGCCACTGGGGAAGAAACGCTGAGAGTCTTCCCCCCACCCGGGACGAGTCACTGTTTGTCCTGCTGAGGACGTTGCTGATGGGGAGGGATGAGGATGTTTCTCCCTCTACCTTTGGGATAGCTCCACCTGCCTTCCCTTTCCCTCTGGGCTGGGAGGCCTGAGGCATCGAGGGACGAAAGGACCGCTTCCTGTTAGGTCTAGGATCGGGCAAGGCCTTACGATCGGTCGCCTTGTCCAGGATATCATCCAGGGCAGGCCCAAACACTAAATCCCCTTTAAACGGAAGTGAACAAAGCCTCATTTTGGAGGTGGAGTCTCCGCTCCAGGCCTTAAGCCAGAGGGCACGTCGGGCAGAGTTAGAAAGCACCGAGGTCCTGGCTGCCAGGCGGACAGATTCCACCGAGGTATCTGCCAGAAAACAGGTAGCCTTCCTAAGCAAGGGAAGGGATTCCAGTAATTCCTCCCTAGGGGTCCCTTGGGAAATATGAGCCTCCAACTGGTCTAACCACCTAATTAGGGACCTGGATACGCAGGTGGAGGCAATGTTGGCTTGAATAGAGGAAGACGATGCCTCCCAGGACCGCTTCATCAGGCCCTCTACCTTCCTATCCATCTGATCCTTCAGTTGGGAAGTATCCTCAAAGGGAAGAGCCGTTTGCTTAGCTACCCTAGCCACCTGAACGTCTACTCTTGGGACCTCCCAATGTAGTCCCGAAGGTTCCAGAGGAAACCGGCGTCTAAGGTCACTCCGTACCCGCCTCTCAGGAAATTCCCATTCCTGAGAGACAATATCCAAAACATTGGCATGAACTGGGAATCCCAACTGTCTGACTGACTTCAGGCCAGCAAACATTTCGTCCTGGATAGAAGGAAGAGACTGCACTATCTCTAAACCCATAGTGCTCCGAACTGCCCCAATAAGATCCCCCAACTCTTCTGAGTGAAATAGCAAGGACTGGTCAGACCCCCCCGATGGAAATCCTTCATCAGGACCCTCAGAGGTGGAATCAGCGTCCTCCTGATCAGATGGGGTCGACTGGAGTCTCCTCTTTTTTGGAGGAGAGGGTCCAGGAGCAGGGCCAGGAGCAGGGCCAGGAGCAGGGCCAAGAGCAGGAAGGGAGGCCAGAGAGGCCCTAATCTCCTGTTTCATCATGGACCGCAACTCATCTATCAGAGATGGTTGTTCGGCCCTAATAATCTGGTCCGTACATTGCTGGCAAAGCTTTTTATCCCATACTGCAGGGAGCTTTTTTATACAAATAGGACATTTTTTAATTTTTTCCACTCTGTCAGGTCTATCAGGCTTATCGGACTTGTCAGCTTTCTCTGACTTCTCAGGCTTCTCTGACTTTTCATTTCTGTCAGTTTTCTTGGTGGCCTTGTCCTCCTAGAAAACACAGACCATAGAGCCATAAATCACCTGATGAGACCTATGTCCGAGGGACCATTCCCCTCCATACTCACAGTAGCAGGGGGCACACTGGGTTCTGCAGAGGCTGCTGCAGCGGAAGACATGACAGGGAGCACGGTTGCTTACCATGATCTGATGTCTTCGTGGCAGCCCTTATGCAAAAGGGCCTGCCCCCCCAGTGACGGTGCATGTTCCCCGCCTCCCGCATCCGGTCCTGGGCAGGCCGTGTCACCGTCGGCGTGCCTCCACGCTGCCTCCGCAAAACCGGAAGCGCTCGACCGGAAGTCCGCAAGACCGGAAGTCCCGCCCCCGGGAGCACTTCCGGATCGCTCCGGCAGCGTGCATGCGGGAAGCGGCCGGCGGCTCAGGGAGGACGCCGGCCGGGGAGCTCAACAGCCTGCATCACCCCTCAGGAGGATCCGGAAGACTGGAGCAGCGGTCCCCCACAGCGTGAGGGAACAGCAAGGGAGGAGCGGTGAGGCCCAACCGATGCTGTCCGGCTTAAGGTACAGGGGAAGAAGAAAACAAAAAAAAAAAAAATATACTGTAGTTCGCCGGCCACCACAGCATAGGAGAAAAACAAAAACCTCTCCATGCCCCATGGGGACAGGAAAGACACTGGCTGTGGGAGGTGGGAGGGTCCTTTTAAACCTCTTGAACTTCCTGTCCCAATTAGGGCGTGGAGAGACAACCTCCTATGCTGTCGTGGAAGGGACTAGAGAAAGGGAGAGTTTTTGTGAAAAATCAACAGTGTCTCCCAGATCCAGATATTTTTGTGACAGGGTGTATGAAATTCGCAGGAAGATGCATACGTGTTTCAAACCATACAATCCATCCCAATTTTTGTCATCTAAAAGTCTTTTTCCACAGGAAAAACCCTTGTCACCAGTGACAGGATCGGTCACTGGGATTGAGGATTCCAGACAAATTCTGAGTAAAAGCTTTGAAAGACAGAAACAGGTGTCTTGTGGAGATCCTCTCCCTGGGATAGAATTTGATAGCCCGCGACAGCTGGGTGATCTTTCAGAGAGAGACATTCTTTCTCGTATAATAGAAAAACTTGAATTACATAAGTTCAGAGATTCCTATAAGTTTAAAATGGACCTCATAAATCGAATCTTTGAAGAAAAATTTAGGTTTGGTCTTCAGCAAGATAAAGTGGATTTCTGGGTAAATTAATTTTATTGTTTGATAGGTATGTTTATTCATATACAGTGAATCTATGTATGTATATATATATATATATATATATATATATATATATATATATATATATATATATATATATATATTAAAGGTAGTGATAGTAAATTAAGGTCATAGTTTCATTTAGTAAAATGATAGTTTAATGTTATAAATAAATAATTTGATCTCTGTATATGAATAATAATATTTAAAATAAAACAATAAGAGAAAGTAACAGATTTCAAGTGTTTCATTTTTATCATAAATATGATAATAATTTTATTCTTTTATTTCCCTCAGAATTTATCAGTAAAGCAGATTGATGAAGTATTAACTTTTTATTTATACATTTGTTCTTGTCCTCAATCAGGTAACATATAAAGCACGATTAAATTAATAATTATTATTTTCTCAGGTACCAATTGCCAGAGTATTATTGCTTTAACGTTTCTTTTATGAATATATATCTTCTATAGAGTTATTAGAAATGTAATCTGAGCTTTGGAGTGTAGTAAAACTGCTTGCTGTTTTGGAATGGTGTTCTTTGCACGTGACCAAAGCATGTGACTTGGTACTAAAGCTAATAATAAATGTTTGTTCCATGGTCAAAGGTACAGTGTGTAATACATTGTAATTTGTTTTTTTCAAGAAGTACTTCAAATTAGTAACATAATTTTTTTAAATGCGCATAGAATAATTGGAAAAAAGGGATATGTGTTTGTCAGTTTCTATGTAGAAGTGTATGTTGGAAAAAAACATGACAGTCTTGTGTGCATAGATGTGTCTTTGAATGATTGATTGTTTGAGCAGCTGCTAAAGTCAGAGTACTTGGATCCAGAAAAAAAAAAAAAGGGAATTTTTGTTTTAACTTCGAGGTTATAATATATGTATGTATACTATTAGATAATAAGTTATAGTACATAAGTATAAATGAAGGAATTTATACCGAATATATATATTATTCTTAGACATATTTCTTTAGTATAGAGATATTAGGATTTTTTTTATTAAGGGTTTATTCTGAAGAGTTACATTCTAGAATAAGGTTATAACGTTTTGATTTTTTTTATATCTTTTGTGTTAGTCACTTCTTTTATTGGTACATAGATTGGAAATCATTTTTCTTTTCAAATATGGAAGTGATATTTATAAATGGTCTTGAAGATTTACAACACAAATTTGAATTTAATTTAATCTAAACATATTAATTTTTATAATATCATATTTCATGATATTGAAAGGGAGAGGTTTGGTCTCAATCACACACATTTATATTTGATAATATATGTGTTTACAGGATACTTTAATAATTAATATTTCAAGTACAAAGGAAGAATTGGGAATAAAAAAAATATATTTGAAGTATATCATAATGCATTTATATACTAAGAGAAGTGTATTATTTGCAAGGTTACATGACTTAATTATTTTTATTGGTTACTGATAGGTTTGGTAATCTTATAAGATACTGGTAATATTAAGGTTATCTGGTAACATTAAGGTTATGTATTATTAAAGACATAGGTGTTATATACATAGAAGGCCTTATTTTAATTTCAATTTTTTATTTTTATTCCGATTTTCATTTTTCCTTTTATTCCTATTTTTTTATATTAATTATTTTAATATTCACATTTTTAATCAAAATCTAAATTCTACAATTTTTATTTTTTCTTCAGATTTTAAATATCTCAATTGAGAAAACACTGCAATATTTAGTTCAGTAATATCTAATATAAGAATATTACTTTATTAAATATGAATCATATTAAAAGGGAAAAGTTCCATTTTTTTTTTGGAAGAAAAGATACTTCCTTCATCAATATATACAATTGTTTACTTCCTAGTTGTACATTATTTTTATATTAGTATGTTAACACAATAAGGATGAAAAATTACTTATAGTTACACATTTTCTTATAGTAGGTTATTTAATAAATAATAGACAAATCAAATAAATTAAATTAGAATAATAAAGATGGAAGATCAAGGTATATCTAGGTTTACCTTCCTATATTTACAAATAATATATATTATATTTTTAATCAATAATAATTTATAATGGGTATTATTGTGTTTTGATGAAATCATCCAGTCTTTTCCAAAAGGTTATTTGCTTTGGTTTATAATTTTACAAATGATCTAACTAAATAAGCCACATTGTTGCCTTTCATATTTATAATATGATACATGTTATAGGTACACATTATATTATTTCATATTTTATATTATATTTTGGTTACATTCAACACATTGCCACCTATGGGTTTGGAAGGGTAATACACCAATGATAAAAAAAGGTCATTACAAGAGAATACTATTGTCTATACCATTATGCAGTATTTTATCATTCTGAGTATCAATTATATCAATACTTCTACGATAATAATAATGACATGGTATTATAGTATTAGAGTTATGGTACGCTGTGACATTTATTAGTGATAGTTATTGCCATATTTGGTATTTAGATTAGGGAATGAATCAGTCTTCAATCAAGATTACAGAAGATAAAAAGACTTTATAATTATCCTAAAGTTAAAAGGGATTCTGCAAAAAGGTCCAAAAGGTAACGTCTCAAATAAGACTGTGAAACATACAAAATACACTTACCGCGTTTGCACTTCAGAAACACAGTGGTCCTATGATTCCAGGATGGACAATGACACATGGTCTGTGCATTAAGACCTCCCTAAAGTTACTAAGAAGAGCAATGACGTGTTAAAGTTAACCCCTGTCGTGCTGACCAAGAACGTCTTAACATCTGTTCCAGGATTTGACACCAGGCAGCATGAAGGAAATTACACTGCACAGACATCAAAGACTTTTGCTATTCTTCTACACTCATGAACTGTGGTTTATCAACATTGGCTATGGACTTTGTAATAAAGAATAAAGTTTATGGACTTTGATCTAACAATGATAAACGCAATACGGGACTGTATTAAATTGGTAACCATCCATTTTTATCAAAGGATTTATTTCTAAGAGACTGTGTTTATGCCGGATTACATCGGAGATAAGAAGACATCAACTCAGAGGACATCATATGGTGACCGGATTTGTTTTTGCATTTCTTTTTAGGTCTAGCGAAGTATAGTTATATATTTTTATATGATTAATCAGTCATGGCCTATCATAACATGAATCCACATTATTATATTATTGAACTTACAACATGAATAATGCAAATTAATTATTATTCATCATTATTATTGATATTAATCCGTTATTGCCAAATAAGGAAAGAAGATTTGTTATTTTAATGATGTATTAATTAATTTTCGGGGTTATTCTACCCGCTTCAAGGGGGAATTGTAAAAACATTAAAATTAATACATCTAGTTATCAAATATTTTATAGAAGGACATATAAGTTCACAGTTCTGTTTATGTTGAAGGGCATAGTATATTAATAAAGTTTTTATACGGAATAAGTATTAAAATATCCATATTGAATATATATATATGCTGAGCATGGAAGGATATATATAAATCCTTCCAGAAGCTTCTGGTAGCTTCTAGAAGCTTATGTCATATGGAGCTATATTCAACTAAACACCCTATATGGACTAAACAGCTGGTATATAATACACGATGGAGGGGGCTATTGGCTCGCTCCTCCACATTGCCTGCTGTCAAGAAGACTCGAGGCTGCAAAGATGAAGACACGCTAAGAGATGACATCCCTTGCCTTGCCATTCAGGAGCCAAAGAGAGATGGGTAAAGACTTCCCATTGTTCAGTATGGACTAAATGAACTCTTTGCGTAAGCTATCAAAGTATATTACTTTTCCTTTCTGTAACTGAACCCTGGCAACCATTTTTAAATAGATAAAAATACATTTATTTTTTACATTTTTGGAAGTCCTTTCTTTCATGTGCCTTTACGTATTTGAAGAAAAATATATTTAAGAGTATATTTTTTAACATTTGGCCACTGATCTCACACCACATTTACATACCTAGTGATGTCGCACATCAAACTCAGATCACTCCAGTTTGGCCCAAACAGGTTTTGGGCATCAGAACTGGCATCAAAGTGGGCAAAACCCCAGTTTTCACAGATTTGAATAAGTAACTGGTGTTTTTGAGGGGTTAAATGGCTTTGGGCCACTGATCTCACACCACATTTACATACCTAGTGATGTCGCACATAAAATTCAGATCCCTCCAGCCTGGCCCAAACAGGTTCTGGGCATCAGAACTGGCATCAAAGTGGGCAAAACCCCAGTTTTCACAGATTTGAATAAGTAACTGGTGTTTTTGAGGGGTTAAATGGCTTTGGGCCACTGATCTCACACCACATTTACATACCTAGTGATGTCGCACATAAAATTCAGATCCCTCCAGCCTGGCCCAAACAGGTTCTGGGCATCAGAACTGCCATCAAAGTGGGCAAAACCCCAGTTTTCACAGATTTGAATAATTAGTGTTTTTGAGGGGTTAAGTGGCTTTGGGCCAGTGATCTCACACCACATTTACATACCTAGTGATGCCACACATCAAATTCACATCACTCCAGCCTGGCCCAAACAGGTTCGGGGCATCAGAACTGGCATCAAAGTGGGCAAAACCCCAGTTTTCACAGATTTGAATAAGTAACTGGTGTTTTTGAGGGGTTAAATGGCTTTGGGCCACTGATCTCACAACACATTTACATACCTAGTGATGCCACCCATCAAATTCAGATCACTCCAGCCTGGCCCAAACAGGTTCTGGGCATCAGAACTGGCATCAAAGTGGGCAAAACCCCAGTTTTCACAGATTTGAATAAGTAACCAGTGTTTTGAGGGGTTAAATGGCTTTGGGCCACTGATCTCACACCACATTTACATACCTGGTGATGCCACACATCAAATTCAAATCACTCCAGCCTGGCCCAAACAGGTTCTGGGCATCAGAACTGGCATCAAAGTGGGCAAAACCCCAGTTTTCACAGATTTGAATAAGTAACTGGTGTTTTTGAGGGGTTAAATGGCTTTGGGCCACTGATCTCACACCACATTTACATACCTAGTGATGACACACATCAAATTCAGATCACTCCAGCCTGGCCCAAACAGGTTCTGGGCATCAGAACTGGCATCAAATTGGTCAAAACCCCAGTTTTCACAGATTTGAATAAGTAACCAGTGTTTTTGAGGGGTTAAATGGCTTTGGGCCACTGATCTCCCAAGACATTTACATACCTAGTGATGTCACACATCAAACTCAGATCACTCCAGCCTGGCCCAAACTGGTTCTGGGCATCAGAACTGGCATCAAAGTGGGCAAAACCCCAGTTTTCACAGATTTGAATAAGTAACTGGTGTTTGTGAGGGGTTAAATGGCTTTGGGCCACTGATCTCACACCACATTTACATACCTAGTGATGTCGCACATAAAATTCAGATCACTCCAGCCTGGGCCAAACAGGTTCTGGGCATCAGAACTGGCATCAAAGTGGGCAAAACCCCAGTTTTCACAGATTTGAATAAGTAACCAGTGTTTTTGAGGGGTTAAATGGCTTTGGGCCACTGATCTCACACCACATTTACATACCTAGTGATGTCGCACATAAAATTCAGATCACTCCAGCCTGGGCCAAACAGGTTCTGGGCATCAGAACTGGCATCAAAGTGGGCAAAACCCCAGTTTTCACAGATTTGAATAAGTAACTGGTGTTTGTGAGGGGTTAAATGGCTTTGGGACACTGATCTCACACCACATTTACATACCTAGTGATGCCACATATCAAATTCACATCACTCCAGCCTGGCCCAAACTGGTTCTGGGCATCAGAACTGGCATCAAAGTGGGCAAAACCCCAGTTTTCACAGATTTGAATAAGTAACTGGTGTTTGTGAGGGGTTAAATGGCTTTGGGACACTGATCTCACACCACATTTACATACCTAGTGATGCCACATATCAAATTCACATCACTCCAGCCTGGCCCAAACTGGTTCTGGGCATCAGAACTGGCATCAAAGTGGTCAAAACCCCAGTTTTCACAGATTTGAATAAGTAACCAGTGTTTTGAGGGGTTAAATGGCTTTGGGCCACTGATCTCACACCACATTTACATACCTAAAGATGCCACACATCAAATTCAGATCACTCCAGCCTGGCCCAAACTAGTTCTGGGCATCAGAACTGGCATCAAAGTGGTCAAAACCCCAGTTTTCACAGATTTGAATAAGTAACCAGTGTTTTTGAGGGGTTAAATGGCTTTGGGCCACTGATCTCACAACACATTTACATACCTAGTGATGACAAACATCAAATTCAGATCACTCCAGCCTGGCCCAAACAGGTTCTGGGCATCAGAACTGGCATCAAAGTGGGCAAAACCCCAGTTTTCACAGATTTGAATAAGTAACTGGTGTTTGTGAGGGGTTAAATGGCTTTGGGACACTGATCTCACACCACATTTACATACCTAGTGATGCCACATATCAAATTCACATCACTCCAGCCTGGCCCAAACTGGTTCTGGGCATCAGAACTGGCATCAAAGTGGTCAAAACCCCAGTTTTCACAGATTTGAATAAGTAACCAGTGTTTTGAGGGGTTAAATGGCTTTGGGCCACTGATCTCACACCACATTTACATACCTAAAGATGCCACATATCAAATTCAGATCACTCCAGCCTGGCCCAAACTAGTTCTGGGCATCAGAACTGGCATCAAAGTGGTCAAAACCAGAGTTTTCACAGATTTGAATAAGTAACCAGTGTTTTTGAGGGGTTAAATGGCTTTGGGCCACTGATCTCACAACACATTTACATACCTAGTGATGACAAACATCAAATTCAGATCACTCCAGCCTGGCCCAAACAGGTTCTGGGCATCAGAACTGGCATCAAAGTGGGCAAAACCCCAGTTTTCACAGATTTGAATAAGTAACCAGTGTTTTTGAGGGGTTAAATGGCTTTGGGCCACTGATCTCCCAAGACATTTACATACCTAGTGATGTCACACATCAAACTCAGATCACTCCAGCCTGGCCCAAACTGGTTCTGGGCATCAGAACTGGCATCAAAGTGGGCAAAACCCCAGTTTTCACAGATTTGAATAAGTAACTGGTGTTTTTGAGGAGTTAAATGGCTTTGGGCCACTGATCTCACACCACATTTACATACCTAGTGATGTCGCACATCAAACTCAGATCACTCCAGTTTGGCCCAAACAGGTTTTGGGCATCAGAACTGGCATCAAAGTGGTCAAAACCCCAGTTTTCACAGATTTGAATAAGTAATCAGTGTTTTGAGGGGTTAAATGGCTTTGGGCCACTGATCTCACACCACATTTACATACCTAAAGATGCCACACATCAAATTCAGATCACTCCAGCCTGGCCCAAACTAGTTCTGGGCATCAGAACTGGCATCAAAGTGGTCAAAACCCCAGTTTTCACAGATTTGAATAAGTAACCAGTGTTTTTGAGGGGTTAAATGGCTTTGGGCCACTGATCTCACAACACATTTACATACCTAGTGATGACAAACATCAAATTCAGATCACTCCAGCCTGGCCCAAACAGGTTCTGGGCATCAGAACTGGCATCAAAGTGGGCAAAACCCCAGTTTTCACAGATTTGAATAAGTAACCAGTGTTTTTGAGGGGTTAAATGGCTTTGGGCCACTGATCTCCCAAGACATTTACATACCTAGTGATGTCACACATCAAACTCAGATCACTCCAGCCTGGCCCAAACTGGTTCTGGGCATCAGAACTGGCATCAAAGTGGGCAAAACCCCAGTTTTCACAGATTTGAATAAGTAACTGGTGTTTTTGAGGAGTTAAATGGCTTTGAGCCACTGATCTCACACCACATTTACATACCTAGTGATGTCGCACATCAAACTCAGATCACTCCAGTTTGGCCCAAACAGGTTTTGGGCATCAGAACTGGCATCAAAGTGGGCAAAACCCCAGTTTTCACAGATTTGAATAAGTAACTGGTGTTTTTGAGGGGTTTAAAGGCTTTGGGCCACTGATCTCACACCATATTTACATACCTAGTGATGTCGCACATAAAATTCAGATCACTCCAGCCTGGGCCAAACAGGTTCTGGGCATCAGAACTGGCATCAAAGTGGGCAAAACCCCAGTTTTCACAGATTTGAATAAGTAACCAGTGTTTTGAGGGGTTAAATGGCTTTCGGCCACTGATCTCACAACACATTTACATACCTAGTGATGCCCCACATCAACATCAGATCAGTCCAGCCTGGCCCAAACAGGTTCTGGGCATCAGAACTGGCATCAAAGTGGGCAAAACCCCAGTTTTCACAGATTTGAATAATTAGTGTTTTTGAGGGGTTAAGTGGCTTTGGGCCAGTGATCTCACACCACATTTACATACCTAGTGATGCCACACATCAAATTCACATCACTCCAGCCTGGCCCAAACAGGTTCGGGGCATCAGAACTGGCATCAAAGTGGGCAAAACCCCAGTTTTCACAGATTTGAATAAGTAACTGGTGTTTTTGAGGGGTTAAATGGCTTTGGGCCACTGATCTCACAACACATTTACATACCTAGTGATGCCACCCATCAAATTCAGATCACTCCAGCCTGGCCCAAACAGGTTCTGGGCATCAGAACTGGCATCAAAGTGGGCAAAACCCCAGTTTTCACAGATTTGAATAAGTAACCAGTGTTTTGAGGGGTTAAATGGCTTTGGGCCACTGATCTCACACCACATTTACATACCTGGTGATGCCACACATCAAATTCAAATCACTCCAGCCTGGCCCAAACAGGTTCTGGGCATCAGAACTGGCATCAAAGTGGGCAAAACCCCAGTTTTCACAGATTTGAATAAGTAACTGGTGTTTTTGAGGGGTTAAATGGCTTTGGGCCACTGATCTCACACCACATTTACATACCTAGTGATGACACACATCAAATTCAGATCACTCCAGCCTGGCCCAAACAGGTTCTGGGCATCAGAACTGGCATCAAATTGGTCAAAACCCCAGTTTTCACAGATTTGAATAAGTAACCAGTGTTTTTGAGGGGTTAAATGGCTTTGGGCCACTGATCTCCCAAGACATTTACATACCTAGTGATGTCACACATCAAACTCAGATCACTCCAGCCTGGCCCAAACTGGTTCTGGGCATCAGAACTGGCATCAAAGTGGGCAAAACCCCAGTTTTCACAGATTTGAATAAGTAACTGGTGTTTGTGAGGGGTTAAATGGCTTTGGGCCACTGATCTCACACCACATTTACATACCTAGTGATGTCGCACATAAAATTCAGATCACTCCAGCCTGGGCCAAACAGGTTCTGGGCATCAGAACTGGCATCAAAGTGGGCAAAACCCCAGTTTTCACAGATTTGAATAAGTAACCAGTGTTTTTGAGGGGTTAAATGGCTTTGGGCCACTGATCTCACACCACATTTACATACCTAGTGATGTCGCACATAAAATTCAGATCACTCCAGCCTGGGCCAAACAGGTTCTGGGCATCAGAACTGGCATCAAAGTGGGCAAAACCCCAGTTTTCACAGATTTGAATAAGTAACTGGTGTTTGTGAGGGGTTAAATGGCTTTGGGACACTGATCTCACACCACATTTACATACCTAGTGATGCCACATATCAAATTCACATCACTCCAGCCTGGCCCAAACTGGTTCTGGGCATCAGAACTGGCATCAAAGTGGGCAAAACCCCAGTTTTCACAGATTTGAATAAGTAACTGGTGTTTGTGAGGGGTTAAATGGCTTTGGGACACTGATCTCACACCACATTTACATACCTAGTGATGCCACATATCAAATTCACATCACTCCAGCCTGGCCCAAACTGGTTCTGGGCATCAGAACTGGCATCAAAGTGGTCAAAACCCCAGTTTTCACAGATTTGAATAAGTAACCAGTGTTTTGAGGGGTTAAATGGCTTTGGGCCACTGATCTCACACCACATTTACATACCTAAAGATGCCACACATCAAATTCAGATCACTCCAGCCTGGCCCAAACTAGTTCTGGGCATCAGAACTGGCATCAAAGTGGTCAAAACCCCAGTTTTCACAGATTTGAATAAGTAACCAGTGTTTTTGAGGGGTTAAATGGCTTTGGGCCACTGATCTCACAACACATTTACATACCTAGTGATGACAAACATCAAATTCAGATCACTCCAGCCTGGCCCAAACAGGTTCTGGGCATCAGAACTGGCATCAAAGTGGGCAAAACCCCAGTTTTCACAGATTTGAATAAGTAACTGGTGTTTGTGAGGGGTTAAATGGCTTTGGGACACTGATCTCACACCACATTTACATACCTAGTGATGCCACATATCAAATTCACATCACTCCAGCCTGGCCCAAACTGGTTCTGGGCATCAGAACTGGCATCAAAGTGGTCAAAACCCCAGTTTTCACAGATTTGAATAAGTAACCAGTGTTTTGAGGGGTTAAATGGCTTTGGGCCACTGATCTCACACCACATTTACATACCTAAAGATGCCACACATCAAATTCAGATCACTCCAGCCTGGCCCAAACTAGTTCTGGGCATCAGAACTGGCATCAAAGTGGTCAAAACCAGAGTTTTCACAGATTTGAATAAGTAACCAGTGTTTTTGAGGGGTTAAATGGCTTTGGGCCACTGATCTCACAACACATTTACATACCTAGTGATGACAAACATCAAATTCAGATCACTCCAGCCTGGCCCAAACAGGTTCTGGGCATCAGAACTGGCATCAAAGTGGGCAAAACCCCAGTTTTCACAGATTTGAATAAGTAACCAGTGTTTTTGAGGGGTTAAATGGCTTTGGGCCACTGATCTCCCAAGACATTTACATACCTAGTGATGTCACACATCAAACTCAGATCACTCCAGCCTGGCCCAAACTGGTTCTGGGCATCAGAACTGGCATCAAAGTGGGCAAAACCCCAGTTTTCACAGATTTGAATAAGTAACTGGTGTTTTTGAGGGGTTAAATGGCTTTGGGCCACTGATCTCACACCACATTTACATACCTAGTGATGTCGCCCATCAAACTCAGATCACTCCAGTTTGGCCCAAACAGGTTTTGGGCATCAGAACTGGCATCAAAGTGGTCAAAACCCCAGTTTTCACAGATTTGAATAAGTAATCAGTGTTTTGAGGGGTTAAATGGCTTTGGGCCACTGATCTCACACCACATTTACATACCTAAAGATGCCACACATCAAATTCAGATCACTCCAGCCTGGCCCAAACTAGTTCTGGGCATCAGAACTGGCATCAAAGTGGTCAAAACCCCAGTTTTCACAGATTTGAATAAGTAACCAGTGTTTTTGAGGGGTTAAATGGCTTTGGGCCACTGATCTCACAACACATTTACATACCTAGTGATGACAAACATCAAATTCAGATCACTCCAGCCTGGCCCAAACAGGTTCTGGGCATCAGAACTGGCATCAAAGTGGGCAAAACCCCAGTTTTCACAGATTTGAATAAGTAACCAGTGTTTTTGAGGGGTTAAATGGCTTTGGGCCACTGATCTCCCAAGACATTTACATACCTAGTGATGTCACACATCAAACTCAGATCACTCCAGCCTGGCCCAAACTGGTTCTGGGCATCAGAACTGGCATCAAAGTGGGCAAAACCCCAGTTTTCACAGATTTGAATAAGTAACTGGTGTTTTTGAGGAGTTAAATGGCTTTGAGCCACTGATCTCACACCACATTTACATACCTAGTGATGTCGCACATCAAACTCAGATCACTCCAGTTTGGCCCAAACAGGTTTTGGGCATCAGAACTGGCATCAAAGTGGGCAAAACCCCAGTTTTCACAGATTTGAATAAGTAACTGGTGTTTTTGAGGGGTTTAAAGGCTTTGGGCCACTGATCTCACACCATATTTACATACCTAGTGATGTCGCACATAAAATTCAGATCACTCCAGCCTGGGCCAAACAGGTTCTGGGCATCAGAACTGGCATCAAAGTGGGCAAAACCCCAGTTTTCACAGATTTGAATAAGTAACCAGTGTTTTGAGGGGTTAAATGGCTTTCGGCCACTGATCTCACAACACATTTACATACCTAGTGATGCCCCACATCAACATCAGATCAGTCCAGCCTGGCCCAAACAGGTTCTGGGCATCAGAACTGGCATCAAAGTGGGCAAAACCCCAGTTTTCACAGATTTGAATAATTAGTGTTTTTGAGGGGTTAAGTGGCTTTGGGCCAGTGATCTCACACCACATTTACATACCTAGTGATGCCACACATCAAATTCACATCACTCCAGCCTGGCCCAAACAGGTTCGGGGCATCAGAACTGGCATCAAAGTGGGCAAAACCCCAGTTTTCACAGATTTGAATAAGTAACTGGTGTTTTTGAGGGGTTAAATGGCTTTGGGCCACTGATCTCACAACACATTTACATACCTAGTGATGCCACCCATCAAATTCAGATCACTCCAGCCTGGCCCAAACAGGTTCTGGGCATCAGAACTGGCATCAAAGTGGGCAAAACCCCAGTTTTCACAGATTTGAATAAGTAACCAGTGTTTTGAGGGGTTAAATGGCTTTGGGCCACTGATCTCACACCACATTTACATACCTGGTGATGCCACACATCAAATTCAAATCACTCCAGCCTGGCCCAAACAGGTTCTGGGCATCAGAACTGGCATCAAAGTGGGCAAAACCCCAGTTTTCACAGATTTGAATAAGTAACTGGTGTTTTTGAGGGGTTAAATGGCTTTGGGCCACTGATCTCACACCACATTTACATACCTAGTGATGACACACATCAAATTCAGATCACTCCAGCCTGGCCCAAACAGGTTCTGGGCATCAGAACTGGCATCAAATTGGTCAAAACCCCAGTTTTCACAGATTTGAATAAGTAACCAGTGTTTTTGAGGGGTTAAATGGCTTTGGGCCACTGATCTCCCAAGACATTTACATACCTAGTGATGTCACACATCAAACTCAGATCACTCCAGCCTGGCCCAAACTGGTTCTGGGCATCAGAACTGGCATCAAAGTGGGCAAAACCCCAGTTTTCACAGATTTGAATAAGTAACTGGTGTTTGTGAGGGGTTAAATGGCTTTGGGCCACTGATCTCACACCACATTTACATACCTAGTGATGTCGCACATAAAATTCAGATCACTCCAGCCTGGGCCAAACAGGTTCTGGGCATCAGAACTGGCATCAAAGTGGGCAAAACCCCAGTTTTCACAGATTTGAATAAGTAACCAGTGTTTTTGAGGGGTTAAATGGCTTTGGGCCACTGATCTCACACCACATTTACATACCTAGTGATGTCGCACATAAAATTCAGATCACTCCAGCCTGGGCCAAACAGGTTCTGGGCATCAGAACTGGCATCAAAGTGGGCAAAACCCCAGTTTTCACAGATTTGAATAAGTAACTGGTGTTTGTGAGGGGTTAAATGGCTTTGGGACACTGATCTCACACCACATTTACATACCTAGTGATGCCACATATCAAATTCACATCACTCCAGCCTGGCCCAAACTGGTTCTGGGCATCAGAACTGGCATCAAAGTGGGCAAAACCCCAGTTTTCACAGATTTGAATAAGTAACTGGTGTTTGTGAGGGGTTAAATGGCTTTGGGACACTGATCTCACACCACATTTACATACCTAGTGATGCCACATATCAAATTCACATCACTTCAGCCTGGCCCAAACTGGTTCTGGGCATCAGAACTGGCATCAAAGTGGTCAAAACCCCAGTTTTCACAGATTTGAATAAGTAACCAGTGTTTTGAGGGGTTAAATGGCTTTGGGCCACTGATCTCACACCACATTTACATACCTAAAGATGCCACACATCAAATTCAGATCACTCCAGCCTGGCCCAAACTAGTTCTGGGCATCAGAACTGGCATCAAAGTGGTCAAAACCCCAGTTTTCACAGATTTGAATAAGTAACCAGTGTTTTTGAGGGGTTAAATGGCTTTGGGCCACTGATCTCACAACACATTTACATACCTAGTGATGACAAACATCAAATTCAGATCACTCCAGCCTGGCCCAAACAGGTTCTGGGCATCAGAACTGGCATCAAAGTGGGCAAAACCCCAGTTTTCACAGATTTGAATAAGTAACTGGTGTTTGTGAGGGGTTAAATGGCTTTGGGACACTGATCTCACACCACATTTACATACCTAGTGATGCCACATATCAAATTCACATCACTCCAGCCTGGCCCAAACTGGTTCTGGGCATCAGAACTGGCATCAAAGTGGTCAAAACCCCAGTTTTCACAGATTTGAATAAGTAACCAGTGTTTTGAGGGGTTAAATGGCTTTGGGCCACTGATCTCACACCACATTTACATACCTAAAGATGCCACACATCAAATTCAGATCACTCCAGCCTGGCCCAAACTAGTTCTGGGCATCAGAACTGGCATCAAAGTGGTCAAAACCAGAGTTTTCACAGATTTGAATAAGTAACCAGTGTTTTTGAGGGGTTAAATGGCTTTGGGCCACTGATCTCACAACACATTTACATACCTAGTGATGACAAACATCAAATTCAGATCACTCCAGCCTGGCCCAAACAGGTTCTGGGCATCAGAACTGGCATCAAAGTGGGCAAAACCCCAGTTTTCACAGATTTGAATAAGTAACCAGTGTTTTTGAGGGGTTAAATGGCTTTGGGCCACTGATCTCCCAAGACATTTACATACCTAGTGATGTCACACATCAAACTCAGATCACTCCAGCCTGGCCCAAACTGGTTCTGGGCATCAGAACTGGCATCAAAGTGGGCAAAACCCCAGTTTTCACAGATTTGAATAAGTAACTGGTGTTTTTGAGGAGTTAAATGGCTTTGGGCCACTGATCTCACACCACATTTACATACCTAGTGATGTCGCACATCAAACTCAGATCACTCCAGTTTGGCCCAAACAGGTTTTGGGCATCAGAACTGGCATCAAAGTGGTCAAAACCCCAGTTTTCACAGATTTGAATAAGTAATCAGTGTTTTGAGGGGTTAAATGGCTTTGGGCCACTGATCTCACACCACATTTACATACCTAAAGATGCCACACATCAAATTCAGATCACTCCAGCCTGGCCCAAACTAGTTCTGGGCATCAGAACTGGCATCAAAGTGGTCAAAACCCCAGTTTTCACAGATTTGAATAAGTAACCAGTGTTTTTGAGGGGTTAAATGGCTTTGGGCCACTGATCTCACAACACATTTACATACCTAGTGATGACAAACATCAAATTCAGATCACTCCAGCCTGGCCCAAACAGGTTCTGGGCATCAGAACTGGCATCAAAGTGGGCAAAACCCCAGTTTTCACAGATTTGAATAAGTAACCAGTGTTTTTGAGGGGTTAAATGGCTTTGGGCCACTGATCTCCCAAGACATTTACATACCTAGTGATGTCACACATCAAACTCAGATCACTCCAGCCTGGCCCAAACTGGTTCTGGGCATCAGAACTGGCATCAAAGTGGGCAAAACCCCAGTTTTCACAGATTTGAATAAGTAACTGGTGTTTTTGAGGAGTTAAATGGCTTTGAGCCACTGATCTCACACCACATTTACATACCTAGTGATGTCGCACATCAAACTCAGATCACTCCAGTTTGGCCCAAACAGGTTTTGGGCATCAGAACTGGCATCAAAGTGGGCAAAACCCCAGTTTTCACAGATTTGAATAAGTAACTGGTGTTTTTGAGGGGTTTAAAGGCTTTGGGCCACTGATCTCACACCATATTTACATACCTAGTGATGTCGCACATAAAATTCAGATCACTCCAGCCTGGGCCAAACAGGTTCTGGGCATCAGAACTGGCATCAAAGTGGGCAAAACCCCAGTTTTCACAGATTTGAATAAGTAACCAGTGTTTTTGAGGGGTTAAATGGCTTTGGGCCACTGATCTGACACCACATTTACATACCTAGTGATGTCGGACATCAAATTCAGATCACTCCAGCCTGGCCCAAACAGGTTCTGGGCATCAGAACTGGCATCAAAGTGGGCAAAACCCCAGTTTTCACAGATTTGAATAAGTAACCAGTGTTTTGAGGGGTTAAATGGCTTTCGGCCACTGATCTCACAACACATTTACATACCTAGTGATGCCCCACATCAACATCAGATCAGTCCAGCCTGGCCCAAACAGATTCTGGGCATCAGAACTGGCATCAAAGTGGGCAAAACCCCAGTTTTCACAGATTTCAATAAGTAACTGGTGTTTTTAAGGGGTTAAATGGCTTTGGGCCACTGATCTCACAACACATTTACATACCTAGTGATGCCACACATCAAATTCACATCACTCCAGCCTGGCCCAAACTGGTTCTGGGCATCAGAACTGGCATCAAAGTGGTCAAAACCCCAGTTTTCACAGATTTGAATAAGTAATCAGTGTTTTGAGGGGTTAAATGGCTTTGGGCCACTGATCTCACACGACATTTACATACCTAAAGATGCCACACATCAAATTCAGATCACTCCAGCCTGGCCCAAACTAGTTCTGGGCATCAGAACTGGCATCAAAGTGGTCAAAACCCCAGTTTTCACAGATTTGAATAAGTAACCAGTGTTTTTGAGGGGTTAAATGGCTTTGGGCCACTGATCTCACAACACATTTACATACCTAGTGATGTCACACATCAAACTCAGATCACTCCAGCCTGGCCCAAACTGGTTCTGGGCATCAGAACTGGCATCAAAGTGGGCAAAACCCCAGTTTTCACAGATTTGAATAAGTAACTGGTGTTTTTGAGGAGTTAAATGGCTTTGAGCCACTGATCTCACACCACATTTACATACCTAGTGATGTCGCACATCAAACTCAGATCACTCCAGTTTGGCCCAAACAGGTTTTGGGCATCAGAACTGGCATCAAAGTGGGCAAAACCCCAGTTTTCACAGATTTGAATAAGTAACTGGTGTTTTTGAGGGGTTTAAAGGCTTTGGGCCACTGATCTCACACCATATTTACATACCTAGTGATGTCGCACATAAAATTCAGATCACTCCAGCCTGGGCCAAACAGGTTCTGGGCATCAGAACTGGCATCAAAGTGGGCAAAACCCCAGTTTTCACAGATTTGAATAAGTAACCAGTGTTTTTGAGGGGTTAAATGGCTTTGGGCCACTGATCTCACACCACATTTACATACCTAGTGATGTCGCACATCAAATTCAGATCACTCCAGCCTGGCCCAAACAGGTTCTGGGCATCAGAACTGGCATCAAAGTGGGCAAAACCCCAGTTTTCACAGATTTGAATAAGTAACCAGTGTTTTGAGGGGTTAAATGGCTTTCGGCCACTGATCTCACAACACATTTACATACCTAGTGATGCCCCACATCAACATCAGATCAGTCCAGCCTGGCCCAAACAGGTTCTGGGCATCAGAACTGGCATCAAAGTGGGCAAAACCCCAGTTTTCACAGATTTCAATAAGTAACTGGTGTTTTTGAGGGGTTAAATGGCTTTGGGCCACTGATCTCACAACACATTTACATACCTAGTGATGCCACACATCAACATCAGATCAGTCCAGCCTGGCCCAAACAGGTTCTGGGCATCAGAACTGGCATCAAAGTGGGCAAAACCCCAGTTTTCACAGATTTCAATAAGTAACTGGTGTTTTTGAGGGGTTAAATGGCTTTGGGCCACTGATCTCACAACACATTTACATACCTAGTGATGCCACACATCAAATTCACATCACTCCAGCCTGGCCCAAACTGGTTCTGGGCATCAGAACTGGCATCAAAGTGGGCAAAACCCCAGTTTTCCCAGATTTGAATAAGTAACTGGTGTTTGTGAGGGGTTAAATGGCTTTGGGACACTGATCTCACACCACATTTACATACCTAGTGATGCCACATATCAAATTCACATCACTCCAGCCTGGCCCAAACTGGTTCTGGGCATCAGAACTGGCATCAAAGTGGTCAAAACCCCAGTTTTCCCAGATTTGAATAAGTAACCAGTGTTTTGAGGGGTTAAATGGCTTTGGGCCACTGATCTCACACCACATTTACATACCTAAAGATGCCACACATCAAATTCAGATCACTCCAGCCTGGCCCAAACTAGTTCTGGGCATCAGAACTGGCATCAAAGTGGCCAAAACCCCAGTTTTCACAGATTTGAATAAGTAACCAGTGTTTTTGAGGGGTTAAATGGCTTTGGGCCACTGATCTCACAACACATTTACATACCTAGTCATGCCACACATCAAATTCACATCACTCCAGCCTGGCCCAAACTGGTTCTGGGCATCAGAACTGGCATCAAAGTGGGCAAAACCCCAGTTTTCACAGATTTGAATAAGTAACCAGTGTTTTTGAGGGGATAAATGGCTTTGGGCCACTGATCTGACACCACATTTACATACCTAGTGATGACACACATCAAATTCAGATCACTCCAGCCTGGCCCAAACAGGTTCTGGGCATCAGAACTGGCATCAAAGTGGGCAAAACCCCAGTTTTCACAGATTTGAATAAGTAACCAGTGTTTTGAGGGGTTAAATGGCTTTGGGCCAGTGATCTCACACCACATTTACATACCTAAAGATGCCACACATCAAATTCAGATCACTCCAGCCTGGCCCAAACTGGTTCTGGGCATCAGAACTGGCATCAAAGTGGGCAAAACCCCAGTTTTCACAGATTTGAATAAGTAACCAGTGTTTTTGAGGGGATAAATGGCTTTGGGCCACTGATCTCACACCACATTTACATACCTAGTGATGCCACACATCAAATTCAGATCACTCCAGCCTGGCCCAAACAGGTTCTGGGCATCAGAACTGGCATCAAAGTGGGCAAAACCCCAGTTTTCACAGATTTGAATAAGTAACCAGTGTTTTTGACGGGTTAAACGGCTTTGGGCCACTGATCTCACACCACATTTACATACCTAGTGATGTCGCACATAAAATTCAGATCCCTCCAGCCTGGCCCAAACAGGTTCTGGGCATCAGAACTGGCATCAAAGTGGGCAAAACCCCAGTTTTCACAGATTTGAATAATTGGTGTTTTTGAGGGGTTAAGTGGCTTTGGGCCAGTGATCTCACACCACATTTACATACCTAGTGATGCCACACATCAAATTCACATCACTCCAGCCTGGGCCAAACAGTTTCGGGGCATCAGAACTGGCATCAAAGTGGGCAAAACCCCAGTTTTCACAGATTTGAATAAGTAACTGGTGTTTTTGAGGGGTTAAGTGGCTTTGGGCCACTGATCTCACACCACATTTACATACCTAGTGATGCCACACATCAAATTCAGATCACTCCAGCCTGGCCCAAACAGGTTCTGGGCATCAGAACTGGCATCAAAGTGGGCAAAACCCCAGTTTTCACAGATTTGAATAAGTAACCAGTGTTTTGAGGGGTTAAATGGCTTTGGGCCACTGATCTCACACCACATTTACATACCTGGTGATGCCACACATCAAATTCACATCACTCCAGCCTGGCCCAAACAGGTTCTGGGCATCAGAACTGGCATCAAAGTGGGCAAAACCCCAGTTTTCACAGATTTGAATAAGTAACTGGTGTTTTTGAGGGGTTAAATGGCTTTGGGCCACTGATCTCACAACACATTTACATACCTAGTCATGCCACACATCAAATTCAGATCAGTCCAGCTTGGTCCAAACAGGTTCTGGGCATCAGAACTGGCATCAAAGTGGGCAAAACCCCAGTTTTCACAGAGTTGAATAAGTAACTGGTGTTTTTGAGGGGTTAAATGGCTTTGGGCTACTGATCTCACACCACATTTACATACCTAGTGATGACAAACATCAAATTCAGATCAGTCCAGCCTGGCCCAAACAGGTTCTGGGCATCAGAACTGGCATCAAAGTGGGCAAAAGCCCAGTTTTCACAGATTTGAATAAGTAACCAGTGTTTTGAGGGGTTAAATGGCTTTGGGCCACTGATCTCACAACACATTTACATACCTAGTGATGCCCCACATCAACATCAGTTCAGTCCAGCCTGGCCCAAACAGGTTCTGGGCATCAGAACTGGCATCAAAGTGGGCAAAACCCCAGTTTTCACAGATTTGAATAAGTAACTGGTGTTTTTGAGGGGTTTAATGGCTTTGGGACACTGATCTCACACCACATTTACATACCTAGTGATGACACACATCAAATTCAGATCACTCCAGCCTGGCCCAAACAGGTTCTGGGCATCAGAACTGGCATCAAAGTGGGCAAAACCCCAGTTTTCACAGATTTGAATAAGTAACTGGTGTTTTTGAGGGGTTAAATGGCTTTGGGACACTGATCTCACACCACATTTACATACCTAGTGATGCCACACATCAAATTCAGATCACTCCAGCCTGGCCCAAACAGGTTCTGGGAATCAGAACTGGCATCAAAGTGGGCAAAATCCCCTCAAAAACACTGGTTACTTATTCAAATCTAACTGGGGTTTTGCCCACTTTGATGCCAGTTCTGATGCCCAGAACCTGTTTGGGCCAGGCTGGAGTGATGTGAATTTGATGTGTGACATCACTAGGTATGAAAATGTGTTGTGAGATCAGTGGCCCAAAGCCATTTAACCCCTCAAAAACACCAGTTACTTTTTCAAATCTGTGAAAACTGGGGTTTTGCCCACTTTGATGCCAGTTCTGATGCCCAGAACCTGTTTGGGCCAGGCTGGAGGGATCTGAATTTTATGTGTGGCATCACTAGGTATGTAAATGTGGTGTGAGATCAGTGGCCCAAAGCCATTTAACCCCTCAAAAACACCAGTTACTTATTCAAATCTGTGAAAACTGGGGTTTTGCCCACTTTGATGCCAGTTCTGATGCCCAGAACCTGTTTGGTTCAGGCTGAAGTGATCTGAATTTGATGTGTGGCTTCTTTAGGTATGTAAATGTCGTGTGAGATCAGTGGCCCAAAGCCATTTAACCCCTCAAAAACACCAGTTATTCAAATCTGTGAAAACTGGTGTTCTGCCCACTTTGATGCCAGTTCTGATGCCCAGAACCTGTTTGGGCCAGGCTGGAGTGATCTGAATTTGATGTGTGGCATCAGTAGGTATGTAAATGTGTTGTGAGATCAGTGGCCCAAAGCCATTTAACCCCTCAAAAACACCAGTTACTTATTCAAATCTGTGAAAACTGGTGTTTTGCCCACTTTGATGCCAGTTCTGATGCCCAGAACCTGTTTGGGCCAGGCTGGAGTGATCTGAATTTGATGTGTGGCATCACCAGGTATGTAAATGTGGTGTGAGATCAGTGGCCCAAAGCCATTTAACCCCTCAAAAACACTGGTTACTTATTCAAATCTGTGAAAACTGGTGTTTTGCCCACTTTGATGCCAGTTCTGATGCCCAGAACCTGTTTGGGCCAGGCTGGAGTGATCTGAATTTGATATGTGGCATCACCAGGTATGTAAATGTGGTGTCAGGTCAGTGGCCCAAACCTCAAAAACACAGGTTACTTATTCAAATCTGTGAAAACTGGTGTTTTGCCCACTTTGATGCCAGTTCTGATGCCCAGAACCTGTTTGGGCCAGGCTGGAGTGATCTGAATTTGATGTGTGGCATCACTAGGTATGTAAATGTCGTGTGAGATCAGTGGCCCAAAGCCATTTAACCCCTCAAAAACACAGGTTATTTATTCAAATCTGTGAAAACTGGTGTTTTGCCCACTTTGATGCCAGTTCTGATGCCCAGAACCTGTTTGGGCCAGGCTGGAGTGATCTGAATTTGATGTGTGGCATCACTAGGTATGTAAATGTGGTGTGAGATCAGTGGCCCAAAGCCATTTAACTCCTCAAAAACACCAGTTACTTTTTCAAATCTGTGAAAACTGGGGTTTTGCCCACTTTGATGCCAGTTCTGATGCCCAGAACCTGTTTTGGCCAGGCTGGAGTGATCTGAATTTGATGTGTGGCATCTTTAGGTATGTAAATGTGTTGTGAGATCAGTGGTTCAAAGCCATTTAACCCCTCAAAAACACTGGTTACTTATTCAAATCTGTGAAAACTGGTGTTTTGCCCACTTTGATGCCAGTTCTGATGCCCAGAACCTGTTTGGGCCAGGCTGGAGTGATCTGAATTTGATGTGTGGCATCACCAGGTATGTAAATGTCATGTGAGATCAGTGGCCCAAAGCCATTTAACCCCTCAAAAACACCAGTTACTTTTTCAAATCTGTGAAAACTGGGGTTTTGCCCACTTTGATGCCAGTTTTGATGCCCAGAACCCCTTTGGGCCAGGCTGGAGACACTTGAGTTTGATTAGAGGCATCACTAGATATGCAATTATGGTGTTAGATCAGTGGCCCAAAGCCATTTAACCCTTTCACTAACATACTTCGGTGCCCACTTTGATGCCCATTTTTTGCCAGTTTTATAATTTTCGCAGCTGGTTTTGAGTGTATGTATATTAGGGCTCATCAGTGCATTGTATTTTATTATTGTCATGTGTTTTTTTTGTTGATAAATGCATAAAAAACTGAAAAAACTAAATTGCCGAATAAGAAACTGACGAATAAGAAACCAACTTCAGCATCGTAAAGGAAAGTGAGGAGTAAGAAAGTCTGCAGAGTGGTAGTAAAGACACTGCAAAGATCTGAGGAGAAAGATCAGCCACTCAGAGGAGGAAAGTAGCTGCAGAGCGAGAGAGCAAGCTCCAAGGACAGAGGGATCCTATGGGGTGGACATCCAGGGCTCACAATACTTTGCACACACGGGTTGCAGATCCCAGAACACACCGGGACTTCAAGCCATCTGTTAACTCTGCTAGGCGGGTGGGTTTTCAGAGCTCATCTGCTACGACTAAGGTCCGAGACATCAGCAGCAAAGAGGGGACCGGGAGCCCTACTATCCCTGGCCGCAAACCGCGAGTGGCGTAGTCGGACTTTATTTTTATTTTTTTATTTTTCATTTCAAATTGTTCGACGGTGCCCCCGGGTCTGGGACCCCTCGAGCCACGGACTGCCCGGAACCGAGCAGCTCGGCTGCCCCGGGGCGCAACACTATCATATTGGTGTGTTTGGCATGCATTTTGCATGCGTTTTACCTGCGGTTTTGTCAACAAAAACGCAGTTCACCAGCTTAGTTCCAGAATGACCAAATCAATGCTGTAGTGATTTTGACATGCCGGTGACCGTGTCAGTGCCCGTGTCAGTGTCGGTTCCTGTGCCTGTGTCGATGTCTCTGTCTCTCTTGCGCTCTCTCTTTCTCCCCAAGCAGTACATACTCACCGATCACCGAGCTGTCGAGCAATCAGATGCGTCCCCATGCTGAGTGACACGTGTCTGACTGCAACCGATCACAGCCGCCGGTGGGTGTGTCTACATCGTACAGCACTGAAGACAAGAGTCGCTCTATCAGCAGTGGAGGACTCGAGCTGTGACAGCAAACACCTGAGTGACGGCACCTCTGATCCCGCGGCTCACTTCAGTCACTCGGGTGGTTTGTTGTGATAGCTGGAGGAGTCCAACTGTGAAGTGACAGGCTGTCACAGCAAACCACCGAGTGACTAAAGTGAGCCGCGCAATCACCAGTGACCTCACTCAGGTATTTGCTGTCACAGATCAAGTCCTCCACCTGTGAGCGCACATCAGGCCGCGACTAAAGTGAGCCGCAGCTGGAGGACTCAGGTGAGTGATGGCACCGCCGATCGCGCACCTCACTTCAGTAGCAGCCTGAACCACAGTGAATCCGTGACGTCATTGCTGCAAGACCCGTAGCTGTGACGTCAGGGATTCACCCCAGTTCATTCTGGTCGCTTCGGCTCTGTCCACACTCACAGCTGGCAGCCATGCTGTATGACCGCTGACTGTGACAGGACAGGGATATAGCAGAGCTGGAAGCATTGTGGGACCTTGTATGGATTACTTCAGACCTGGAGGGGTGTTTTGGGGGTTAATAAAGTGGTGAAAGAGGATGTTTTTTATTTTATTTCAAATAAAGGATTTTTTGGGTGTTTGTGGTTATTTACTTTCACTTACAGATTAGTGATGTGGGGTGTCTCAGACGCCGACCATCACTAACCTAAGGCTTAGTGGCAGCTATGGGCTATTAACCCCTTATAACCCTGATTGCCATTGCACCAGGTCAACGGGAAGAGCCGGGTCCAGTGCCAGAATTGACGCATCTTATGGATGTGCCACTTCTGGGGCAGCTGTGGGCTGCTATTGTTAGGCTGGAAAGGGATAAATAACGATGGCCCTTCCCACCCTAATAATAACAGCCCCGAGCTGTCTGCTGCACCTTTGCTGGTATTAGAAAAATGGGGTGATCCCACGTCATTTTTTTTTTTTTTTAAATAAATCAAATAATTAAAAAAAAAAAAAACATGGGATCTCCTCTATTTTTCATAACCAGCCAAGGTACAGCAGACAGCTGAGGATTGCAGCCTGCAGCTGCTACTGTTCCTGTTTCCTGTGCTTGATATGAAAAAGGGGGGAACCCAATTAATTTTTTTTACCCCTCCCAATAATTTCAAAAAGAGGTACCCAAGCTAGCTATCCCTCTATCAAGCTATTCTGTTATTTCTTTCTATGCATTCTGTTCTTTCTTATTATCTAATATATATGTTCTTATCTATCTATCCATCTAGCTATTATTTCTATTTTTTTTCTATCTATCATCTAATCTAGCTATCTAGCCATTATCTTATTCTATTATATTTTGTTTCTCCTTTGAAAAACGCAATAACAAAAACCGCATCAAAACCGCGCTAAAAACGCATCAGAAACACACCTACATGACAAGCGGTTGTTTTTTTTTTTTAACATTTCCAGGCTCTCTGACAAGATGCAGTTTTGGTTGCAGTTTGTGTGCAGAAAAAACTGCTCCATGCGCATATAGCCTTACATTATGCTGATTGCACATTCACTGCACTGACCGCAGACCCGGAAGTAACAGCAGCATGGTAGACAGCAGTGCCGGAGACAGGTAAGTATACCAGTTCATGCTGTCTGTGTGCTATCTGGATGTCACACGGTCACAGGTACAGCACACGGAGAACACACATACGTACTTACACCACGGACTGGGCAAAAAATGTGTGTTTTATGTGTACGTGTGAAAGAGGCCTAATAGTGATAATCTGCAGAGTAATAGCAATAATATGCAGGATAAGAGCTTGGGTTCCACTTGTGTTTTGCAAAGACTAGTGCAATCCGAAAAAACATCGGATTGTTCTCACTCTAAAGGGGGCTTTACACGGTAGCGATATCGCTGGCAATTTGTAGCGATAGCGAGCGTGTAAGTACCCGCCCCTGTCGCGCATGCGATTGTTTGTGATCGCTGCCGTAGCGAACATTATCGCTACGGCAGCGTCACAAATACTTACCTGGTCGTCGTCGTCGCTGTGACTGCCGAACAATCCCTCCTTCAAGGGGAGGGACGTTCGGCATCACAGCGACGTCACCGCAACGTCACTAAGCGGCCGGCCAATCAAAGTGGAGGGGCGGAGATGAGCAGGACGTAGCATCCCGCCCACCTCCTTCCTTACTCATTGTGGCCGGCGGTAGGTAAGGAGACGTTCCTCGCTCCTGCGGTGTCACACATAGCGATGTGTGCTGTCGCATGAGCGATTAACCACCTAGATAAACAACCCTTACCGATTTTTGAGTTTGGGACGACCTCTCCATGGTGAACGATTTTCACCATTTTTGAGGTCGCTTAAGGTCGCTGGTCAGTGTTACACGCTGCGATATCGTTAATGACGCCGGATGTGCGTCACTAACAACTTGACCCCGACGACAAAACATTAACGATATCGTAGCATGTAAAGCCCCCTTAAGAGTACGTGCCCATACAAGCATGGTGGATGGGGTTTCTAGAAATCCCATGCCCACTATGCTTCTTTTTTCTGCAGTAACCACTGACCTGCGGTGCGTGTTTCCAGACCGCAGCATGTCAATTCTTTGCTGCGGATTCGCATGTGTCCTCTGTAGGGAGAACACAAGCGAGAGACCGCAGCGCAATGAACCCTGATCATGGGTACAAGCAACTGCGGTCTCCTGTGTTCTCCTGCCAAGGAGACTCGCAGACCTGCATTTCAGGACCCACTGCGTCCGGGACGCAGTGTCTCCTGATCGTGGGCACATACCCTAATGCAAAATTCTGAAGACGAGTCCATCTGTGATTGTTTTCTCATACCATATCGGCCTGGTAAATGAATCACAGCATGCTGCGTTTGGCAGTGAGTCTCAACTCACACGCACCCATACAAGTCTATGGGAGCGTGTGAAACATCCTACTGCACTCACATGTCATCCTACCGCAGTGCGATGTACGCAGAGACAGGGAGGAGTGGGAGGGAGTGCTCCTCCTCTCCTCCGCAGCTGTGACCCGATCGCAAGATCACATCACTGTCGCATGACCCTCGGCTCATGCTCGCAGCAGAGGATCATTAGCATATCACTTCTATGCTCTCGCATCAGAAGCTATGCGCAAGTGGAACTGAGGCCTAATAGCGATAATATGCAGGCTAATAGCATTAACATGGCACCTTACTGGGAGCTGCTGGCTTTCAGTCATAATGCATGCACATGGCTGCCAACTGTCTAGAATTTCCAGGACTATCCATAAAAATAAGGCACTTTTTTGCCCTGGCTATAAAAAAAAAATGTAAGCTATCCTTGATTTTTTTTTGAAGCTAAAGAAGTGTTTACAGATTATCTTGACTGTAATTGTCATTTTACAGGTTACAGTGAATGCAGCTAAAGTCTTTGTATCAGAATTATGGACTGTAGCCTTGAATCACTTATAATCATGATGATTTATTATGGTTTTCCAATCTGTCTGTGTCGCGGGCGGAGGAGGGGACGCTGCGCTCTCCCACTGCTCGGGTACGGCCGCTGCTGTTGCTGCTGCTGCTGCTCGGTGGTGGCTCGAGCGGTGGGCCGGATCCCGGGCACTCGAGCGGCGCTCCTCGCCCGTGAGTGAAAAGGGTGGGGATTGGATGGTGGAGATTTGGTTATTGTCCGTGACGCCACCCACGATTGTGGTGATATTGGTGACACCACCGCTGCTCTGGACGGGGATCCCGGCAGCGGTGACAGGGAACAGCTTTGATGTTAGTTCTCCCCTCCGTGGGTAGGGGGGTTGGTTGTCCCGGGCCCAGTGATGGGGTAGGGATGGATGGCAGGCGGGTTACGGGGCCTGGTGAGGTGCAGGGCCGTGGGGGCAGCGCTGTGCCGCACGGCACGGTGGTACTCACTCAGCCAATGATGAGGACACAGTTCTCGGTAAAACACACGGCTGGATGGACGGGTCCCACAGACGGCTGCGGTGTTGTTTCTCCCGGCAGGTTGATGGTGACTGCCTTTCCCTGCACCTATGTAGTGTAACGGTTCCACTGGGTTCCCACCGGTAACCCGCTCCCCAGCTTGGATGGTTGCTGGAGGAGCCCCTTTTGCCCGCAGGCTCTGGCCCTGGGAACTTTAGCCTTGGCGGTGACTGTGTTTCCCTCTCTCGGTTGGACGGTTGCCTTCTGTCGGGACTTGGCTGCTGGGAAACCCAGGAGGTTCCCTTCGCTAACGGATTTGGCAAATTCACAGCGACTCCTAGCCTTGCCGGGGTCCGTAAGCCCCTGCTGGATGGTGCTGGCTTCTCTTTGCGTACCGGTCTGGTACCGCCGGGCCACCTCCCGTCCACGGTCCTTACGGTTAGCTCCAATAGGCCACTCCTGCAGACGGTCACCACCGTCTGCCAACCTTGCTTATCCGCCCGGGCCACACACCCGGACCAACTTCAGGCTGCTTAACTGCCACTTTACTCCTTCCACTTTCCACTCTCAAACTGATCTGTCTGCTTTTCCCGCCTCCAGGACTGTGAACTCCTCGGTGGGTGGGGCCAACCACCTGGCCCACCCCCCTGGTGTGAACATCAGCCCCTGGAGGAAGGCAACAAGGGTTTCTGTCTGACTTCGGTGTGCCTGACCGGGAGTGCGGGGTGTGTAGGTGTTGTTCTCTGTGGCCCCTGGCTTGTCCAGGGCGCCACATCTGTAAAAAATATTGTCTGTGAATTTTTTCGTAAAACTGTGCAGAAAAAAAATAAAAATCAAGTTGTCAACCCTGGTGGAGTGGGTTCAGTGCACAGTGAGCTTTGGCTGTATGGACACCCTGGCATGTCAATAGATCGTACTGCAGGGCATATGGGCACAGCGAGCTGTCAATCAAAGGGCCTGCAGACAGCCACTGCTCACTGTGTACTGAGTGCCACTGCAGCTGTCTCTATCACTGAAAGGCAGCTGACCCTGGAGGATTGAAGTTCATTAACCTTCAGATTAACCCTATATGTGCAGGTTAATAGTGTTTGGAGACATGACATTCCCTTTAAATTTTATTCTCCTTTCTGTAACAGCGATGTGGACTGGCCTTGGCTTCTTTTTTTATATTTATATTTTTCCTGCCTATTTAAATTTATTTTACAAATTGTGTCCCCCATAACGTCACAAAAGGGGCATTTCAACAAGTACAGTGGGTACGGAAAGTATTCAGACCCCTTTAAATTTTTCACTCTTTGTTTCATTGCAGCCATTTGGTGAATTAAAAAAAGTTCATTTTTTTTCTCTCATTAATGTGCACTCTGCACCCCATCTTGACAGAAAAAAAGCAGAAATCTAGAAATGTTTACAAATTTGTTATACAAGAAAAAACTGAAATATCATGTGGTCATAAGTACGCAGACCCTTTGCTCAATATTGACTAGAAGCACCCTTTGAGCTAGTACAGCCATGAGTATTTTTGGGAATGATGCAACAAGTTTTTTCACACCTGGATTTGGGGATCCTCTGCCATTGTTCCTTGCAGATCCTCTCCAGTTCCATCAGGTTGGATGGTGAACGTTGGTGGACAGCCATTTTCAGGTCTCTCCAGAGATGCTCAATTGGGTTTAGGTCAGGGCTCTGGCTGGGCCAGTCAAGAATGGTCACAGAGTTGTTCTGAAGCCACTCCTTTGTTATTTTAACTGTGTGCTTAGGGTCGTTGTCTTGTTGGAAGGTGAACTTTCGGCCAAGTCTGAGGTCCAGAGCATCTGGAAGAGGTTTTCTTCCAGGATATCTCTGTACTTGGCCGCATTCATCTTTCCTTCAATTGCAACCAGTCGTCCTGTCCGTGCAGCTGAAAAACACCCCCATAGCATGATGCTGCCACCACCAGGTTTCACTGTTGGGATTGTATTAGGCAGGTGATGAGCAGTGCCTCGTTTTCTCCACACATACCGCTTAGAATTATCACCAAAAAGTCCTATCTTCATCTCATCAGACCAGAGAATCTTATTTCTATTAGTCTTTGAGTTCTTCATCTGTTTTTTTGCAAACTTTGCGGGCTTTCATGTGTCTTGCACTGAAGAGAGGCTTCCATCAGGCCACTCTGCCATAAAGGCCCGACTGGTGGAGGGCTGCAGTGATAGTTGACTTTGTGGAAGTTTATCCCATCTTCCTACTGTATCTCTGGAGCACAGCCACAATGATCTTAGGGTTCTTCTTTACCTCTCTCACCAAGGCTCTTCTCCCACGATTGCTCAGTTTGGCTGGATGGCCAGGGTACTGCAGAAATTTTTTGTAACCTTGGCAAGATCTATGCCTTGTAACAATCCTGTCTCTGAACTCGTTGGGCAGTTCCTTTGACTTCATGATTCTCATTTACTCATTAGTCTGACATGCACTGTGAGCTGTGCGGTCTTAGGGTATGTGCGCACGTTGCTTTTTTGCTGCTTTTTCTTCTGCGCTGTTTAATGCCAAACTGGATGTGTTCTTCTATTCAAGCAAAGTCTATGGGAATTTGGGTTTCTTGTTCACACTATGTTGTTCAAAATGCTGCCTTTTTGTGGCAGAACTTTGGTCAAAAACTCAGCTTTTCAAAGAAGCAACATGTCAATTGTTTTTGCCATTTGGGTTTTGCACTGCAAAGCTGAGTTTTTGACCAAAGTTCTGCCACAAAAAGGCAGCATTTTGAACAACATAGTGTGAACAAGAAACCCAAATTCCCAAAAACTTTGCTTGAATAGAAGAACACATCCATTTTGGCATTAAACAGCGCAGAAGAAAAAGCAGCAAAAAAGCAGGTAAAAAGCAGGTAAAAAGCAACGTGCGCACATACCCTTATATAGACAGGTGTGCGCCTTTCCAAATCAAGTCCTATCAGTTTAATGAAACACAGCTAGACTCCAATGAAGGAGTAGAACCATCTCAAGGAGGATCACAAAGAAAATGGACAGCATGTGATTTACATATGAGTGTCTGAGCAAAGGATATGACCATGTGATATTTCAGTTTTTCTTGTTTAATAAATTTGGAAAAAAATCTACATTTCTGGGGGTTTTCCTGTCAAGATGGGGTGCAGAGTGTACAGTACATTACTGAGAAAAAAAATGAACTTTTTCGAATTTACCAAATGGCTGCAATGAAACAGAGTGAAAAATGTAAAAGTGTCTGAATACTTTCCATACCCACTGTAAATACTTGTTTTTAATCAGCCCCCACTACCCCCTGGCTGCATAGCAGAACTGACTGGCTCTAATAAGACCTGGCAGCTGTTACTGCCACCTTAGGCTAGTTTCACACTTGCGTTGAACGGTATCCGTTGCATTGCGTTGTGTAACGGATGCAACGGATGTGTTGCATATAGTGGCACAACGGATGCTGCAAAACAACGCAATTCGTTTTGATTTTTTTTTTTTACCAGCGTTAGACTATTGTGAACGATCAGCTGATCGCTCCCTGCAGCCGGCCGATCAGCTGATCGCTCCCAGTAGCCGGCCGCCGGGTGATCAGCTGATCGCTCCCTGCAGCCGGCCGCCGGGTGATCAGCTAATCGCTCCCAGTAGCTGGCCGCCGGGTGATCAGCTGATCGCTCCCTGCAGCCGGCCGCCGGGTGATCAGCTGATCGCTCCCAGTAGCCGGCCGCCGGGTGATCAGCTGATCGCTCCCAGTAGCCGGCCGATCAGCTGATCGCTCCCTGCAGCCGACCGCCGGTGATCAGCTGAGCGCTGTCACTTGCCGGCCGCCGGGTGATCAGCTGATCGCTCCCAGTAGCCGGCCGATCAGCTGATCGCTCCCTGCAGCCGACCGCCGGTGATCAGCTGAGCGCTGTCACTTGCCGGCCGCCGGGTGATCAGCTGATCGCTCCCTGCAGCCGACCGCCGGTGATCAGCTGAGCGCTGTCACTTGCCGGCTACTGCCTGCAGCTCCTGCCATAGACAGAGCAGGGGCTGCCGGCAAAGTGCACGGAAGAAGTGACATGTCACTTCTTAGAAGGCGTGCTTCGGGCAGCAGCCGAAGCGCTGCGCTCTAAGACGCTACGTGCACACGGCCCCTGCATAATCTTCATAGATTATGCTGGGGACGCAGAACGCATGCAGTTACGCTGCGCTACAAAGCGCAGCGTAACTGCATGTAATTACGCAACGTGCGCACATAGCCTTAAAGTCGCTTTAGGGCTTCCCGACGGTGAATGGGGGCGCCCAAAACATTTATGGTGTCATACCCTCCATTGATAGGTAGGGACCTCTAGGGCTCATCAGGGCTAGCTGTTGAGGTATATATATATATATATATATATATATATATATATATATATATATATATACACACACACACACACACACACACACACACACACATATTATATATATACATATATATATATATATATATACACATACACAGTGCCTACAAGTAGTATTCAACCCCCTGCAGATTTAGCAGGTTTACACATTCGGAATTAACTTGGCATTGTGACATTTGGACTGTAGATCAGCCTGGAAGTGTGAAATGCACTGCAGCAAAAAAGAATGTTATTTCTTTTTTTATTTTTTTTTTTTTAAATTGTGAAAAGTTTATTCAGAGGGTCATTTATTATTCAACCCCTCAAACCACAAGAATTCTGTTTGGTTCCCCTAAAGTATTAAGAAGTATTTCAGGCACAAAGAACAATGAGCTTCACATGTTTGGATTAATTACCTCTTTTTCCAGCCTTTTCTGACTAATTAAGACCCTCCCCAAACTTGTGAACAGCACTCATACTTGGTCAACATGGGAAAGACAAAGGAGCATTCCAAGGCCATCAGAGACAAGATCGTGGAGGGTCACAAGGCTGGCAAGGGGTACAAAACCCTTTCCAGGGAGTTGGGCCTACATGTCTCCACTGTTGGGAGCATCATCCGGAAGTGGAAGGCTTATGGAACTACTGTTAGCCTTCCACGGCCTGGACAGCCTTTGAAAGTTTCCACCCGTGCCGAGGCCAGGCTTGTCCGAAGAGTCAAGGCTAACCCAAGGACAACAAGGAAGGAGCTCCGGGAAGATCTCATGGCAGTGGGGACATTGGTTTCAGTCAATACCATAAGTAACGTACTCCACCGCAATGGTCTCCGTTCCAGACGAGCCCGTAAGGTACCTTTACTTTCAAAGCGTCATGTCAAGGCTCGTCTACAGTTTGCTCATGATCACTTGGAGGACTTTGAGACTGAGACAGACTGGTTCAAGGTTCTCTGGTCTGATGAGACCAAGATCGAGATCTTTGGTGCCAACCACACACGTGACGTTTGGAGACTGGATGGCACTGCATACGACCCCAAGAATACCATCCTTACAGTCAAGCATGGTGGTGGCAGCATCATGCTGTGGGGCTGTTTCTCAGCCAAGGGGCCTGGCCATCTGGTCCGTATCCATGGGAAGATGGATAGCACGGCCTACCTGGAGATTTTGGCCAAGAACCTCCGCTCCTCCATCAAGGATCTTAATATGGGTCGTCATTTCATCTTCCAACAAGACAACGACCCAAAGCACACAGCCAAGAAAACCAAGGCCTGGTTCAAGAGAAAAAAATCAAGGTGTTGCAGTGGCCTAGTCAGTCTCCTGACCTTAACCCAATTGAAAACTTGTGGAAGGAGCTCAAGATTAAAGTCCACATGAGACACCCAAAGAACCTAGATAACTTGGAGAAGATCTGCATGGAGGAGTGGGCCAAGATAACTCCAGAGACCTGTGCCGGCCTGATCAGGTCTTATAAAAGACGATTATTAGCTGTAATTGCAAACAAGGGTTATTCCACAAAATATTAAACCTAGGGGTTGAATAATAATTGACCCACACTTTTATGTTGAAAATTTATTAAAATTTAACTGAGCAACATAACTTGTTGGTTTGTAAGATTTATGCATCCGTTAATAAATCCTGCTCTTGTTTGAAGTTTGCAGGCTCTAACTTATTTGCATCTTATCAAACCTGCTAAATCTTCAGGGGGTTGAATACTACTTGTAGGCACTGTATATATATATATATATATATATATATATACACATACACACATACATACACATATACATATATAGCCCTCTTGATGAAAGTGGCATCACCCCTCTCAATTTTGAAATTTGTATGTTTATTACGCACTGACATTACAGGGATGGACTCACTTGATTGAGAAAAATGGTTAATTTACTAACCTGTTGTATTCACATTTTGTACGTAATATTGTGCATGTCAGTTTATTAGAACGGTTTTTTTTTTGCCAGTATGACCCCTAACTTATTTAGGTATCTTACTATATTTACACAACTCTAACTTTTATGTGTCTTTTTTGTGGGCTCTAATTTTAGACATATTTATTAAAAGTTATTTTTTAACAGGGTTTTCTGGTACATTTAGGTTGTTTTGTCTATATACACTGCACAGTACCACTTCTCCTGTCCTGTATACTGGGTGTAATGGTCAAAGACAAAAGCAAAATATGTTTCAGCTCGCCCTGATTTCACGTCTCCACTGAGTTCAATTATAGCCGGGCGGTGCACGGATGCCAGTGTGGCGCCCCAGGATCTGGTTGCCACAACAGTGTTGCCCCTCCAAAGGGGCTGAGCCTGGAGGTAATTGGGGAAGTCTATTGGCCAGTAAGTACCAACATTCAACACCGTTTCTCCCTCAGGCCAGCAGAGGGAGCTCTAAACCTGGAGTTCCAGGGAGCACTTCCTTAAGCCTGACCTGGGGGAGGAGTTAGTTAGTCTGTTAGGGAAGTTCAAGGAGAGAGGAGCTGAGTAGACGGTCTTGTGAGCTGGGGTTTGGAGCTAGGCTAGCTCAACCCAGAAAAGCAGGAGCCGTAGCGAGGCACGTAGAGAAGACTCTAGGGGAGAACTGATCAGAACCTGTTCACCTCAGAAAAGCATTCACTAAGAATTAGACATCGGAGTCTGTGGTTGCCAGGGTGTTAGATCCCCCAGTAACCGAATCCGAAGGGCAGAAGGACTGTAGGTCTCCTGGCCCCCAAAACAACCTGAAGGTACAGCTGTATCACCAGGGCCCGGTGTGGACCCCAGCAGGGAAGCATCAGAGAGGGCCTGCGCAGCCTATCCTACGAGAAAGGGACGTACCACCAGTCCAGTCCCAGCAGCAAGAAGGCCATTGCTAAACCCAGAGTGCAGGGTCCTATAGAAGCAAAGGAAGAACAGGGAGTAGGCCTCAATACTCGACTGGCCAAGGAGATCACCCCAGGTACTTCCAGGCCGACCGGATCCCCTTCACCACCTGTGACGGTCTCCCAGGACTGAACTGTTGCAAAAGTAAAAGAAAAGAAGGTAAAGAGACTGTTTGTGTCGGTTCTTTACAATACCTGATTAGCCCTGCACCATTTCCAAAGCAACATAGACTTTCATAGGCACCAACGGTTGCCCCGGGGTACCGCTCCACCTGTGGGGAGCAGAACCATCCCAGCTGCTAATCCATCAACCCGGAGGTCCCATCCAGCAGCGGCGGCTCCATAGCCGCAATCCACAGGTGGCGTCACGAATATTTCCACAAATTATAATTATCACCACCACCATAACTGCCATATTAGTTGACCCTGCCAGGGTCACGGAGCCGGGCCCCGCCACCACTGACTACCCCCCGGACTAGTCCGGCACCGGGTGTCCCATAGCCCTGGGTTGGGCGAGTCAACCTTGGCGTCACGAACAGGATTTCGTGCCCGGTCCCACTGGGTACTGTGCGCCTTACAGAACTGTGCTTTATAGACTGTTTCACTTGTGTGTAAAAACTGCCGCCGCCATTAGCCTCGCTGAGCGCAGGAAGAAGGGGGGCATGCCCGAAAAAGAGCGCGAAGGAAGCCCGCCGGCAGAGCGGAGGTTCGTTAACCCCGCGCGACTCAGGAGAGATTTTGAAAAGGGAGCGGAGCCCGGTAAGGTCCACTAAGGGGGAAGGAAGATGTCCGGCTCAGAGGTAGATCAGGGGGCTGCTATAGCCCAAGACGCAGCAGCACCGGCCAATGTAATCCCAGTTGCCGTCGCCCCAGCTCCCGCTGAAGCGCCCGTAATGCCGCTCACGATGCCATACCTCCCGGGAGCGGACTGGCTACCGCAGTACTCCGGTGAGTCGCATACCCTGAGCGACTTCAAAGAAAGGCTGCATAGCTTGTTTAAAGTATATCCTCTAACTGAGAGCCAGAAAGTGGGCATAATAATAGGGCAGCTAACGGCGCAGCCCAGCGTGAAGTAAAGTCCTGGCCTGACACTGATAAAGGGGCAGTAACCCAGATACTGGCCAAGTTGGAGAGTACTTTTGACACCCGCACTACAGCAGAAATAAAAATGAAATTCTTTGGGTGCAAACAAAGGGCTAAAGACAGCATAAGGGACTATGCCTTAAACTTGCAGGAGGCACTGAGAGCAGTTAAACAGGTGGACCCAGAGAGTGTACGTGATGAAGATAAACTACTGACTGAGCAGTTTTAGGAAGGGCTCCTGTCAGACGCTCACAGGACACAGCTGCGTATCATGGTCCTGCAGAATCCTGCCCTGGACTTTGCAAAGTTTAAGGACCAGGCCATCCGGGTACTGAGAGAATCCACACCAAATGACACAGTACCCCTCCAGCCCCAGGGACATTTCAAAGACTGATGGAGTGCTGCTTGGGCCATTACAACTTTGAAACCGTAGAGCTGTAGGGGGAAAAAGCACAATAGGGTCTTACCCGGTATGAGGGTAGAGAGACAGAAAGAGGTACACTCACCTGGTAGGGTTGTGTAAGTCACAACTCCTTATGATCGCATGTGAGTGCCTTTTTGCAGTTTAGCAGCGGCCCCGGAATGCAGTATATAATATATAGGTCAGGTAAACAGAAAACCGGTTTAAATGCCACGCTAAAAACCACTGATGCTGTAGATGAAAAAGATTTACTTTATTTCATAATTAAACGCATTTCAGAGACATCTCCGTCTCCTTCCTCAGGAAAGGAAATCATATATGGTCCCGATGCCCCACAAGAAGCCCAACAGCTGTGGAAGGAGAGGGGGCGACTGTTTCTCTACAAAGGCAAGTTATGCAAGAGATATGTTAACTGGCGAACCAATGAACTCATCTGGCAAATAGTGGTTCCACAGAGGGATGCCCCTATGGTCCTAGCCGCTTACCACGATAAAGCAGGACACTTCGGGTGGAAGAAGTTGGAGGTCCTACTCCATGATCAGTTCTACTGGGTGCACATGAGAAAGGCCACCCTTTTTTGTATGGGTGTAATTGTCAGTATCAATTGAGGAGCATCATGTAAATAGAGCTGCGGTCAATCATACGTACGGCTGCGCCATTTACATGAGGCTCTTGAAGCCAATCCTTTAAGTGAGCATTGAGGGGCATGACAACGTAATTGCTAAATTTTAATAGGGAACCACTGACGCTCAAAGAAAAGGAGGAGACAGTGATAGCTTCAATAACAGAGTATGTTTATTAAGAAGGTATTATGTCTCAGAGATACAACTGCAAGCAGTGGGCAGGGTCTGCGTACCTTGCCAAGAAAGATGAAAAAAATATTGTTAATACCTGCTGCACTTAAAATAATTGTATGGGGGTGGTAGGGGGTGGAATACTATAGGGCTAAGAATAGATAGTATGATACAATAGAAGGATAATAATTATTTGAAAGTACCTGTAATTGTTGATAAGGTCTTTATTTAGAGTCCAAATTTTCACTTGTACGGGAAGGGTTAAAGATGAAGCTATACAAGTGTAAATGGAATAATAAATTATGTACTGAAATAGGGGACTAAAGGGGAAATATAAAGATAATAATGTTTGATGCTGGGGTTTAATACTGACCTTGCCTTTGAGTACCTAGGAAATGCGGTATGTGGCAGTAGGTACAGGAGGAGCAGCAAGGTGTATGGATAATTGATGATTTTGTAGCACTCAGGGATATGGGGTATTCGGTTCCAGGCAGTGTACGTCTTGGGAATGTCACGGTGGTGGGCGTTACCCAGTTCTGTGCCCTGGGCCCTTTTTGTAATGGGGATATTTACAGGGGATAGTTGAATAAAGTTTATAAGTGACGCCACTTGCAGTATTGCGGCTATATGTAGGGAGCCGCCGCTGCAGAATGTCTCTACTGGGGCTGGTGGTATTGGCAGATAGTATGATAGTTCCTCCACAAGTAAGGTATTGCCACAGCGGGTGTATGGTGCAGTGGGTGTTGGAAGAGGGGAGTCCACACAGGTATTCAGTGCAACTGGTTTACTCACTTTCTTGAGATGGTAACTGGGGGAACGAGGCCAACTGGTTTCGCCTCCAGGTCCCCTTCATCCCAGGGCCAGTCTGGTTTCTCTGGTACCTTCTTCCCCTGCACCTGTCTCTGGTAAGTGGGTCCCCGTGGTATAGAACACTGGGGGTCCCCGTTCTGTGGTTTGTCCACTTCTGTCCGCCTGATGGTAGCGTGAACCCTGTGGGGTTGGAGTCTTTGGTCCTGTCCCCGGTTCTCCCTTTGCTACTGAGTCTTCGGATTCTTTAGGGTCATCAAGGTCCTTGATCGTCCCCTTTGCTGTGCAGGTGTTAACAGGTCGGCTTGAAGCTCTTTCCTGTCCTAGGGTGCTGTACCCCGTCGGTGAGTAATTCCGGGACTACTCCACTGGCAACCACTGCTGGGTACCAGGTCACCGTCAACCTGAGCCAGGAAGTTGCTTCACTTCCACCTTCACTCCTCTACTGCTGTCAACTCACTGACCACTCTCCACAGTCTGCCCCTCCTACCTGGTCAACTAGTGGACTGGTCTGGCTCTACCTCTAGGTGGCCATTCCTTGGTCCGACCCTAGCTAAATACCATTGTATGGGGGATTGTTGGGGAAAACTGGGATTACCTGGCTTTTTGTTGGTACCGGCACTGGGGTTCTGGGTCCCTAAGGGGGTAGGCCCTGCATCCTTGTGGGGATGCAGAACCTTGTAGCACCCTGATGGTTTCAGGGGCGCTACAATTGCCTGTTGAGAAATAATGTGAGGGGGAGGGGGAATGGAGGGGAGAAAGGGGGGGGTGAAGGAGTTTAGAGTACTTTATGTATTTAGTTATTTCGTAAAAATTGGTGTATGATATATGGCAAGATGAAGTAATGGCGTTGAACACCTGGTTTTAATGCCTGGTAATAGGTCACTGTTTTAGATGGTTTGGATTTGTAGTCTTTCGTTTGTGAATCCGACCCCACCCACAATCCAGTCCATATCATACATATATAGCCTGGGTCTCAGCTTCCCATACACGGTCAGTTTTTTAACTGTAAGAGAGGACACACATTAGCTAGGGACCCAACGTAGATAATACCGTGATGAGGTGTTGGGGCTCTGTTGCATTGATCAATTCAGTAGCTAAATTTCTCCTTATTCATATGTTCATGGCAATAATGCAGATTCCATTTTCATACTTTTATTTCTACATATAGCTATTGTATTGTTCATGTCAGTATTCAGACAGCAGTTTCTGCTTTATATTTATTCCCCTTACATAGTCACTGGTGTGCAGCCCTTCTCTCTATATATTGAATGAGATGGTGTCCAGACTTGAACTGGTGTGTATAGAAGGAAACACCTGATTAAGTAAACCTTGAAAAGGATAATTGAATTGAACGGATTTTACTGTGCCTCGCGACCTTATGGGTCTAAGGCTGGGTTCACACATAGCGACAGCGATAATGACGTCGGTTACGTCACCATTTTCTGTGACGTAACAGTGACCTAGTAAGTCGCTGTTATGATCGCTGCTTAGCTATCAAACACAGCGACGCAGCAGCGATCATATCGCTGCTACATGTGCAGAGAGCAGGGAGCCGCGCACACTGCTTAGCGCTGGCTCCCTGCTCTCCTAGCTACAGTACACATCGGGTTAATTACACGATGTGTACTGCAGCTACATGTGCAAGGAGCAGCGCACACTGCTTAGCACTGGCTCCCTGCACTCCTAGCTATAGTACACATCGGGTTAATTATCCAATGTGTACTGCAGCTACATGTGCAGAGAGCAGGGAGCCGCGCACACCGCTTAGCGCTGGCTCCCTGCAGTCCTAGCTACAGTACACATCGGGTTAATTAACCCGAAGTGTACTGCAGCTACATGTGCAGGGAGCTGCACACACTGCTTAGCGCTGGTTCCCTGCTCTCCTAGCTACAGTACACATCGGGTTAATTACCCGATGTGTACTGCAGCTACATGTGCAGAGAGCAGGGAGCCGCGCACACTGCTTAGCGCTGGCTCCCTGCACTCCTAGCTACAGTACACATCGGGTTAATTAACCCGATGTGTACTGCAGCTACATGTGCAGAGAGCAGGGAGTCGGCACTGGCAGCGTGAGAGCGGCGGAGGCTGGTAACGAAGGTAAATATCGGGTAACCACCTTTGTTACCCGATGTTTAACCTGGTTACAGCTTACCGCAGCTGCCAGATGCCGGCTCCTGCTCTCTGCTCGCTTCATTTCGTCGCTCTCTCGCTGTCACACACAGCGATCTGTGCGTCACAGCGGGAGAGCAACAATAAAAAAAACGAACCGGGGCTGTGTGTAACGAGCAGCGATCTCACAGCAGGGGCCAGATCGCTGCTCAGTGTCACACACAGCGAGATCGCTAATGAGGTCAGTGCTGCGTCACAAAAACCGTGACTCAGCAGCGAACTCAGCAGCGATCTCGCTGTGTGTGAAGCACCCCTAAGGAAAGAAACGATTAAAATAAAACCAATGTATACAGATTGCTGTAGTCAGACGGTAGATATAGCTACAAACTTTAGTCAAAAAGTCTACAGTACAACTTGTGAAAACCAACGGTTAAACTAATTATAGTTGGCTAATAGTTTGCCTATACTGGCTTAGGCCTCTTTCACACGTCCGTGCCTCCGGTACGTGTATGGTCAGTTTTCTCACGTACCGGAGACACGGGCACACGTAGACCCATTAAAATCAATGGGTCTGCGCTCAAGTGCCTATTCTGCCATGGACCATGTGTATGTGTTGAGCATACGTGTGCTCCACACGTAGACATGTCCACGTTTTCTCCGGCATCACGGGTGTCACACGAAACGCAAACGGACCACACGGATGTGTTCCGTGTGACATGCGCCGGAGAAAACACATGTATCTGCGAGGAAAAAAAAACCCCTTTACTTACCTTCTCCAGCCCTGCAGTCTCTGCCGCTGCTGTCACTTGCTTCCGACCGCCGCTCATTATGCTAATTGAATATTCACTTCGCTGCGGCCGGAAGCAGCAGTAGCGGGGAGTCGGCAGGACCGGAGACCGTAGATCAGCACCACGGAAAGCGAAGCCAGGGACAGGTGAGTAGAAAGTTCCCGTTCTCCATGTGTTATCACGGATAACACACGGAGAACACACGTGTGCCATACACACCGAGAATTGCCTACTACAGGAGCATACAGTATATGTGCATTAAAAAATATGAGTTTTACACTAGCCTTTCAATAGAGATCAGCGGTGCTGGTACTGAAGCTGGGTCCACTGAACCAGGAAGGCAGGTTTCCCTTGAGAGGTGGCTATTAGAAGCACCATGATAACTGCACTGGTGCTCTGTTCAGCAGTTCTCTCCTTAAAACTGTTCTGTAGTATCCCGTGTGGCTGATGACGGTGATGAGCGCTCAGGTTCCAAGCGGGGATAGAGTAGGGGCTAGCAGTCAGACATGGAGGTGCTCCTATAGGGGACCTTATATAGCTGTGACAGAGCGCCATAATCATTACTAGTGATGAGCGAGCATGCTTGTCACTACTCGGTACTCGCACGAGTATCACTGTACTCGGGCTGCTCGGCGGGGACCGAGTAATCTCGCGATACTCGTGCTTTACTCGTGGTCTTCATTTCTGCATGTTGGCGCTCTTTTGAGAGCCAGCCCTCATGCAGGGATTGGCTGGCAGACCACTGCAATGCCACAGCCCTGTTAGTTGTGGAATTGCAGTGATTGGCCGGCCTGCACAGCGTCACCGAGCCTTTATATAGGCCGGCGCGCTGTGCTCTGCTCACAGCTATTCTGACAGTGAGTGTAGGGAGAGTGTCGCTGATTCAGGGAAAGCTTTGCGGCCCTTTATAGCTTTTTCAGTTGCAGGGCTGCAAACAGTGTGACCAAAAGTCCTTCTCAGGACTATTCTAGTTGTATACAGGCAGGCAGGGTATAGCCAGGTCGGCGTACAGTAGCAGAGTCCTTCTCAGGACTATTGTTGCTATATACAGGCAGGGTATAGCCAGGTCTGAATACAGGCTAGTGACCAAAAGAGTCCTTGTCAGGACTATTGTAGCAGTATACAGGCAGGCAGGCAGGCAGGGTAGTGGTGACCGTATACCAGCCTTCATATCTGGGGCTGGTGTACACAGTGTAAAACAGTCCAGATAGTGTCTGACTTGTCTGTACTGTAATTGTCGCTCCCCAAAAAAACCTGTTAGGTTATTATTGCGTCCGTGCTTGGTTTTTAAAACCGCACGTGTGTGCCTGTTGGTGGCAGCGTACAGGTGCACTGGTGTGCGTTTACCAAACTATTATATAACGCACAAGTGTAGTGTATAATACACGTCAGTCAGCAGTGGCTGATAGTGTCAGAGTTCTTAATTTTTGCTCCTAAAACCTGTGTTAGGTTATTATTGCGTCCGTGCTTGGTTTTTAAAACCGCACGTGTGTGCCTGTTGGTGGCAGCGTACAGGTGCACTGGTGTGCGTTTACCAAACTATTATATAACGCACAAGTGTAGTGTATAATACACGTCAGTCAGCAGTGGCTGATAGTGTCAGAGTTCTTAATTTTTGCTCCTAAAACCTGTGTTAGGTTATTATTGCGTCCGTGCTTGGTTTTTAAAACCGCACGTGTGTGCCTGTTGGTGGCAGCGTACAGGTGCACTGGTGTGCGTTTACCAAACTATTATATAACGCACAAGTGTAGTGTATAATACACGTCAGTCAGCAGTGGCTGATAGTGTCAGAGTTCTTAATTTTTGCTCCTAAAACCTGTGTTAGGTTATTATTGCGTCCGTGCTTGGTTTTTAAAACCGCACGTGTGTGCCTGTTGGTGGCAGCGTACAGGTGCACTGGTGTGCGTTTACCAAACTATTATATAACGCACAAGTGTAGTGTATAATACACGTCAGTCAGCAGTGGCTGATAGTGTCAGAGTTCTTAATTTTTGCTCCTAAAACCTGTGTTAGGTTATTATTGCGTCCGTGCTTGGTTTTTAAAACCGCACGTGTGTGCCTGTTGGTGGCAGCGTACAGGTGCACTGGTGTGCGTTTACCAAACTATTATATAACGCACAAGTGTAGTGTATAATACACGTCAGTCAGCAGTGGCTGATAGTGTCAGAGTTCTTAATTTTTGCTCCTAAAACCTGTGTTAGGTTATTATTGCGTCCGTGCTTGCATTTAAAAACCGCACGTGTGTGCCTGTCGGTGGCAGCGTACAGGTGCACTTGTGTGCAATTTCCAGAAACTTTGATATAACGCACAAGTAGTGAATATACACGTCAGCAGTGCACAGCATTGCAAAATGCGCAAGGGCATTGGCAAGGAACAAGGAAGTGGACGTGATGGTGGTGCAGGCAGAGGCCGAGGTCGTGGGCAAGCTCTAATTTCGCCACAACAAAGGGCCACATCTAGTCGCTCGCACGTCCTGTCCCAAATTCTTGGGGACCGCAGCAGTACACCGCTCTTGAACCAAGACCAGTGTCAACAGGTTGTTAGTTGGATAGCGGATAATGCTTCCAGTCAGATTGGCACCACCACAAACACTCTGTCTTCCACACGGTCAAGTGTCAGTAGCCGTGATACTGCACCGCACATTTCTGAACCTGATCCTCCTTCCTACCACCAGGCTGAGTACACGTCCTCCTCGGACATTAATGATCCCACACTTGGACACTCGGAAGAGCTGTTCACGTTTCCATTCACACATTCTGGCCTCTCGCCAGCTCATATTGAAGTGGGTCATGAGGAGATCGTCTGTACAGATGGCCAAATATTTGAGCAGCCACGTTCTCACGAAGTTGGCAACGTGTCTCAACAAGTGGTGGACGATGATGAGACACAATTGTCAGCAAGTCAGGAGGAGGAGCAGGGTGCGGAAGAGGAAGACGACGTGGTGGATGATCCAGTAACTGACCCAACCTGGCAGGAGGATATGCAGAGCGAGGACAGCAGTGCACAGGGGGAGGGAGGCGTAGCATCACAACAGGCAGTAAGAAGCAGGGTGGTGGCCCCAGGCAGAAGTCAGGCAACCGTTCCACGGAACAACACGACGACACAAGGTGCCTGTACAAATGTTAGGTCTTCACGAGTCTGGCAGTTTTTTAAGTTGGATCCAGATGATTCAAAAAAGGCCATTTGCAACACCTGCCGTGCCAGCATCAGCAGGGGTACCAAAACTAGCAGCCTGACCACCACCAGCATGATCAGGCACATGTCAGCCAAGCACCCGACTTTGTGGGAAGTACAACAGAGTCGAGGAGCAGTGCTTGCTGATGTCACTGCTACGTCTTCGCTGGTTGTGCATGCGAGCCAATCCTCTGTCCATGCTGCCTGCGAACAAGCCTCCTCCACTCCTGCACCTGCAGTTGCCTACGCAGAAAGAACACCATCATCAAGCACGTCCTTGTCCCAGCGCAGCGTTCAGTTATCCATTCAGCAAACCTTTGAACGCAGGCGCAAATACACTGCCAACACCCCACATGCCACAGTTCTAAATGCTAACATTTCGCGACTGCTTGCGCTGGAAATGTTGCCTTTTAGGCTGGTGGAGACAGAAGCATTCCGTGACCTGATGGCGGCAGCTGTCCCACGTTACTCGGTCCCCAGCCGCCACTATTTCTCCCGGTGTGCCGTCCCCGCGTTGCATAACCACGTGTCACAAAACATCACACGTGCCCTGAACAACGCTGTTTCACCCAAGGTCCACCTAACCACAGACACGTGGACAAGTGCTTGTGGGCAAGGCCGCTACATCTCGTTGACGGCACACTGGGTTAATATTGTGGAAGCTGGGACCCAGTCTGAGCGAGGGACGCAACACGTCCTTCCCACACCAAGGTTTGCAGGCCCTACCTCAGTCAGTGTTTCACCCACACTCTACAGCTCCGGAATGTCATGCTCTTCAGCCTCCTCCTCCTCCTGCGCATCCTCATCCACTGTGCCCTCCACACCAGTCACAAGCTGGAAGCACTGCAGCACTGCCTCGGCGAAGCGGCAACAGGCTGTGCTGAAGCTAATCTGCATAGGTGACAAACCCCACAATGCAGAAGAGCTGTGGACAGCTCTGAAACAGCAGGCAGATCACTGGCTCACACCTCTGAACCTAAAGCCAGGAAAGGTCGTTTGTGACAATGGCCGGAACCTGGTGGCGGCTTTGAGTCGAGGCCAGCTGACACATGTTCCATGCGTGGCCCATGTGCTCAACCTCGTGGTTCAGCGGTTTATAAAGTCATACCCAGAGCTGTCTGATCTGCTGGTAAAAGTTCGCCGCCTGTCTGCACATTTTCGAAAGTCACCTACTGCTTCAGCCGGCCTTGCCGGCTTTCAGCGCCGTTTGCATCTTCCGGCTCACAGACTGGTGTGTGATGTCCCCACGCGTTGGAATTCAACTCTGCACATGTTGGTCAGGATATGTGAGCAGAAGAGGGCAGTTGTTGAGTACCTGCATCACCTAAGCCGTCGGGAAATGGGTCAAACTCCACACATAACACCTGAGGAGTGGAGATGGATGTCAGACCTATGTACCATCCTCCAAAACTTTGAGGACTCCACCAAGATGGTGAGTGGTGATGACGCCATTATTAGCGTCACCATACCGCTACTCTGCCTTCTAAAACGGTCCCTGCTGAAAAACAAACATGATGCATTGCAGGCGGAGCGCGATGAGTTGCAGCAAGAAACAGTAGTGGGTGTGGGTGATAACACACAGCCCAGCCTCGTCTCATCACAACGTGCAGTGGAGGACTATGACGAGGAGGAGGATGAAGACATGGAGCAACTCTCCGGCCAAATTGAGGATATGACATGCACACCAGTCATATCCTCGATTCAGCGTGGCTGGCCAGAGGACAGGGTAGATGAGGAGGAGGAGGAGGAGGAGGAGGAGGAGGACAGCATGTTCAGTCATCTTGTTGGTCAGGCTACTGAAGTCCTGGCTGTTAAGAGTCTGGCGCACATGGCTGACTTTATGGTAAGCTGCCTGTCTCGTGACCCTCGCGTTAAGAACATCTTGGCCGACAATCATTACTGGTTGGTAACACTGTTAGACCCACGCTACAAGGAGAACTTTTTGTCTCTTATTCCCGTGGAGGAGAGGTCAACCAAAATGCAGCAGTTTCGGAAGGCCATACTCACGGAAGTAGGCAAAGCATTCCCCTCACAAAACGCTAGCGGCATAGGTCAGGAATCAGTGGACAACCGAGGCGTACAGCCGAGAGAGGCACAAGTCCAATCCGCCAGAGGTAGGGGAACAGTCTTTAAGATGTGGGACAGTTTTCTCAGCCCCTCACGTACCACAGCCCCTGAGGTGCGGGGTAGTGCCACAAGAAATCCTAAGTTTGCCCAGATGCTGAAGGAGTACCTTGCAGATCGAACAACTGTACTCCGACATTCCTCTGTGCCTTACAATTATTGGGTATCCAAGCTGGACACGTGGCATGAATTGGCTCTCTACGCCTTGGAAGTCCTGGCCTGCCCTGCTGCTAGCGTTTTGTCAGAGCGTGTTTTTAGTGCCGCAGGTGGAATCATTACAGATAAACGCACCCGCCTGTCAACTGAAAATGCTGACAGGCTGACTCTGATAAAGATGAACAAGGGTTGGATTGGGCCAGACTTCACCACACCACCAGCAAATGAGAGCGGAGTTTAAAGTTTGCCATGTACCTCCACTCACCCATGGGTACACTTCTCGACTTTGGATAATCGCTGGACTGCTCCTCCTTCTCCTCATGCGCCATCATGATGACCGTTACAATAGTTAGGTCTTTGTTTCAGGTATACCCCCAGTGGTAAATTTTTTCGCCCATTCTTTGCAGAATGGACATTACAACGACAGGAGACCCGCTCCTTTGCAATGGGAACAATGTTTTGAGGCCCTCATGCACGTCTCTACCCAGGGACAACGTGGAGCCTCCCAATTTTTGGCTGCCCTGGCAAAGGGCTATACTGAAATAGACCCACTTCCTTACAATGGGCACTTCAGGTTTACAGGCCATCATGCACGTCTCTATCCAGGGACAATGTGGAGCCTCCCAATTTTTGGCTGCCCTGGCAAAGGGCTATACTGAAATAGACCCACTTCCTTAAAATGGACACTTAATGTTTTGAGGCCATCATGCACGTCTCTATCCAGGGACAATGTGGAGCCTCCCAATTTTTGGCTGCCCTGGCAAAGGGCTATACTGAAATACACCCACTTCCTTACAATGGGCACTTCAGGTTTACAGGCCATCATGCACGTCTCTATCCAGGGACAATGTGGAGCCTCCCAATTTTTGGCTGCCCTGGCAAAGGGCTATACTAAAATAGACCCACTTCCTTACAATGGGCACTTCAGGTTTACAGGCCATCATGCACGTCTCTATCCAGGGACAATGTGGAGCCTCCCAATTTTTGGCTGCCCTGGCAAAGGGCTATACTAAAATAGACCCACTTCCTTACAATGGGCACTTCAGGTTTACAGGCCATCATGCACGTCTCTATCCAGGGACAATGTGGAGCCTCCCAATTTTTGGCTGCCCTGGCAAAGGGCTATACTGAAATAGACCCACTTCCTTACAATGGGCACTTCAGGTTTACAGGCCATCATGCACGTCTCTATCCAGGGACAATGTGGAGCCTCCCAATTTTTGGCTGCCCTGGCAAAGGGCTATACTAAAATAGACCCACTTCCTTACAATGGGCACTTCAGGTTTACAGGCCATCATGCACGTCTCTATCCAGGGACATTGGTGAACCTCACAATTTTGGACTGCCCTGGCAAAGGAAAATACTACAAAGACTCACTTCCTCAAAATGGGCACATTAGACTCAAGAGGCCTTCATGTACGTCTCTTCTCAGGGACATCGGAGTGCCACACAATGTTTTCACGTAAAATCTTTCATGTATTAATCTCAAAAAGTAACATACACCAGCTCTATCTCACTATTGGGTATGTGCCCTTAACATTTCTGCCATGAAAAATCATTTTGGGGTCATTTTGGAAGGTTTTCTGGTGAGTCCGTAAAAATGGCGTAAAACGCGGACAAAATTGTTCACAGCTGTGACTTTTGAGTGATAAATGCTTCAAGGGGTCTTCCCCATGCTGTTGCCATGTCATTTGAGCACTCTTCTGAGACTTTTGTGCCATTTTTAGGGTTTCTCCATGCTGCCGGGAGGTCATTTCACAAAAATACTCGGGTCTCCCATAGGATAACATTGGGCTCGTTGCTCGGGCCGAGTACACGAGTATCTTGGGAGGCTCGGCCCGAGCTTCGAGCACCCGAGCTTTTTAGTACTCGCTCATCACTAATCATTACTCATCAGTGTGCCTGATTATCCAGATAGGTCAGCTGGATCAGAAGTGGGGTATTAGCCTGAAAAAAAGTGCCGAAAATAACTAGTTAGACAAAAATGTTGATAGTATATGGTATATGGTTAAAAGCACGTTTATTACAAGTTTATTTAAAATAAAATTTAGAATAAAAATAAGAATAAAAATGAAAATTGTGAAATGTATGTAAAAAAGAAATGGCATGAAAGGGAGAGAAATGAGATTAAAATTGGAGTTGTAAATGGGATTAAAGATGGGATTGAAAGTAAGATTAAAAATATAATTCAGAAAATATAGTCCATGCAATGCCTCAATATATATTTTTATTTTATTCTTATTTTTATTCTAAATTTTATTTTAAATAGACTTGTAACCATATACTATCAACATTTTTGTCTAACTAGTTATTATTTTCAGCAATTTACAAATTTTCAGGCTAATACCCCACTTCTGATCCAGCTGACCTATCTGGATAATCAGGCACACTGATGAGTAATGATTATGGCGCTCTGTCACAGCTATATAAGGTCCCCCTATAGGAGCACATGCTATCCCTGATGAAAAAAGCTTACTGTGTTGGTTTGGCTCTCTTATTCTGTCCCATATGGCCTCCTGTAGCCCTTAGCGAGTGATGTCACCCAGCTTCCCCTGTGCGCGTCACTGGAGGAAAGAGTTTTCCGGCCGGGACTCTCCTCCACGTGGACTGCTAGTGACTCGCCCACCCCAGGGCTATGGGACACCCGGTGTCGGGCCGGACTGGTCCGGGGGTAGTCAGTGGTGGCTGGGCCCGACTCCGTAACCTGGTGGGGGTCAATTAATATGGCTTCAGTGTTGGGGGTGATTAAAGTTTATAATTCGTGATGCCACCTGTGGTTTGCGGCTATTAAGCCGCCGCTGCTGTATGAGGCCTCCGGGGTGATGGAACGGCAGCAATGGTGTTACTGCTCCCCACAGGTGGAGCGGTGCCCCATCAGTTGGTGCTTGTAAGTGTCAATGCAGTGATGGAAGTCTATGCAGGCGAAAATAACTGAGACAACACCAGGGGGTGCAATTTCAAGATGTTTACTCACAATTCCTGGGCTGCAGCACACTGGTGCCTTTGGACTGCTGGAACCCACTGTCAGGGACCTCCGCCGATCTTGGGTAGATCCTGGAATGAAAGCCGGTGCACCCCTCTATGTGTTCCTTTCTTCAGCTGACTCCTTAAGCCTTGCCCTTGTTGGCTGAACCTGGCTCGGCCTCCACTACAGCCTCCGGGCCAGGGGCTTGCCTGTCGGTAGTTTTACCCCCTTTCCAGAGGTTCTGCTGTGGGCTGTGGCCCGGGGAGTTTGCAACTTCCCTGGGCCTCGGTTTTTACTTTTGGAGTTGACTTCTCCTCCTCCGGTTTCTAGGGACCGTCCCCTGTGTGCAGCTTGATCCCTCCACCGATGTTCCTGTGGAACAGGCCACGAGCCTGAAAGCTATCTGTGGCCCTGGAATCCCTTCTTTTCTGCTTGGTGTCACCTGGACCTACTGGGTCCCAGCGTCTTCACCAGGAAGCGTCGCTTTCTTCCTCTTGCTCCTGACTGACTAGAGCACTTCTCCTTTCAGCTCTCTCACACTTCTCACTTCTCTGCCTCCCGCAGACTTCCTCACTCCCCTCCTCCCTGAGGTAAACTGAAACTCTCTCTCTTGACCTTCCTTACTACTCTGCTCTCGGGTGGCTCCTCCCACCCCCCAGTTGCTAAGCTACCACCCTATGGAAGCAGGGATGGGTCTTACGGCCCCTCCCAGCATGCAGCATGGGAGGGTTGCTGCCACTGTCCCTGGTCCCTGTGTGTACCTAACAATGGTGTAGTGCAGATTTGCCTGTGGACCGGCGTTCACTCCTTTCCTTACCCAGGATGGGACATCACACCTCTGGCTGGGGTGCAATGTTCCTGTGGCGACGGAAGCCTCAGGGGCGCCACACTAGCCCCTACTCTAGCCCCGCTTGGAACCTGAGCGCTCATCACCGTCATCAGCCCCACGGGATACTACAGAACAGTTCTAAGGAGAACAGAGCACCAGTACAGTTATCATGTCACCTAGGCACTAAAAGTAAGCCAGTATAAGCTAACTATTAGCCAACTATAATTAGTTTAACCGTTGGTTGTCACAAGTTGTACTGTAGGTTTTTTGACTAAAGCCTGCAGCTTCATCTACCGTCTGACTACAGCAACCTGAATACATTGGTTTTATTTTAATCCTTTCTTTCCTTAGACCCATAAGGTCGCGAGGCACAGTAAAATCCGTTCAATTCAATTATCCATTTCAAGATTTACCTAATCAGGTGTTTCCTTCTATACACACCAGTTCTGTTATGCCTGCCTGGATCCACAAACTCAGATGGGCTGTAATGGGGAGACTAGAGGGAAGCCACTCACCAAGCAGGACCCCCAGAACCCTGAAACCCTTTAACCCCTATACAGGGATTTGGAATTACACAGGGCTCAAGGAGATCACTACCTGTGGAAGGCTGCAGTCCGATGAGAGTAGTAGTCAGGCAGTGTCAAACCAGGAATTGCGGAACAGGGACAGAATCGGTAGGCAATCACGTAGTCAGCAAACGCAGCAGAGGTCAAATCCGGATCGGGCTGCGAGGTAGAAACACAGTAGGCAGGAGGGTAGTCAGAAAACACGCAGAAGTCAGTACACAGGAATAACCAAACAGAATATGACGTAACAGGAGCCAGGAAAATCAGAGCCATCTCTGGCAGTGGTCATGTGACAGGAGGGGGAATAAGAAGGGTGTGGTGTCTTTCCATTGGCTGTAGCTGAACGCTGGCAACTTCAGCTGGAAGACACACGCCACCCACATTCAGCCAGCGGTACTGCAGATCCCAAGATAACCCAGCCCAGTGGATGATCGGAGCCTGCACCCACCGCTGGCATCGACTCCTCTCCCATCACCAGCACCATCCACGGCAGGAACATGGCGTCGCCTGGCGATCGGAGCAAAAGTCGCTGGAGCAGACTCCGGCGGTGACGTAACAAGTTCAAGTCTGGACACCATCTCAAACAGTGACCTATTACCAGGCATTAAAACCAGGTATTCAACGCCATTAGTTCATCTTGCCGTATATCATACACAAATTTTTACTAAATAACTAAATGCATAAAGTACTCTAAACTTTCTCACCTCCCCTTTTTCCCTCTCCCCCTCACATTATTTCCCAACAGGCAATCATCAATTATCCATACACCTTGCTGCTCCCCCTGTACCTACTGCCACATACCGCATTTCCTAGGTACGCAAAGGCAAGGTCAGTATTCAACCCCAGCATCAAACATTATCTTTATATTCCCCCTTAATTCCCCTATTTCCAGATTGTAATAGCTTTGTGCTTGCACGTTTCTTGTTTCCTTTAAAAGGGGTATTAATGATTTTATTTAACTTTTGGGAAGCTTGGCCAGATCTGTTCCCACTACACTGCTGGCCTGCATTTTCCTCCTGCCCTCCTAATCCTCCATGCACCCCTTCAGCTACACCTTCTTCTTCCTCTCTTTCTCCTTCTATGTCTCCTTGATCCTCCCATTGCGATCCTCCCTCTTCTGACCCCTGCATCCACTTCTCTGCAGCATCAGTGATCTCTGCCTCCTCATTTACATCCTCAATTTCTCTCCCTCTCAGGCCCAGCATTGCTGTTTCTCTTGCCTTGTTTTCTGGCTCCTCCCCCAGCAGACTTGCCGGCACTATGCTTATCTCCTCCATGCCCTGCAGATATTCACCGTTGCTGCTCCTCCAGGATCCCTCTCCACTGCTGGCACTCCGTAGCAGGTACCGCTCCATGCCTGCCGACCTCCTGGTCCCTGCTGTGTTACTTGCGATGCGGCCACGTGAATGGGGAAGCTTTATTCTGACTGATTCCACGAGGAGTGGCAGGAGCTTCTTCTTTATGCCGCCACCTTAGCCAGGACCGGATCCGGAAGTCCTATTCCCCTATTTCAGTACACAATTTATTATTCCACTTATACTTGTATAGCTTCATCTTTAACCCTTCCCGTACAAGTGAAAATTTGGACTCTAAATAAAGACCTTAACAACAATTACAGGTATTTTCAAATAATTATTATCCTTCCATTATTGTATCATTCTATCTATTCATAACCCTATAGTATTCCACCCCCATACAATTACACGCAGCAGGTTTTAATACTATTTTTTTTGTAATTGCAAAATTCACTGATCGAGGCTGACGGGTGTTATAGTATGTGGGCTGGTGGGGGTTTGTGTGCCAGGGCTGCTTTTTGGTCCAGGTCCGGCCCTGGTCCAGAGTCAGACTAGCTGGAGGGTAGGTATTAGAACAGAGGGACAAGGCAACAGGATGGTCAAACAAAATCTAAGGTCAGACAACAAAAGATCAATTCGCAAAGCACAAATACAAGAGGCCAACTAACACAACCGAGCAGAAGACTAAAGGCCCCGTTACACACAGCGACATCGCTATAGAGATATCGCTGGGGTCACGGAATTTGTAACTCACATCCGGCCTCGTTAGCGACGTCGTTGCGTGTGACACTTACCAGCGACCGCTAACGATCCAAAATACTCCCCAAATCGTTGATTGTTGACACGTCATTCCTTTCCCAAATATCGTTGCTCGTTTAGGACGCAGGTTGTTCGTCGTTCCTGAGGCAGCACACATCGCTATGTGTGACACCCCGGGAACGACGAACAACAGCGTTCCTGCGTCCTCCGGCAACGAGGTGAGAGTGACGTTCATGCGGCTGCTCACCGCCCCTCTGCTTCTATTGGATGGCCCGCTGTGTGACGTCGCTGTGACGCTGATCGAACCGACCCTTTAAAAAAGAGTTTGTTCGGCGGCCACAGCGATGTCGTTAGGAAGGTAAGTTGGTGTGACTCATACCGGCGATATTGTTCGCCACGGTTAGCGATTTGCCCGTGACGCACAAACGACAGGGGCGAGAGCTATTGCTAGCGATGTCGCTGCGTGTAAAGCAGCCTTTAGACTGGCAGTGTTCTGGGTCTGACTACTAATCTGGGAAATTACAGGAAACGTGCACAAATCCAGCACCTCCCAGAATGAGATTAAACGACTAGTCACTCACCTAACTGACAGCCCAGCACACCTTGAACACAGAGCAGAAGACTTGGGACAAAAATCTAAATTACACCAACATTTGGTGTGACCACCCTATGCCTCCAAATTACATCAAAGCACACTTGCACAGTTTATGAAGGAACTCGGCAGGGAGGTAGTTCTGTGGAGAACCAAAGATCTTGTGTGAATGTAAGCTTGTGCAAATCCTTCTGACTTCATGGAATCTTAGGCTACTTTCACACCTCCGGTTTTTGCAATGCGGCACACTCCGGCACTTTGCAGGAAAATCGCAACCGGTTTTTTTTGCTGCCGGTTGCGATTTTCCTGCATAGACTTTAATTAGTGCCGCATTGTGCCGCATGGGCTCCCGTTCGGTCCGGTTTTTGCCGCATGCGGCAGATTTAGCCGATGCGGTGGCCGGATGGAACGTTGCCTGGCACGTTTTTTCGTGCGGCAAAAAAACCCGCATCGCGCCGCATTCAGCCGATGCGGCGCATTTTTCAATGCATGCCTATGGCGGCCGGATGCGGCGCGATGCGGCAATAACCGCATCCGGCCGCCGCATGCGGTTTTTGCCACTGCGCATGCTCAGTAGCATGCCGCAAGCGGCAAAAACCAGACTGGCCGCAAAGGAAAAACTTATGCAAAGGATGCGGTGTGTTCACCGCATCCGTTGCATAGCTTTCACAGCCGGATTGAGCCGCAGAGCTCAAGCCGGATGTGTGAAAGTAGCCTTAGACAGACTCAATAATAAATATGAGGGCTCTATGAGGCCATATTATCACTTACAGAACTCCTTGGTCTTCTTTAGGCCGTTTCAGACGTCCGTGTTTAATCAGGTACAAATCACACGCATGGTTATGGTCATACGTGTGTTATACATGTGTCATATACAGTGCCTACAAGTAGTATTCAACCCCCTGCAGATTTAGCAGGTTTACACATTTGGAATTAACTTGGCATTGTGTCATTTAGACTGTAGATCAGCCTGGAAGTGTGAAATGCACTGCAGCAAAAAAGAATGTTATTTCTTTTTTTATTTTTTTTTTAAATTGTGAAAAGTTTATTCAGAGGGTCATTTATTATTCAACCCCTCAAACCACCAGAATTCTGTTTGGTTCCCCTAAAGTATTAAGAAGTATTTCAGGCACAAAGAACAATGAGCTTCACATGTTTGGATTAATTACCTCTTTTTCCAGCCTTTTCTGACTAATTAAGACCCTCCCCAAACTTGTGAACAGCACTCATACTTGATCAACATGGGAAAGACAAAGGAGCATTCCAAGGCCATCAGAGACAAGATCGTGGAGGGTCACAAGGCTGGCAAGGGGTACAAAACCCTTTCCAAGGAGTTGGGCCTACCTGTCTCCACTGTTGGGAGCATCATCCGGAAGTGGAAGGCTTATGGAACTACTGTTAGCCTTCCACGGCCTGGACAGCCTTTGAAAGTTTCCACCCGTGCCGAGGCCATGCTTGTCCGAAGAGTCAAGGCTAACCCAAGGACAACAAGGAAGGAGCTCCGAGAAGATCTCATGGCAGTGGGGACATTGGTTTCAGTCAATACCATAAGTAACGTACTCCACCGCAATGGTCTCTGTTCCAGACGAGCCCGTAAGGTACCTTTACTTTCAAAGCGTCATGTCAAGGCTCGTCTACAGTTTGCTCATGATCACTTGGAGGACTCTGAGACAGACTGGTTCAAGGTTCTCTGGTCTGATGAGACCAAGATCGAGATCTTTGGTGCCAACCACACACGTGACGTTTGGAGACTGGATGGCACTGCATACGACCCCAAGAATACCATCCCTACAGTCAAGCATGGTGGTGGCAGCATCATGCTGTGGGGCTGTTTCTCAGCCAAGGGGCCTGGCCATCTGGTCCGCATCCATGGGAAGATGGATAGCACGGCCTACCTGGAGATTTTGGCCAAGAACCTCCACTCCTCCATCAAGGATCTTAAGATGGGTCGTCATTTCATCTTCCAACAAGACAACGACCCAAAGCACACAGCCAAGAAAACCAAGGTCTGGTTCAAGAGGGAAAAAATCAAGGTGTTGCAGTGGCCTAGTCAGTCTCCTGACCTTAACCCAATTGAAAACTTGTGGAAGGAGCTCAAGATTAAAGTCCACATGAGACACCCAAAGAACCTAGATAACTTGGAGAAGATCTGCATGGAGGAGTGGGCCAAGATAACTCCAGAGACCTGTGCCGGCCTGATCAGGTCTTATAAAAGACGATTATTAGCTGTAATTGCAAACAAGGGTTATTCCACAAAATATTAAACCTAGGGGTTGAATAATAATTGACCCACACTTTTATGTTGAAAATTTATTAAAATTTAACTGAGCAACATAACTTGTTGGTTTGTAAGATTTATGCATCTGTTAATAAATCCTGCTCTTGTTTGAAGTTTGCAGGCTCTAACTTATTTGCATCTTATCAAACCTGCTAAATCTGCAGGGGGTTGAATACTACTTGTAGGCACTGTATGTGACATCCGTATTTGCATACGTGTGACACGTACCAGAGTAAACACGTGTCTGTGAAATAAAAAGATGTTCTATATTTTCCTCTCTCCAGCGATGATGCCTTCGGCTCTGCTGCCTCCTGCTCCTGACCGCCGCTCATCATATTCATTGATTATTCACCACACTCAGTACCTGGAAGCCGGAGATCACTGGGGACTTCAGTACTGGGGACCACATCGCTAGGGACAGCATCGCGGGGACAGGTGAGTATTCACAAAGCAGTGTGTGCAGTGACGTCCAGGAGGTCATTGGAGTTCCCAATGAACTCTAATGACATCCTGATGACACCTCCGCGACACCCACGCTACAGCGGTTGTCACCACTGTGACTTCACGGGTTCATCAGAGTTCATTGGGAACTGATGAGTTCCCGATGCTGTCCCCGCGATGCTCCGGCTTCCAGGTCCTTACTACAGACACACACACATACATACACATAGCACACACATATATACACTGAGTACATATACACATATGTATACACACATAGCAGACACACATGGATACACCAAGCACATACACACACATTGCGCACATGCTTGTATATACTGAACACACACATATATACACACACACACACACACACACACACACACTGCTGGATACTCACCTGTCCCCAGCAATGCTGTCCCCGGCACTGAAGTCTCCAGCACTGCTCTGGCTTCCAGCTCCTCAGTGTAGTGAATATTCAGTGAGTATAATGAGCGGGGGTCAGGAGCGGGAGACAACACTGCTGGATACAGGTAAATATAGAAAATCCTTTTATTTAAAAGACCCGCCTTTTCTCCGGTACGTGTCACACTGATGTCACACGGATCCCATCAGTGTGCGATCCATGTGACAACCGTGCTGCCGGAGAAAAACTGACATGTATCTGCGTGTGAGTGCGGGGTCATGAAAGGTCACACGGTCCCTGTTAAAAGACGGGCGTGTGAGTACAAGTACAGAATAACATGGGTACGTGTTGCATCAGTGTTAAAAACGGATGTCACACGTACCTAAAACACGGACGTCTGAAACCAGCTTATGCTGAAAATATTGCTTAACTCCTTAATGATGGAGCCGATTTTGACCTTAAAAAGATTCTGTCCCTTGGTTTTTGCTCCCCTATCTGAGAGCAGCATAATGTAGAGACAGAGACCCTGATTCCAGCGATGTGTCCTCTTACTGAGCTGTTTGCTGCCATTTTGATAAAATCACTGTTTTCTCTGCTGCAGATCTAGCAGTTATACAGAACTCATGAATATGCTGGACTACCGGGTAGGACGCCAAATAGTCCTGTAATGATAATTTCACTGATTAATCAGCAGTAGATTATCAAAACTACACCAAGCAGCCCAGTAAGTGACACATTGCTGGAATCAGGATCTCTCCCCCTACGTTATGCTGCTCTCAGATTAGGTGGCAAAAACTTGGAGACAGATTCCCTTTAATGCTCAGGCTAAATTTTAAAATTCTGACCACTGTCACTTTATGAGGTAATAATTCTGGGATGCTTCAGCGGATCCTGGTGATTTTGAGAGTATTTTTAGTGCCATATTGTGCTTCATGATAGTGATAAATTTAGGACGATATTTGTTGTGTTTATTTCTGGAAAAAATCTGAAATTTAAGGAACATTTTGCAATTTTCAAACTTTGCATATTTATGCCCCTAACCCAGACAGTTCTATCACACAAAATAGTTACTAGATAACATTTCCCACATCTCTACTTTATATCAGCAACATTTTTGAAACATGATTAATTTTTGTTAGGAAGTTAGAAGGGTTCAAAGTTCATCAGCAATTTCTCATTTTTCCAACAAAGTTTACAAAACCATTTTTTTAGGGACCACCTCACATTAGAAGTGACTGAGAGGCCGAAGTGACAAAAAATACCCAAAAGTGACACCATTCTAAAAACTGCACCCCTCAAAGTGCTCAATACCACATCCAAGAAGTTTATTAACCCTTTAGGTGCTTCACAGGAACTAAAGCAATGGGGAAGGAAAAAAAAATTACATTTTACCTGAAAATGTTGCTTTAGATTTACTTCATGTAAAAAACATTAAAATTAATACATCTAGTTATCAAACACTTTATAATAGGACATATTATATATGTCCACAGTTCTGTCTATATTGGAGGGTATAGCTTATTGATAACAGTATTTATAAGAAATACGTAATTACTTACCGGTAATGTGTTTTTTCCGAACCCATGACGGCACCACGAGAGAGGATCCGCCCATCCAGGACAGGAAACCTTCAGGTTAAAAAGGAGCGGTCCTCTCGCCGCTTCAGTTTGATTACAGAGCATGAGAGGACCGCCAAAAAAAAAAAACCAACAGGTTAGTAGAAGGCCACCAACAGAAAAAATTGTGGAAGAAGGAAGAAAGGAAGGTGAACCAACCAACAATCCCCAGTGCAGGGTGGGAATATAAGGGTGCCGTCATGGGTTCGGAAAAAACACATTACCGGTAAGTAATTACGTAGTTTTCCCTCACCCTATGACGGCACCACGAGAGAATTACAGCGAAAGAAAAATTAGGGAGGGACCACAGCCTGTAGAACATGCCTCCCAAAGGTGAGGTCGGAGAAGGAAAGATCCAACCTATAATGCTTATAAAAGGTCGAGGGTGATGACCATGTGGCAGCTTTACAAATTTAAGCAATGGAAACATCCGCCCGTTCTGCCCAAGATGATGCTACAGCCCGCGTGGAATGTGCCTTCAGACCCACCGGAACAGCAGCACCCCTAGCCGTGTAAGCTAACTCAATGGCGTCCCTAATCCACCTGGCCAGCGTGGATTTGGAACGCTTAACCCCCTTTTGAGGCCCCTGGAAAGAGACAAACAGAGACTTGTCCCTCCTCCAGGAACTGGTGACCCGAAGATACTGGATGAGACAACGACGTACATCCAGACAATGCCAACGCCTTTCCTCCGCACGTGTCGGGTTAGTGCAAAATGATGGCAATACAATCTCCTGGGACGTATGAAACCGAGAAACAACCTTGGGGAGGTACGCAGGGTCAGGGCGCAAAACTACCCTATCGTCCAGTATTTGAGTGTAAGGCGGGTCAATAGAAGGGCCTGAATGTCACTAATCCTACGGGCCGAGGTCAGGACTACCAGGAGGACCGTCTTAAGGGAAAGACATTTAACAGATATGGAGTCAAGGGGCTCGAACGGAGGATCCGTTAGGGCCCCCAAAACCAGGTTAAGGTCCCAAGGGGGGAGGGAGACTACCCGTCTAGGACGCTGGTGTGAACAAGCCCTGATAAACCGAGCCACCCAAGGGTTCCCTGCGACATCAGAATTGTAGAGTGCCGCTAACGCGGAGATCTGGACCTTGAGTGTGCTAACCGCCAACCCCTTGTCCAACCCACACTGTAGGAACTCCAGGATGGAACCGATGGGAACCTCGCCAGTTACACTAGCCCCCGAGGAAGATAAGAACTTTTTCCAAGTCCTACAGTAGATCTTGGTCGTCACAGGCTTTCTACAACCTAACAGTGTGGAAACTAAATTGGGGAAAAACCCCTTACTGATCAGTAACGCCCTCTCAAATTCCATGCCGTCAGGTGCAACTTGACAGTCGGAGGATGGCACACAGGTCCCTGGGACAGGAGATTTGGAAGTTCCGGGAGGACCCACGGGTCGGTCAGAGACATCCGAACCAGCCAAAAAAAACCATGGTCGCTTTGGCCAGAAGGGAGCAATCAGAAGGACTCTGGCCCCGTCGGCCCTGATTTTTTTCAGGACTGCGGGGAGAAGGACCAGTGGGGGAAATGTATAGGCTAGGGGAAAGTCCCACGGGATTGACAGGGCGTCCACAGCATACGGAAGTTCCTTGGGATTGAGAGAGCAGAACTGAGGAACCTTCCTGTTCTGCTTGGTGGAAAAAAGGTCGATGGCCGGAACCCCCACCTGGCCGTGACGAGGTTGAAGACAGACGGGTTGAGCTCCCACTCCACCTCGCGCAGGCGAGTGCGACTCAGAAAATCCGCCGCTAGGTTGTCTTTCCCCCTGATGTGAACAGCAGTGAGGGACAGAAGGTGAGTTTCTGCCAGTAGCAGAATCCTGTCGGCTATCAACATAAGAGACCTGGATCTCGTGCCCCCCTGATGGTTCAGATAAGCCACCGTCACCTGATTGTCTGACAACACCCGGGTATGGTGACCAGTCAGTGAAGGGAGAAGTCCAGTCAGGGCCCGTTCCACAGCCAGCAGCTCTCTGATATTGGAGGAGGAAGCCGCCTCCCTGGGCGACCAGAGACCCTGAATCGGTCGGTCCAGCAGGTGAGCCCCCCATCCGGACACACTGGCATCCGTGGTCACAATTCGGGACACCGGGACAGACCATGGGACTCCCCGTGTGAGGTGCGCAGGAACCAGCCACCAGTGAAGGGAGGCGATGGAGCTGGAGCTCAGAGTAATCCGAGTGTTCAACCTGTCCCCCAGAAACGACTGATGTCCCAAAATGTCCCACTGGAGGGCTCTGGTATGGCCTTGAGCCCACAACACTGCAGGGAGAATAGAGGTCAGGGAGCCCAGAAGAGACATAGCCCGTCGCAGGGACATGTGCGGAACCGCCACCACCTGCTGCACTAGAGAGCGAATCTTCTCCACTTTGGAAGGCGGTAGACGACATTCTTGGAGGAGAGAGTCCAAAGTAAGCCCCAAAAAGACTTGCACCGTGGCCGGAAGCAACCGGGACTTCTCCCTGTTCAAAATCCAGCCGAGACTTTCCAGCTTTGAGCAGACAGTCTGAAGCACGGCAGTACAATGGCTCACTGAATCCCCTACCACGAGAAAGTCGTCGAGATACGGGATAATGAGAATTCTGTCTTCCCGCAGGTGGGCAGTGATTTCCAGGACGAGCTTCGTGAAGATACGGGGCGCAATTGGCAGGCCGAATGGTAAGGACCTGAACTGCAGATGACGCACAGACCCCTCGAGTATCACCGCCACCCTGAGATATTTCTGGAAGGGAGGAGCGATGGGACCATGATAATACGCGTCCTTCAGATCCAGGACAGCCATATGACAATTCGGGTAGAGAGACTTGATTGTGGACTTCATGGATTCCATCTTGAAGGACAACATCTGCAGGTGGCTGTTCAGGCCTTTGAGGTTGATGATGACCCGAAAGGAGCCGTCCGGTTTCCCGACCAAAAAGAGAGGGGAGTAAAACCCCTCTCCCCTTTCCGCCAATGGGACGTCCGTCAGGACCGCCCAGCGCAATAGGGACGTCACTTCCCCCTCCAAGGCATGTTGTTCGCTCGGGGACGTCCTCGGGGATGTCAGGAGAAAGCGTCTGGGAGGAACACTGCGGAATGGAAACGTCAGACCTGTGCGGACGATATTGAGAATCCACGGGCTCGAAGAAATACGTTCCCAGGGCGGAAGAAAGTAGGTCAATCTCCCCCCCACCTGGGGAAGGGAGTCATTGGGAAGACTTCTTGGATTGGGAAGGGCCCTTGAACAAGAATCCCTTATCCTTCTTACGGTCCGACCAGGTACTTCTATTCCTGGGGGTGAATTTGCGGGTGAACTGCTTCTTACGAAAGGACCGCTTGAAGGAGGGGAAGGACGGGGCTGGAAAGTTCTTTTTTCTGTCCCCAGCCTTCTCAAGGACATCATCCAGAACAGATCCAAAAAGAAACTTGCCCTGACAGGGAATGGAACACAGCCTACACTTAACCTGCAGATCCCCCGGGCAACATTTCAACCATAAGGCCCGACGAGCCGCATTAGAAAGGGCCGCGGTCTTAGCAGCCAGCCGAGAGGAATGTGCCGATGCATCTGAGAGGAAAGCCGCTGCTCCCTGCAGTCTGGGTAGAGAAGACAGAATCTCGTCCCGAGGAACTTTAGTCCTCAGCTTCTCCTCTAATTCGGACAACCACAGCACCAGAGACTGTGCCGTACATGTAGCTGCAATGGCCAGCCGGAGAGCACCTGCTGAGGACTCCCATGCGGTTTTAAGGAAGACATCCGCCTTCCGATCCATAGGGTCTTTCAAGGATCCCATGTCCTCAAAGGGAATGGAAAACTTCTTTGATGCTTTAGCCACTGCCACATCCAATTTGGGTGCCCTATCCCAGTGGGAACAGGTTGCGTCCTCAAAGGGATATTTGCGCTTGAAGCCGCCTGGAAGAGAACCTCGCTTATCCGGTTTCTTCCATTCCCTGGAGATCAATGCCTGTATCTTGTCTACGACCGGGAAGGTCCTGCGCTTTCTATGCTCCAGACCCTTAAACATCACATCTTGGACTGAAGGCTGCAATTTCTCCTCAGTAATGCCCATAGTGTCCCTGACAGATTTAATCAATTTGCTCATGCCTTCTACTGGGAAACACTGGTGGACGTCAGCCTCATTGTCAGAGGAAGAAGACTCAGAGCCAGAAGACCCACACTCTCCATCAGATCGACTGGATGGCGAAGCCGGGGAGGCCTGTCTATGCCGTTTACGAGAAGGCTCTTTCAGGGACTGCAGAGAACTCTGGACTTCGGACCGGATGATGGCACGGAGATCATTAGCAAACCCAGGAGTCTTATCAGAAATGGTCTGCTGGATACAGTCCTTGCTGAGCCGTTTGGACCAGGACGGAGCCAGATCCCGGTTACAGAGCACGCATTCCCTGTTATTCGATTTGGCAGCACACTTCCGTGGTTTTTTAACCGGTTCTGGGGAAGGAGCTTTCATCAAAGTCTTCCCTCTGGAGGCGCCTTTGCCGTCAGCCACATCTCGGGTCTGTTTAGTGGCCTGGGTGCCACGTTTGCTGGATAAACTGGCATCAGAGCCAGAGTCGCTTCTGCGACGCTCCGGTGGTTTCACCGCTTTCTTGCCAGCAGGAGGGGAGGAGGACTCACGCACAGAGTGCCGATCCTCCTCACGGTGCCCATCTTTGTCCATATTCTAACCCTGCTGGCAGAGCAACAAAACACCTCCGTTCTGCAGGAGGACTGGAGCACTGTCCCCCAGCTCCGAGCGCCGTTTTTCACACTGAGCGCTGTTTTCCCGCGCCTCCGGACCCACTTCCTGGGTCAGACGTCATCGCCGACGTCAGCGCCTGTCAGGTACGGCCGCCGCGCATGCGCAACGCCCACACACAAAACCCGCCTCCAAGATGGCGTCGGCGTGCAGCACACGCGGCCGCAAGCAGCCCCGCCGCCCAGGAAGGACCGGCCAGCTGCTGTACTCACCTGCCGCCTGATGCAGCGCTCCCGCTCATGGACGCAACTCCCGGGGGTCCGCCATGGCGCTTCCAGGCACCCGAACGGAGCGAGGCAGGACCCGTGCCGCCGCCAGAGCCGCCCATTGGGACCGGGTAAGATTGTACAGAAGATCCACGGCCTTCCAGGGCCGCATCCTGAGGTATCCGTCCAGGACAGGAAACCAAACTGAAGCGGCGAGAGGACCGCCCCTTTTTAACCTGAAGGTTTCCTGTCCTGGATGGGCGGATCCTCTCTCGTGGTGCCGTCATAGGGTGAGGTAAAAATCAATATTTTGAGTCCGTATTGAATAGATAATTGCTGACATAGTCTTATATATATATATATATATATATATATATAATATATATATATATATATATATATACATACATATATATACACATATATATATACATATATATATATATATATATATATATATATATATATATATATAGGCTCTTTACAAGCTGCTAGTGAGTGACCTCATGCAGAATAACCCTATATGGATTGGGACAGCTGTATATAATATGACACGGTGGGAGGGGGGCTCTCTCACACTCTTGCACGTGTCGTCAGTCTGCGGAAGCAGATCCATCCAGCTCATTCACCCAAGACGAAGCAAGACACGTCTGTCAGGTCTCCAGCATGATTCCATTCAGGATCCAAGGAAAGATGGATGAAGATTTTTTATTGATTAGAATGGACTATTATTAACTTTTTACGTAAGCAAACAAGAATATTATTTTTCCTTTCTGTAACTGAATTTGACAACCATTTTATTAGATATAAAATACATTTATTTTTTACACATTTTGAAGTTCATCTTTCATGTGCTTATCACGTAGTTGAAGAAAAATATACTTAAGGGTATATTTTTAACACTTCATTCACTTTTACAAGGGATAACACAACAAAATTGGACTACAGAATTTGTTACCCAATTTCTTCTGAGCGATCTGATACCCCACATTTGGTCAGAAACCTCTGCTTGGACACATGAGAGGGCTCAGAACAGAAGTAGAAATATTGGAATTTTGGAACACAAATTTGGCTGAAATAGATAGCGGGCACCATGTTGCATTTGCAGGGTCCCTAAAATACCTAATCAGCAGAAACGCCATAAAACTGACCCCATTTTGGAAACTACACCCCTCAAGTATTTTATCCAGGGGTATAGTGAACATTTTGAACCCACATGTACTCTACAGAATTTGATACCATTAGGTTGTTATTTTGAAAATGTTAATTTTTTCACAAAAATTTTACTTTAACACTTAACTTCTCATTTTTACAAGCAGTATCACGAAAAAGTGGACCCTACAATTTGTTACCCACTTTCTTATGAGGATGGTGATCCGCCACATGTAGTCAAAAAGTTCTGTTTGGACAAAAGGCAGAACTGAGAAGGAAAGGAGCAATATTTGAATCTTGGAATACAAATTTGGCTCTATTTGGAACAGATTGTCATATTTTCACAGCCTGCGTGGTTCAAGAACAACAGAAAAACCACATAAATGTATTTTTGGAAACTATACCCTGTAATTTATTTATCTAGGGAGGTAATGAATATTTTTTATGCACTTGATGCAACACACGCACGTGCCTAAAAGGCCTCCTTCACATGTCCATGATTCCGGTATGTGTGACATCTGTTTTCATACGTACTGGAGACATGGGCATATGCAGACCCATTAAAATCAATGGGTCTGCACACACATCACTGTTTTCTCACGGCATGTGTTTGTGTGAAGCACATGCTTGTCCGTGTGCTCCACATGGCAACATGTCCATTTTTCTCTGGCAGCATGGGTGTCACATGGGCCACACACTAATGTGCTCCATGTGACATCAGTGTGACACGTACCGGAGAAAACACGTGTCTTTGAAATAAAATGATTTTCTATACTCAATTGTCTCCAGCCCTGCTGTCTCCGGTGCTGCTGTCACTTGCTTCTGGGCCCTCTCATTAAACTCATGCATATTCACTGCACCCAGAAGCAGTGCTGGAGACAGCAGCGCTGGGAACAGGCAAGTATAGAAGTTCCAGCTGCGCACCAATGTGCATCTACTGGAAGTAAACCGTATTGCATTTTTGTTGCTTTATTCTGCCAGGAAATGCAGATTTTCTGCAACTATATACCAAATGTACACACACAGCCTAAGGATGCTTTCACACATCAGTTTTATTGCATCAGGCACAATCCCGCTCAAAAACCTATGCAACGGATGCGGCAAAAAAAACGGATCTGTTGCATAAGTTTTTCCATGCGGCCTGTCCGTTTTTTGACAAATGCAGCTTGATAATGAGCATGCGCAGTTTAAAAAACTGCATCCGGTGGCTGATGCGGTTTTTGCCGCAGGATGCCGCATTTGGCGTCCATAGGCTTGCATTGTAAATCGTGCTGCATGTTTTTTGCCGCACAAAAAAACGTGCCAGGCAACGTTCCATCCGGCCACCGCATGGGCTAAATATGCCGCATCCGGCAAAAACCGGACGCAACGCAAGGCCATGCGGCACAATACAGCACTAATGCAAGTATATGCGGAAAAAAACGCAACCGGCGGCAAAAAAAAACGGTTGCGTTTTTTCTGCAAAGTGCCGTATTGTGCCGCACTGCTAAAAACGGATGTGTGAAAGCAGCCTAAGCCAGTAATCTGGCATTGAGTTCACCTCAACTGAGTTCATAGAGTTCACCTGAGCTAAGCCTACTGAGTTCATTGAGTTTGCCTGAGGTTACAGCTGGAGTACTGTGGGAACCAGCAGATATGACTTCAAGTGAAATATCTGATGTCACCGCTGTCACAGCTGCACCCCGTCAGTATGTCCCTGATGCCGCAGAGCTCAGTCACGTTTTCTAATGTGACCACGCACTGTGACCTCAGGATGTAGCAAAACCGGGATTGTAGTGGGACGTCATGTCTGTAGATTACATCAGACATGCAGGGGGTGTTTTGAGGGCTAATAAATTGAAGAAAGATGGTATTTATTTTTTTTCTTTATATCTAAATAAAGGATTTTTTTCTGTTTTATGTTTATTTTTTTTTACTTGCACAATTAGTAATGGGGGTATCAGAGATCACTACGCATTACTAACCTCAGGATTGATGACAGCTGTGATGTTTTGACATATCACAGCTGTTATTAATCTATTACCCATATTGCCACCGCTCTAGGGCAATCTGAATGACCCGGGTAAGCGCTAGGATTGCACAACTAATGGATGCGCCAATTCTGGGATGTTTGCAGGCTGCTATTTTTCGGATGGGGAGGGCTCAATAACCATGGACCTTCCCAGGCCAAAAATTGCAGCCTCCAGCTGTCTGCTATATCTTGACTGAGTATCAAAATTGGGGGTGAGCGGGTCAGCCACGCAGAGACTCGGTAAGTATAATTGTCCTGTTTTAACCCCTTCTCCCCCGGGTGATTTTCCATTTTTCATTTTCAATTTTTCCTCCCCTTCTTTCAAGAGCCATAACCTTTTTATTTTTATGTCAACATTGCGATATCATGGCTTGTTTCTTGAGGGACTAGTTGTACTTTTCAATGAAACTATTAGCTTTACCAAATAGTGTACTGGAAAACGGGAAACAAATTCCAAGTGCGATGAAATTGCAAAAAAAGTGCAATTGCACGATTGTGTGGGTGTCTTTTATTCAGCATGTTTACTATATGTTAAAACTGAACTGTCTCTATGGTGTTTAAGGCCTGTAAGAGTTTGTGGATACCAAACATGTATAGCTTTAATTGTATCTAATTGATGAAAAAAAGTCAGACATTTGTCCAAAAATGTCGCCATTTTCCGAGACCCAAAGCATTCCCAATTTTAGAGATCTGGAGCTCAGTGACAGCTTATTTTGTGTGTCTTGAGCTGGCGTGTTTAATTATACTATTTTTGTGTGGATGCTCTGTTTTGATTGCCTGTTATTGCATTTTAATGAAATGTTGTGGCGACCAAAAACATTATGGCGACAAAACGTTGTCGTTTGCAATTTTTTTTCTCACCACACAGTGTACCGATCAGATTAATTTAGTTTAGATTTTGAAAGATCGGGCATTTCTGAACTTGGCGATACCAAATATGTGTATTTTTTAAAATTTGTTTTCTTTTCAATGGGGCAAAAGGGGGTCGATTTACACTTTTAGTTTTTTGAAACTTTTTTCGTTTACATCTTTTATTGATTTTACTAGTCTCACTAAGAGACTTTATGGCTCCACAGTCCGATCGCTTCTCCTGATGAGAGCGATGCTGTAGCATTACGCTGATCAGGAGTAATGCTCATCTCCTGTGAGTGCCGGCGCTCTGTCAGCTCTCACAGGAAGTGAGTCATAGCAATGTCAGGGGTCATCAGCTGACCCCGTGCTATCAAGACATATTGCGTCACGGGCCGCCGATGGCAGTCTGGAATGGCACTATCCCCGCTACAGTCCTTTAAATTGAATGGTCAGTGTTTGACAACGCAAATCTAAGGGCTTAACAGGCAGGGGTGAATCTCTGATCCACCCATGCCTGATAGCTGCGCATGTCCGCTGATTAGCCCGCGGTATCCGGAGGGAGGCAATCAAGGATGTACCAGAACGTCCTTGGTCGTTAAGGGTTTAATCTCCATTTTGCTTCCTTTTTTACTATCACCATTGTACACCACACAAGTTTGAGTTCCAATGGACTTATATGAGGTTCATGCTCAAATTTGGGTTCAAGTCCAGTCTCAAACTGGACTTTTTTTTTTTTTTTAACCCCATTACGACCGCGTTACGTTTTAAAACGGCACTAAAAAAGGGTACTTATTCCTTTCTGCCGTTTTAAAACGGCGGTCGGAAAAAAGGGTCTAGCGCCCCCCAGAGTCAGAAAATTTCCGGGGTCTCAGCTGCCGGGGGTAGCTGAGACCCTGGAGATCATGATTCGGGCCGGTTTTTCCGGTCCCCAGTCACGTGATGACCGGTATACACCGTATACCGATCATCAAGTTATAGTAAATGACCGCGCCGGTAAAAAATCATTTATCTCCCATCTGGCATGATCAAACATGCCAGATGGGAGATAAATCTTTTTCCCGGTTCCCTCCGGTCCCCTCGGTATCCCCAAAGTGCCCCCCCCGACCCCCAACCCCCTCCCGAAAATCCAAGATGGCCGCGCGCACCGGCGATCACAGCAGCGCGCCGGCCGCATTTACAGTGTTCTTATGGTTTCTGTCGTATGTGCCATAACACATACGACAGAAACCTGCTCCCTAGGCCCTGCCGGGTCCCCCCCTACCCCCCCCTGGTGTCCCCCGGTGTCCCCCGGTGTCATACATACCGGAGCGCTGATCCCCCGCGGCCCCCTCCTCCGGCTCCTTCTCTGCAGACGCCGGTCACATGTGCCGAGCAGATGACAGCTTCCTGTGTTCAGGATGCTGGCTGCTGCTGCTGCTCAGCACTGTGCAGCTGTGACCCGGGGAGGGTGGGTGCAGCTTTTTGCACCCACTCTCCTCAAATGGAGGGTCTGCCCTCCTAGAAAATGGGGGATACGTTCCCTGAACGTGTCCCCCATATTCTAGAAGGTCCAGAGTCGACGTGGGACGTCCAAATGGATTATAGTGGATTTTTTTTTTCTTTTCAATAAATTGGTCAATCAGGGAATGTTTTGGGGAGTGTTTTTTCAAATAAATTTTTTTTTGTTGTCAATTTTTTTTCTTATTACTGTCAATTAGTTATGTCGGGTATCTGATAGACGCCGTGACATAACTAATTGCTGGGCTTGATGCCAGGTGACATTACACACCTGGTATCAACCCCATTCATTACCCCGTTAGCCAACGCACCAGGGCGCGGGATGAGCTGGGGCGAAGCGCCAGAATTGGCGCATCTAATGGATGCGCCACTTCTGGGGCGACTGCGGCCTGCTATTTTTAGGCTGGGAAGAGTCCAATAACCATGGCTCTTCCCATCCTGAAAATACCAGACCCCAGCTGTCAGCTTCACCTTGGCTGGTGATCTAATTTGGGGGGACCCCACGTTTGTTTGTTTTTTTTAATTATTTATTTATAAATAATTAAAAAAAAAAAACAGCTTGGGGAGCCCTCCAAATTGATCACCAGACAAGATGAAGCTGTCAGCTGTGGTTTGCAGGCTACAGCTGTCTGCTTTACCCTAGCTGGCTATCAAAAATAGGGGGGACCCCACGTCATTTATTTTAATTTTTTTTTTTTTTTGGGCTAAATACAAGGCTAGGCATCCTTTAGTGTCACATGAAAGGCACTAAAGGGCGCCAGCTTAGAATATGCAGGGGGGTGGGACGTTATATATGTTTGACATCTATCCATTCATCCACTGTAGCATTTTACGCTGTGTGCCCACAATCAGGGTTTGCAGCGTTTTGGGCGCAGAGTGTTTTCCCTGCGTCCATAACGCTGCGTTGTGCAGTAGAAGCACAGTGGCAGGATTTTTAGAAATCCCGTGCCCACTGTGTTTCTTTTCTCCGCAGCATAAACCGACCTGTGGCGCAGCTTCCCGAGCCTCAGCATGTCAATTTATGCTGCGGAGATGAGTGTTCTTTGCAGGTAGAATAAAACTAAAGTCCACAGCAGCCTGAACCCAAATCGTGGGCATGGGCAGCTGCGTTCTCCCGTGGACAACACTCACATTTCTGCAGGAGGCTGACACTGTGTACTAGACGCCGTGTCGCTGGATCATGGCCACATAGCCTAAAGGCTACTTTACACGCTGCGATATCGGTCCCGATATCGCTAGTGTGGGTACCCGCCCCCATCTGTTGTGCGACACGGGCAAATCGCTGCCCGTGCCGCACAACATCGCGCAGACGCATCACACATACTTACCTGCCCGGCGACGTCGCTGTGACCGGCGAACCGCCTCCTTTCTAAGGGGGCGGTCCGTGTGGCGTCACAGTTACGTCACTGAGCGGCCGCCCAATCAAAGCGGAGGGGCGGAGATGAGTGGCCGGAACATCCCGCCCACCTTCTTCCTTCCTCATAGCGGCCGGGAGGCAGGTAAGGAGAGGTTCCTCGTTCCTGCGGCGTCACACATAGCGATGTGTGCTGCCGCAGGAGCGACTAACTACATCGTTACTGCTGCAGTAACGATAATCGAGAATGGACCCCCATGTCACCGATGAGCGATTTTGCACGTTTTTGCAACGATGCAAAATCGCTCATCGGTGTCACACGCAGCAACATCTCTAATGCGGCCGGATGTGCGTCACCAATTCCGTGACCCTAACGACTCCGCATTAGCGATGTCGCAGCGTGTAAAGCCCCCTTAACAGTGAGAAATTTGTTGCTACAGCAACATTTTTGTGAAGTACCTGTGGATTCAAAATGCTTACTATACTCCTGAATAAAATCCTTGAGGGGTCCAGTTTCCAAAATGAGGTCACTTGTGGGGGGTTTCTGATGTATAGGTACCCAAGGGGCCCTGCTAATGTGACATGGTGCGCGCAATTTACTTCAACTTTTCCAAAATTCAAATGGTGCTCCTTCCATTGCAAGCCCTCCCATTTATCCAAACAAAGGTTTTTGGCCACATGTGGGGTATCCCTGCGCTCACAAGAAATTAGATAACAACCTGTGGGGTACACGTTTTGTTGTTGCCTCTTGAAAAAGTGAAAAATGTGTCGCTAAATCAACATTTTTGTGAAAAAAATGAAAATTTCAATATGGCAACCTAAGCTTATCAAATTCTGTGAAGTATTCGTGGATTCAAAATGCTCAATATACACCTAGATTAAAGCCTTGAGGGGTCTTATTTCCAGAATGGGGTCACTTGTGGGGGACCTCCACTGCTTAGGCACCTCAGGGGCTCTCCTAATGCAACATGGCGTCCGCTATTGATTCCAGCCAATTTTGCAGTCAAACTGCACTCCTTCTCTTCTGAGCCCTGTAGTGTGCCCAAACAGTTGATTTCCACCACATACAAGATATCAACAAACTCAGGAGAAATTGCGCAATAAATTTCATGGTGATTTATTTCCTGTTACCCTTGTGAAAAAAAAGCTACCTGGTTGAAGTAACAATTTTGTGGTAAAATTTTATTTTTTTATTTTCATGGCTCAACGTTATAAACTTCTGTAAAGCACCTGGAGGTTCAGGGTACTCACCAAACATCAAGATAAATTCCTTGAGGGGCCTAGTTTCCAATATGGGGTCACTTGTGGTGTTTTTTTGCTGTTTACGTACCTTAGGGGTCCTCCAAATGCGACATGGTGCCTGCAATCTTTTTCAGCCAAATTTCCTTTCCAAAATTCAAATATTGCTCCTTCCGTTCCAAGCCCTCCCATTTCTCCAAACAAAGGTTTCAGACCACAAGTGAGGTATCACCGCGCTCATAAAAAAGTGGGTAACAAACGTTGGGGTCAAATTTTTGGAATTACCTCTTGAAAAAGTGAAAAAATTGATGCTAAAGCAACATTTTTGAGAAAAAAATGAAAATTTTCAATGTGACAACGTAACGTTATCAAAATCTGTGAAGTACTTGTGGATCCAAAATGCTCACTATACCCCTAGATAGAAGCCTTAAGGGGTCTAGTTTCCAAAATGGTGTCACTTGTGAGGGGTTTCTGCTGTTTAGGTACCTTAGCGGACATGTAAATGCAACATGGTGCCCGCAATCTATTTCAGCCAAATTTGCTTTCCAAAATTCAAATATTGCTCCTTCTGTTCCGAGCCCTCCCATTTGTCCAAACAAAGGTTTCTGACCACATGTGGGGTATTGGCGCGTTCATAAGAAAGTGGGTAACAAGTTTTGGGGTTCATTTTGTTGTGTTATTTCTTCTAAAAGTGAATAAATTTGGGGTAGAGCAACATTTTAGGTAAAATTTTATTTTTTGCTTTTTTTCATTCCACTTTGCTTTAGTTCCTGTGAAGCACCTGAAGGGTTAATAAACTTCTTGGATGTGGTTTTGAGTACTTTGAGGGGTGCTGTTTTGAGAATGGTGTCACTTTTAGGTATTTTCTGTCACTTAGGCCTCTCAAAGTCACTTCAAATGTGATGTGGTCCCTAAAAAAATGGTTTTGTGAATTTTGTTGAAAAAAATGGGAAATTGCAGATGAACTTTGACCCCTTCTAACTTCCTAACCCCAAAACATTTTGTTTCAGAAATTGCGCTAATGTAAAGTAGACATGTGGGAAATGTTATTTATTAACTGTTTTGTGTGACATAACTCTCTGGGTTAAGGGCATAAAAATTAAAAGTTTGAAAATTGCAAAATTTTCAAAATTTTCATCAAATTTCCGATTTTTTCACAAATAAAAGCAAAAAATATCGTTCTAAATTTATAACTATCATGAAGTACAATATGTCACGAAAAAACAATGTCAGAATCACCGGGATCCGTTGAAGCGTTCCAGAGTTATGACCTCATAAAGTGACACTGGTCAGAATTGCAAAAAATGGCCTGGGCATTAAGGACAAAACTGGCTTCGTCCTTAAGGGGTTAAAGTCTAGCCAAAACAGGCGAACCCGAACATTTGTAGGATGGCCATATCTAATTAATAACTATTCTAAGCATTAAGAACAAGGAGTCCTGTAAGTGATGACATGATCCCCACAAAGCCCTTATATCAACATCATTTTGTCCATCTGGGAATACCTGAAGGGAGAAGGATTTGCACAACCATACATCTAAAAATCTATTATTAATTCTCCAAGTCATTTAGAACAACATCCCCGTCAAGTTACTTTAAAAAGAAAAAAAGAAAAAAAAATCCTTGGTTGTACCACCAAGGGCAGTACTCCGTTATTTTGGAAATGCCCATCAGTTCCTTCCCGCTATCCCAACCACACCTTATAAATCATTTCACGCATTTCATGCGTTGATCTAGTCTTCTGTAGGTTCCCCACCTCCAATTAGCCCACCGGGTTTCTCCACTATGTATTTTCCAGTACCAACCACCCTACTGAATCATATGCCCCATCTTTTCCCCACCGCTAAAGTGCTGCATTTGAGACGCTACATAATATAACGATGGGTTGGATATCGCCAGTCCTCCATAATCCTTACTCCTTTGCAAACTCTCAAGTCTCAAGTCAATTTCTAGCCTGCTGTTTTTTCAAAATGAGTTCCCTGAATTAGGTGTTCATTTTCCTAAAAAGTTGCACATGGATCCAGACTGGGGCATTATGGAGACGATGCCACAGTTTGCGCATCAACATCATTTTGGTTAAGCTTGTCCTTCCAATAAACAACAACGGGAGGTGACTCCAAGTGTCAACCTTAACCCTAAACTGGGTAAGCAAACGTTCGCCAGCAGCCTAATCACCGGAGCGAACAGCAATGAAGAAAGAGGGCAACTCTGTCTAGTGCCCCTTGCCTGCTGAAATGATTTGGAGGTACAACCATTAACTCAATCAGCGAAACATATTTTAACCCAGTTTATAAATCTGAAACTGAGACCCATCTTTGCCTTGACTGCCCATAAGAAGTTCCATTCAAACTGTGAAAGGCCTTGGCTGCATCCAGTGACAGGATCGCCCTCTCTCCATACTCTCCAGAGCTAAGCTGCAAGCCCAAAAACATACGTCTAAGATTAATGGATATAGATTTATGAGGGATGAACACGGTCTAATCTTCATGTATCGCGGATGTAATCACTTAAGATAACCCATTGGTAAGTACTTTTGCAAACAATTAGTATTTACTGACATGAGTGATATGGGGCAATATGATTCCGGCAATGCCGGATCCTTTCTTGGTTTTAAAATCAGCACTATTTTTACGTCTTTCCAACAGCCGACCCCTGGCTCTCACAGATACCGGGGCCTGCGCCTTCCATGGCTGTTTAACCCACTAAATGCCGCAAACGATATCAATTGCGGCACTTAGGGGAATGGGATTGCGCTCCTTCTACCCTCGCAAGAGACCGATCATTGCTATGGTGGCCCAAGGTACACATTTGGTATCGCCGTGTCCGTAACAACCTAATCTATAAAATTGTAACACTAGTTAACTACTTCAGTGGACACCAGGAAAAAAATAAACAAAAAACTTACGAAAAACTTTGTCTTTTCATCATACAGCTGCCAATAAGGCTATGTGCGCACTAGAACAGTGATTTTTCTCAAGAAAATTTCTTGAGAAACTTCTGGGAGTTGAAGATTACCGCACCTGCGGTAAAAAAACGCACCAAAACCGCGGGTAAAATGCATGCGGTTTTCCCGTGTTTTTGCCGCGTTTTATCCGCAGGTTGGTCCCTGCAGTTTTTTATACTGTAACTGCAATAAATAATATAGATAATAGATAATCGATAGAAAGATAGACAGATAATGCATAGAGGGAAAGATAATAAATGAGAAAGACCTATATAATGTCCCACCTCCCTGCATATTCTAAGCTGGCACCCTTTAGTGACTTTCATGTGGCAGTAAAGGGTGCCTAGCCTTGTATTTAACCAAAAAATAAATAAATTTAAAAAAAAAACGACGTGAGGTCCCCCATATCTTTTGTAGACAGCTAGGGTAAAGCAGACGGCTGCAGCATGCATACCACAGCTGGCAGCTTTACCTTGGCTGGTACTGGTAATCCAAAACAGAGGGCACCCCACGCTGTTATTTTACATTAAATAAATAATTTGAAACAAAAAACGTGGGGTCCCCCCCAAATTGGATCACCAGCCAAGGTAAAGCAGAAAGCTGTGGTCTAGTATTCTCAGACTAGGGAGGTCCACCGTTATTGGACACTCCCCAGCCTAAAAATAGCAGGCCACAGCTGCCCCAGAAGTGGCGCATCCATTAGACGTGCCAATCCTGGCGCTTCGCCCCAACTCATCACATTGCCCTGGTGCGGTGGCAAACGGGGTAATTTATGGGGTTGATGCCAGATGTGTAATGTCACCTGGCATCAAGCCCTAGGGTTAGTGATGTCACGCGTCTATCAGATACCTGACATCACACACCCAGTTAGTAAGAGATAAAAAATAGACAACATAAAAAGATTTATTTGAAAAAACACTGCCCAAAACAAAACATTGAACAATCAATTCCAGGTCCGGTGTAATCCAATAAGGGGGTCCCACAACGATCCATACCATAGTCACTGTCCCAGTCAATGAAGAACAGAATGTTCCCCATTGGCTGGGAGAGTAGTGCAGTGACCTGAGCTAACATCAATAGGTCAGCCCAGGTCATTGCAGGGGATGACGAGCGCTGCTGTCAGGAGGTTAGATGAGATCATTACCTGCTGTGACGATCTTCTGCACTCCTGACGTCAGCGCTGTCACTAACTTCTATGCCCGTCGCGTTCTCAGCAGTATCATGAGAGCCCGTGACATCAGCGCTAGTCACAGTCTCGGGCCGCCCGCGAGACGGGCATAGAAGGCGCTGACGTCAAGAGAGCAGGAGATCGTCACATCAGGTAATGATCTCATCTAACCTCCTGACAGCAGCGCTCGTTATCCCCGTGGCTGCCAGCACTGCAGTGTGAGAAGCTAATGATACTGCAGTGTGGGCAGCTGCGGGGCTGGAGCGGGACACAGACTGCTCAGGCACTCGACGGAGGTCACACGGAAGTGCTTCTGTGCGCCATCCAGGGAGTGTGATGTGTGTGTTTACTCTCTGCTCCGCTTCCTCTTTCTGTCATAATGACATCACTTCCCTACAAAACGCAGGCAGTGATTAACATTACCGCAGGTAAACCGCGGCTATACCGAGGGTATACCGCACATCATTTGCTACCTGCGGTATACCCGCGGTATTTCGCGATTACATTACAGTGAATGGAATGAAATACCGCAGGTACCTGCGGAAAAGAAGTGACATTCACATTTTCTCAAGAAATTTTCTCAAGAAATTCTGCAGAAAGAATTTTATTGAGAAAAAAAACGCAGTGTGCGCACAGCTATTTTTTTTCCCATAGGTTTTGCTGGGAAATGTCTGCAGAAAGATCACAAACATTTCTCAAGAAATTTCTGCAGCAAAACCGGGAGTAAAACCACAGGTAAAAACGCAGTGTGCGCACAGGGGCTAAAAGTGGAATAAAATGCGATCAAAAAGTCATATATAAATAAAAATGATCATCTTGTCCCTCAAAACACAAACTGCCATACAGCTCAAGGAGCAAAAAAATAAAAAAAGCTATAGCTCTCAGAGTACAGCAATGAAAAAACAATTCTATTCTATAAAATAATTTTTAAGATGTAAAAAAGCAAAACAAAAAAAATATAATTGTTGATCACTGTAATCATACTGCCGTGAATAATAATAAAATCTGTCTTGTCACTTTTACGACACAATGAACGGCGCAAAAAAAACCAATTCCTGAATTGCTGTTTCTTCTTGAGTCTGCCTCATAAAAAAACTGAATAAAAAAAAAAAAAATTCGATCAAAAAATATTATGTGGACCAAAATGGTACCAATAAAAAATCCAACTTATCCTGCAAAAAACAAGTGCTCACATGACTGTCAGCAGAAAAATAAAAAGACACTATAGCATCAAAATTCAGTGATGCAAAAAACCTTTATTTTGTTAAAAAAAAAGCATTTTTAATGTGACAGTAGCCAAACTTAAAAAAAATATATAAATTTGGTATTGCTCTAATCGTACTGACCTGAGGAATAAAGCCGCTTAATCACTTATATCGCAAGGTGAATGGGATAGAAAATAAAGTCTATTCTTCAACTGCTATTGATTTGTTCATTTGGCCTCCCAAAGATTGCAGTATGGTGCGGCTCATATTTATCCTGCACTCTATGCTGAGCCTTTACATTGGGGATTACATGTAAATATCTGAAAAATGTGATTCAGACAAAATTTCCAACAGAAAATTCACTGTAATGAGGTAGAGAGAGTCACTCCCATCTGATCTGTGGTTTGGCAGTTTCCTCCTTTTTACACGTCTTTTTATTCGTGTACAAAAGTGCCGTCATCAACAGTCTTGTTCCCCTTTAAAAAAAACGTACACTGCTGAATAGAGACCAGACAGAGTCTAGCGTAACTCTGCATTTCAAAGATGTAGATGGAAACCCTGATGTAAGTGCTAAGCACAGGTAAATGTTAACTGATCCAAAATGTCTTGCCAACAAATAGCATTCAACTCAAGCCACAAAGATCCAAGTATCCACTTAGGTCCGTCATCTGTTAACGATAATATAGTATGCTTCCATGTTACTGTTGGCACAAAGGCTGTGGAAAAGTGCTATGACTCCCCTCTCAAAAAAGAAATCCAGTGAAATCTGAGCTCCAAAATTTAAATGCTCCACCTCCCTTTGGAGACCAACAATGTGCCGACACCAGTTAGGGTCCACATATTTGGCATTGTTGTAGTGAGGAAAACCTGATTAATTTACCGGGTGCAGGTTTCCAGAAGCATGAGCTGGGCACAATGTACGGTCACTACAATGTACTGTGCACGACAAGAGCTTATTTGTAATTTTGAATTCTGCAACATTCACTGCATTTGACACCATTGGTGATTTTAAAAGACTACATCGTAACTACATCTGAAGATGAACTTCCAGAGGGGTACAATTAACAAAATTTGGTAACTTGAAGGGATTTCTTGTTTTTTGACCCTTAGTGGCTCTGCAAATAGAGTCAGCTAAGTATTCTAGGAAAATCAGTGCTCCAAAAATTAAATGGTACTCCTTCACTCGCAAGCCCTGCGGTGCTGCCAAACAGTACTATACTGTCACATGAGGGGTACTGCCACATTCAGGAGAAATTGTGTAACACATTATGGGGCCATTTTTTACCTATTCACCCTTGTGAAAACTGAAAATCTGGTTTTAAAACAAAATTTTAATTCTAAAAATGTAATCATTTTTTGTTCGCCAACCAATAGTATAAGTTTTGTGACATCTATAGTCAATATGCTCACTGTAACCCTGGTTGAATTCAATGAGGGGGTGAAACTTGTAAAATGGGGTTACTTGCGGTTTCTGCTGTTATGGCACTAGGGGCTCTACCAAAATGACATGACACCCCCAAACCATTTCAACTAAATCTGAACTCAAATATGGCGCTGTTCTTCACTTTGTATTGTGTCTCAAACGTAGTTTTCAACCACATATGGGTGTGACGACATGGACACATAATGCCTAGTATGGGTTAAAGTTTCTTAAAATTCAGCCAGACGTATTGTTCTTTTGTGTTAACTCATGTTTGCTAAACTATTGTTTGGGACCAGACCCTTCGGAGCAATCATTGTAATGTAGGTGTGTATTGCTAATCTAATGTACATTACCTTAGTAGCCATTGTCGAGTCTGTGACTTGCAGACTTCATGTAGATATCTTCAGTCTTTCTATGCACATCATTTAAATGAACATTATCCATGCAGCTTGAAATTCATCCAATGGGAGAAGCAACCTTGTCCAACCAATCCGATGAGGCCGCAGTGTACCCAAAGGGAAGGCTGTGGCTATAAAAGGGAATTTCTTTAAGTCAACAGGTTGTTGTTGTTGATGGATGTGTATGATCCAGTCTAAGCTCTTAGGAGATAGCTAGAGGATCAGGATACTTTGTGGCTTCAATCTAGGGACTCCGGTTCCGATTGGAGACCATATCCACAGTCTAGGGATTTCGACTCCGGCTGCCAGGATTATATCATCAAACCACAGACTACTTAAGGAAGAAACCCAGGTTGGGACAATTTGGTCACCTAGTAGAGACTTTGCAGACCTCACACAGCTTCCTAAACCTGGCGTTATTCCTTTCTCGGTGGGTGCCCGCCGAAAGCGGGGTGCTGCTGGATTGGAGTAAGTGGCCCTGGAAGCTCTGAGGCACGGACATTCTAAATCCCTGGTGAGCCAGCGGAAGGGTGAGACTCTGTTGCCTGTTACATTTGTGTGTTTTGCTGGTTATGTGCCGTTAATATTTTGGGATCCAATAAAGTCTAATTATTGTGGTTCCCTCACCCTGTGTTGTCTGAGTAGTGCCCACGGTTAAGGAGGTCGTGCGTTCAGTTGGGATGAGTCCTGAGCCACGCTGTCTTTCTAAAGGCGGCTGGGCCAGAGGACGAGAGCACCCACTGAGCCCCGTGTCTCCACAATGGGGACTCAGGGGAACTCAGGGGGAATTGCGCAACAAATTGTATGGTTTATTATTGCCTGTTACACTTGTAAAAATGAAAGATTTGGGGTTAAAGCAACATTGTGGCAAAAATTTATATTTTTATTTTCATTGCTCAATGCTATAAAATCCTGTGAAGCAACTGGGGGTTCAAGGTGCTACGAAATCTCAATTCCTTAAAGGGTCTAGTTTCCAAAATGGGTCACTTGTGCAGGAAGCTCTATTGTTTAGACACATCAGGGGGTCTCCAAACGCGACATGGCGTCTGCCAATGATTCCAGACACTTTCGTGTTCAAAAGGTCAAATGATACTTATTCCCTTCCAAGCTCTGCTGTGTGCTCAAACAGTAGATTTGACCAAATATGGGGTATCAATCAATTGATCAACAAATTGTGATGGGACCTTGCATGCCCTCCAGGATTTTAATTCATCCCGGCATAGTGTGTTACTAACTGTAATCTTTGATACTGTGGTCCCAGCTCTCTTCAGGTCATTGACCAGGTCCTCTCATGTAGTTCTGGACCGATTACTGACCTCAGCATCATCCTTACCCCACAATGTGATATCTTGCATGGAACCCCAGACTGAGTAAGAGTGACAGTCATCTTGCGTTTCCTTCCATTTTCTAATAATTGTGCCAAACGTTGTTGCCTTCTCACCAAGCTGCTTGATATTATTGTCACTGTAGCTTATCCTACCTTGCGCAGGTCTACAAATTTGACCCTAATGTTCTTAAATTGCCCTTTGGTCTTGGTCACGGTGGAGAGGTTGGAGTGCGATTGTGTGGACAGGTGTCTTTTACACAAATAATGGGTTAAAACAGGTGCAATTAAAGGGGTGGTTCAATACTCTGCAATGGTGGCCACATCCCTGTAAAACTGATAGGGAAGGCTTTTTTCAAATACTTTGTTCAGCCAATTCTGCCTCTGAGCGGCGCTATTACGGTCCATAAAGTGACACCCCCTTTCCCCGTGTTCCGTGACATCTGAGATTCGGTGATGTTACGTCAACTTCCAGTTGACTTGACATCATTGAGGCCAGCTCCAGTCTTCCTGAGTGAATGTGCTGTGAGCGGCGTTTCACCACTCATCACAGGGCAGCATGTCACGAGTGCTCTCCTTCACTGCAGAGCGCCCCAAGCAGGAACGATACTGGGCTGTGACGAGCGGTGAAACACCGCTGACCGCACAGTCACTCAGGAAAACTGGGGCCGGTCTCTGTGATTGTCAGGTCAACTGGAAGTTGTCGTGACATCAAAGGATCTCAGGGGTCAGGGAGACTGGGGGTAATTTCATGGGAATGAGCAGACCGCAATAGTGTCGCTCAGAGGCAGAATTGGCTGAACAAGGTATTTAGAAAAAGCCTGTCAGAGTTCCGGGATTTCCAGTTTTCTTCTGAAGGATCTTGCCCTTTGCTAACATGGAGTTTTCTGTTCTGTTGCCCTTCTTCCTGTTCATCTATTTAAAAGCTCGCCCCTAAGCTTAGTCTAGTTGCCTGAGTATACTGCTTCCTGTCTACTCCTGCCCTGCTGCTCTTGGTTCCTGATTGCTATTTGGATCCTGTTGAACACACCCGACACCGGCTCTGGACTTCACCTGGTCTCATCAAGTTGTGCCCGGACTCTGTCTACCGTCTCTGGTCGGCACTTCTGCCCGGTTCCTTCCGTTTCATATCCACCCTAGGACTTATATCACGTACGGACATTTTTGGACTATACCTGTTGCCCTTTCGTGTCCCGGCTGCTGCGCATTTAGGCCTTCTGGGGTGATCGCCAGACAGTCCCTGTATAGGGGTTCGCTCCTGGTGGTCTCCCTGGGGGAGTATGGTGCGCGGCCCCGGGAATTCCCCTTTGCTCTGAACTTGGCAGGTATTTACTGTGTCTATGTTCTACTGTGCTTATGTTATGTTCTGTTCTGTGTACATATTGTTGGTTGCATATTATAAACGTCTTTGCACCGAGAACCCGTCTCTGGTTGTCATTGCCCTAACGCAATCGAAATCCTCAGTTCACACAATAGTATTACATTATACTCAGGCCACTAAGAGGATTTCGCTGGGGCAATGACGGAGACACGAGTAGATCAACTTTTCTCCATGATTAACTCCTTGCAGCAGGAGATGGAGGTGGTGCAAACAAAACTTAGAGATGTGGAGGTACAGCTAGGCCACAATCACCAGGTACTGGGTCTGGCTACTCAGGATTTGCAAACCAGAGTGGAGGCTTAGGAAGCCGCCCCCACTACGTCCGTATCAGCTGCCGGCAGGGTGGATAAAAATCAATGTTTTTTAAAAAAAAAAAAAAAATCAGATTTTTTTTATTTAAATCGGATTTTTTTCAATAAACTGCTTTTTGAGGAAAATATTTTACCATCCAAAGGTTCTTCCATCATGAGATAAAGCTGAGTTGTTTAACTCAGTAGAATAAAGGCTGTATATGTGTAACATTCACAATGCCATGCTCTTCCAGAGGTTCCTGTAGGATTAATGGGCAGTTTCTCTCCTATATTATCACAGACGCTCGCTTTACTTACGCAGTTCTCAAAACTGAATTTGACTCCGCAGAGGTCCCAGCCTCTTCTTCACGGCAAAAATATTACAACATGAACAGAGTTGAGAAAAAGACCTTAATCCTATTGTTCTACAAACCTATGAATACAGAATCAACCCCTTCAGTGCCAAGTCCAAGAAGTTAGACAATATGTTTCTGATTGTTTGGAGTGGAATAGATCTGCACAACACAAGAATGTGAATCTAAGTGTCAGGAGGAGGAAGGGCAAGCAGACAAGAAAATGAAAGTGAAACTTTGAGCACAATACTGCAGCATAGCCACAGACAGACAAGTCTGGATCTGTTTGTGTGTACGATCTGAGGTTTATTACATTCTTTCCTTATAATGGCGGCAGGCCGTAAAAGAGACCCAGCTTGGGAATATTTTAATGAAGCTCCTTCGCCTATCGGTAAGGCAGGCATGCGTGCAAAATGCAAACGATGCAACAAAGATGCAAGGCCTGGTGGCGCGAATGAGGTAACATCATGAGAAGTGCGGTGATGAAGATGACCAAAGAAACACTTCTGAACAGGCAGGATCTTCAGGTTGGTAAACATTTTTATTGAATCCTATTTCTAAAGACTGAACTGTCATGTGTGAGAAAAATTATATTTCTTATTATTACTGCATGTTACTGTCATTTGGTACAGTTATGAAGAAAAACAAATATTCCTTTTGGGGCAAGGGCAGTGATGTGTTGTGTACAATAAGCAGAAATTGTATAATAAACAATAAAATAACAGCATTGACTTTTTTTGTTTAGGGGAATTCATGGATTCTGGAAACTATCCACCTCCAAGATCACCATCATCCTGTTCTACAGTTTCAGAGTTATCCATCCAGGATAGTGCTTCATTAGCAGCAGCATCATCATTAGACACCCACAGCCACATATCACCATCACCGAAAAGGAAGAAAAAACCTTTACCTCCTGGAACCACCATAGATAGGTTTGGGATAAGAACTAGCAGATTAGAAAAAGAGTTGATTGATGAAAAAATTGGCCAGTTTATTTATGCAACGAACTCTTCTTTCCGTCTGACTGAGAACCCACATTTCATTAATATGGTTCAGTCACTGAGAGCAGGATACAGTCCACCCAGCAGAGCTGATGTTGCAGGGAAACTGCTGGATCAAGTGTATGACAGAGAAATGGAGCAATGTGCAACAGCTCTGGAGGGTAACATTGTTAACCTAAGTATTGATGGGTGGAGTAATGTCCACAATGATCCTATTGTATGTGCTTGTATACCAACAGAAGAAGGTAAAGTCTTCCTTGCACAAACAACTGATATGTCAGGAAATGCACACATAGCAGAATACTTACAAGAAGTGGCAGTAAAAGCTATAACGACATGTGAACAAAAATTCAAATGTCTATTACGTAGTTTGGTCACTGACAATGCTGCAAACGTATCCAAGATGAGAAGAGATTTAGAAGAGCAGGGAGGGAATACAAAGCTGCTAATAACATATGGTTGCAGTGCTCATTTGCTGCACCTCTTAGCCAAAGACTTAAGTGTTCCAGAAATGTTCCAGAAATAAAGGCTAATGTTGTTGAAATTGCTAAATACTTCCGTAATAATCATTTTGCTGCAGCAGCTCTGAAAAGGATGGGTGGAACCAAGCTAACGCTCCCACAAGATGTTAGATGGAACTCTGTGGTGGACTGTTTTGAGCAGTATATCAAAAACTGGCCTATTCTGATGACACTTTGTGAAGAAAATCGAGATAAAATAGATGGCACTGTCACGGCCAAACTCCTCAACATTGGGCTTAAGAGAAATGTTGAACATATGCTGAGCTTCCTGAAACCCATCTCTCAAGCTTTAAACAAAATACAGAAAAATAGCTGTTTTATTGCGGATGCTGTTGAAATTTGGAAGGAACTGAGTGAACACTTAAAAACAGAACTACACATGGACAGAATTAAATTACAAGCAGTAAACAAACGAATGGGACAAGCACTGACGCCAGCTCATTTTTTGGCAAATATTGTCAATATCCAATACCAGGGTCAAAACCTAAGTGCTGAGGAAGAGGAGTTAGCTATGACATGGGTATCCAGCAATCATCCATCTTTAATGCCAACTATAATAAACTTCAGAGCTAAGGGGGAACCATTCAAGAAATATATGTTTGCGGAAGATATTTTAAGGAAGGTCACACCAGTAAACTGGTGGAAGTCACTTAAGCGCTTGGATTTAGAGACTGTTCAAGTAATGATTTCACTTTTAACAGCAGTAGCTTCTTCTGCAGGCGTTGAAAGAATATTCTCTTCCTTTGGACTCATTCATTCTAAATTGAGAAATCGGTTGGGACCCAATAAAGCAGGAAAGCTTGTTTTTCTTTTCCAGATTATGAATAGGAACAAAGAAGAAGATGATGATGAAGATGACGACAAGTGAGCTACAGAGGACAGCAGGGACAGTAGTATTTAAGTTTTTCATGTGTCGGCTGGGCTGGCAGTCTAAGTTTCTTAAAATATATATATATATTTTGTTTAGCCAAATTAGTTAACAAACATGGATGTTTGTTTAAGCAAATAACTTATGCTGTAATGTTATTATTGTTTCAGTTGAATAAATCTATTTAAATTGTTATTAAGGTCAGGATTATTTTTCTCCTTCCTAAGTACAACAGAACAGTGGTGTCCAAATATGAATGATTAACCCATTAAACTGGGGAGAAAAAAGTAATATAAAAAGTGATTCTAAAAATCTTCATCTACTTGCATGTTAAAGTAGCAAGAACTAGTTTAGGTAGAAACTTTGATTTAAATCACCGATTTAAATCAAGCCTTACTGACTAGTGATTTAAATCGTGATTTAAATCAGTTAGATTTAAATCAAATCCACCCTGGCTGCCGGTATGCCTAGGTTACCCCCATTTTGTTTCAGTGGTGATCGAAATCAGTTCCGGGGGTTTGTTAATCAATGTATACTGTTTTTTGATGTACATGCTGATTATTACCGGTCTGACCGGTCAAAGGTATTATGCATAATCATGTTGTTGACATCACGAGCACTGGCTTGGGCTAATCCTATGATTGAGAATCGTGATATCCGTTTAAATAACCTGGATTATTTTTTAACAGCCATGGCACAAATGTTTGATGATCCTAATCGCCGTGCTACCGCTGAATCGGCTCTGCTTTCCTTACGTCAGGGAAAGCGGTCTGTCATTGAATACGCCACCGAGTTCAAGAGGTTAGTGGTAGACACTGACTGGGGAAACAATGCACTATTGTCAGTTTTCAGAAAGGGTCTGTCCGGTACCATCAAGGACGAGTTAGCTCGTGCCGAATCTCCACGGGATTTTGAACAGTTTCTCCATCACTGTGTGCATATCGATACCCGCTTGACGGAACGTAGACAGGAAAAATGGGCAGCTGTAAACCGGGTAACCGACTTTGCTTTCCCTTCTAGAGAACCCGCTCACAAGACGCCACGGGAGGCCGAGGATGTTCCTATGCAAGTAGACTCTCTGCAAAGGCGAGAGACCAACGAACGTCGTGAACATCGGCTCCGTGAGCGTTTGTGTTTCTATTGTGGTCAATCGGACCATTTTCTGATTGACTGTCCAAAACGTCCTAATCGCCCGAATAAGGTACTAGCAGCAGTGGCATAGTATGACAACACTGACGCAGAGTCCGACGTCTCTGAAACCAGTATACACCTGGATGCAGTAGTTCCCTCGACAGTGATGTCAACTTCACCTAAGCACCCGGAAGGGAAATACACCCATTGCTCGCTTCCCATTCAGAGTCGGTGGGAGGGACAGTTAATTCCTACATCTGCTATGATAGACTCTGGGGCAGGGGGAAATTTCATGGACTCTTTTGCCAGGAAAGACGGTATCCAGACTCAACAAAGATCCTCACCGGTTACCATGGAGACGGTAGACGGTTCTCCATTAGTTTCCGGACCAGTTGATCGGGAGACAGTACCCCTTGAATGTGTAATGAAACCAGGTCAGCAGGAGATCCTTGTTTTCATGTTGATTTCTTCTCCCCATTTTCCGATAATTTAAGGAATTCCTTGGCTGCGGTCTACAAATCCAGTCATCGATTGGGAGACTAAAGAAATATCTTTCCCACCCCAGAGTGGTCCGACCATTAATCCAACTGTACCGGTTCCGGTAACACAGAACGCGGAGGGCACTGTACAGGTACCTGTTCTACCCCCGGTTTATAATGACTTCGCAGATATATGCGACAAAAAAAAAAAAAAGCAGATCGGCTTCCCCCGCATAGACCGTATGATTGTCCCATAGAATTACTCCCAGGGGCAGAGATCCCGTTTGGTCATGTCTACCCGTTGGCGGCACCAGAGTTACAAGCACTAAAAGATTATATCGATGAAAACCTAGCCAAGGGATTTATTCGACCTTCTACCTCACCAGCGGGGGCACCCATCTTTTTCGTGAAGAAGAAAGAGGGGACTCTGAGACCTTGTATCGACTACCGGGAACTAAATAAGATAACTATCCGGAACCGGTATCCGTTGCCGTTGATTCCCGAACTATTGGAGAGAGTACAACAGGCCAAAATATTTACTAAACTGGATCTCCGTGGGGCATATAATCTACTCCGCATACGTCCCGGGGACGAGTGGAAAACAGCGTTCAGATGTCGGTATGGACATTATGAGTATCTAGTGATGCCCTTCGGACTCTGTAACGCTCCTGCGGCTTTTCAACACCTAGTCAACGATATTTTTAGGGATATAATGGACCAGTTCATGGTGATTTACCTGGATGATGATATCTTGATCTTTTCTGATTCCCTACAGGAACACCAGGAGCACGTCAAGACCGTACTTACCCGTCTGAGGGATAACCATCTGTATATTAAACTGAAGAAGTGCGAATTCCATTGCTCAAAGATACAATTTTTAGGATATGTCATCTCTCCTCAGGGACTCAACATGGAGTCTGGCAAGATACGGGCAATTCTAGACTGGCCGGAACCGGAAAACATCAAGGAGGTACAACGCTTTGTCGGTTTTGCTAATTTTTACAGACGCTTTATCCGCAACTTCTCAGAGATCGTCCGTCCTATCACCCTGTTAACCAGGAATTCCTTAAATCTGTCAGGTGCCTTTCTCCACGCAAGCCCGTTGGAGCCTGTTCCTTAACCAGTTTAATTTTATCGTCACATACCGTCCAGGGTCACGTAATGGGAAAGCCGATGCCTTATCCTGAATCCATGCCATGGACTCCGTGCCTGGAACCCCGTCTCAGACCGTTTTATCAGATGCCAATTTTGTTGGAGTAATCCGGGACCAGGACTTGTGGAAGGACATCAAGCTGGCCTATGATGGTGCCGTATTTCTTGCTGCCCCCCCGAATGATGTGACTCTTGTCCTTCGGAATGGTGTGTGGTTGAGAGAGCGACGTATTTATGTCCCGGAGGCTGTAAGACTTCGGGTTCTCAAGTTGGTCCATGACTCCGTGTTGGCAGGTCATAGGGGGGTACAGAAGACGCAGGAATTTGAGTCGTTTTTTCTGGTGGCCTACCTGTTTAAAGGATGTGAAAGACTATGTTCACTCATGTGTGGTTTGTGCCCGGTGCAAGGTCCCTCATGTGGCTCCTACGGGACTCCTTCAACCGTTACTCATGTCATCTCGCCCTTGGGGATCCATCTCAATGGATTTTATTGTGGAGTTGCCCGTCTCGGGCGGTTACAATACAATTTTGGTGGTAGTGGATCGGTTGACAAAGGCTGCTCACTTTACTCCATGTACCGGTCTTCCCTCAGCTGCAGAGACAGTGGATTTGATTATCCAGAATATATTTCGGTTGCATGGGGTACCAGATGAGATCATCTCTGACCGGGGCGTGCAGTTCACTTCTAAGTTCTGGAAAGGGTTTTGTTCAGCACTCCATATTGATGTCTGTTTGTCTTCTGCATACCATCCCCAGACAAATGGGCAAACAGAACGGACTAATCAAACCCTGGAGCAGTACCTGCGATGTTATGTCAGCCATCTGCAGGACGATTGGTTGAAGCTGCTTCCTTTGGTGGAGTTCTCGTATAACAACACTCAGAGCAACTCCACTAAGGTAACGCCCTTTTTCGCCAACTTGGGTTATCATCCGAGTATTTTGCCTAGGTCACCGGTAGCAGTTTCGGTGCCCGCAGTGCAGGACAGATTGACGGACCTACAGCAAAATCTGGAGGTTTTGAAGAACTCTTTGGCTTCGGCTCAGGAGCGTTACAAGAAGTCGGCAGACACTCACCGGAAACAGGCACACATGTATACGGTAGGGCATTCGGTGTGGTTATCCACCAAGAATCTAAAACTGGGTGTTCCTTCGCAGAAGCTGGGGCAGAAATTCATTGGTCCGTTCAAGATCATCGGGATAGTGAGCTCTGTGGCCTGTCGGCTGAAGCTACCACGGAATTTGAAGGTACATCCGGTCTTTCATGTTTCCCTGCTGAAACCTGTTTCCCCTAATTCGTTTCAGGGTCGTTACGTGCCTCCTCCTCCACCGGTGATGGTTGATGGCCAGGAGCAGTATGTGGTTGAGGACATTATTGACTCCCGGCTCCATCGGCATCGGCTTCAGTATCTGGTTCATTGGCAGGGGTACTCCCCCGAGGATGATTCCTGAGAACCTGTAAGTAACATCCGAGCGCCCCAGAAGGTTGCTCAGTTTCATCGGAGGTACCCGGACAAGCCTGGCCCTGGTTCGTCCTGAGGCCGTTTCTGGGGGTGGGTGGGGGGGGAGTACTGTCAGAGTTCCGGGATTTCCAGTTTTCTTCTGAAGGATCTTGCCCTTTGTTAACATGGAGTTTTCTGTTCTGTTGCCCTTCTTCCTGTTCATCTGTTTAAAAGCCCGCCCCTAAGCTTAGTCTAGTTGCCTGAGTATACTGCTTCCTGTCTACTCCTGCCCTGCTGCTCTTGGTTCCTGATTGCTATTTGGATCCTGTTGAAAACACCCGACACCGGCTCTGGACTTCACCTGGTCTCATCAAGTTGTGCCCGGACTCTGTCTACCGTCTCTGGTCGGCACTTCTGCCCGGTTCCTTCCGTTTCATATCCACCCTAGGACTTATATCACGTACGGACATTTTTGGACTATACCTGTTGCCCTTTCGTGTCCCGGCTGCTGCGCATTTAGGCCTTCTGGGGTGATCGCCAGACAGTCCCTGTATAGGGGTTCGCTCCTGGTGGTCTCCCTGGGGGAGTCCGGTGCGCGGCCCCGGGAATTCCCCTTTGCTCTGAACTTGGCAGGTATTTACTGTGTCTATGTTCTACTGTGCTTATGTTATGTTCTGTTCTGTGTACATATTGTTGGTTGCATATTATAAACGTCTTTGCACCGAGAACCCGTCTCTGGTTGTCATTGCCCTAACGCAATTGAAATCCTCAGTTCATACAATAGTATTACATTGCCTTCCCTATCAGTTTTACATAGATGTGGCCACTATTGCAGAGAAGTGAACCACCTCTTTAATACAGTTAATGAGTGCAGAGTAGGAAGGCTTCTTAAAGAAAAAATACAAGGTCTGTGAGAGCCAGAATTCCTGTTGGCTGGTAGGTGAACAAATACTTATTTCAAAATTACAGACCTCTCCATTCTTTGTAGGTGGGAAAACTTGCAAAATCAGCAGTGTATCAAATACTTCTTTTCCTCACTGTATGTGGAATTTAATAAAGGAACCTTTCATACAAGATGCAACTAGATGTACAGGACAAAAGTAGTTGTATGAAATTTCTGGTCTTGGGCTTTCCTTGTGCACCATTAATAAATTTACTCAGTTCTCTGCTAATTACTGCTCTTATACATGTTACTTTCTGTCATTATCTAAGTAATGCACTTACTTTGAATAATACTCAAGGATCTGATACTAAAGGGCCAATCAACATAATGGCTAACCATATTGTTGCAATGGCTCTAACTTTTCTTCTAGTTATTGAAAGTGTGACATTTGTACATTTTTTCAATAATGAAGCAAACTTATTTTTTGTATTATTTATGGTTGATCAGAGTACAAATACATTCAAATAAAAGAAAACCAAGAGCATAAGAAGCTTGATATTAAAAAAAAAAAATCTCCGATAATGATACAGCGCCTTGCGAAAGTATTTGGCCCCCTTGAATATGTCAACCTTTACCCACATTTCAGGCTTCAAACAAAGATAAAAAATTTTAAATTAATGGTGAAGAATCAACAACAAGTGGGACACAATTGTGAAGTTGAACAAAATGTATTGTTTATTTTAAACATTTATAAAAAATAAAAAGCTTAAAATTGGTTCGTGCAATAGTATTCGTCCGCTTTACGTTAATACTTTGTAGCGCCACCTTTTGCTGCGATTACAGCTGCAAGTCACTTGGGGTATGTGTCTATCAGTTTTGCACATCGAGAGACTGAAATTCTTGCCCATTCTTTCTTTGCAAGTAGCTGGAGCTGAGTGAGGTTGGATGGAGAGCGTTTGTTAACAGCAGTTTTCAGCTCTTTCCACAGATTCTCGATTGGATTCAGGTCTGGACTTTGACTTGGCCATTCTAACACCTGGATACGTTTATTTGTGAACCATTCCATTGTAGATTTTGCTTTATGCTTGGGATCAGTGTCTTGTTGGAAGACAAATCTCCGTCCCAGTCTCAGGTTTTTTGCAGACTCCAACAGGTTTTCTTCAAGAATGGTCCTGTATTTGGCTCCATCCATCTTCCCATCAATTTTAACCATCTTCCCTGTCCCTACTGAAGAAAAGCAGGCCCAAACTATGATGCTGCCACCACCATGTTAGACAGTGAGGATGGTGTGTTCCTTTTACGCCAAACATATCGTTTGGCATTGTTCCCAAAAAGTTTGATTTTGGTTTCACCTGACCAGAGCACCTTCTTCCACATGTTTGGTGTGTCTCCCAGGTGGCTTGTGGCAAACTGTAAACAACACTTTTTATGGATATCTTTGAGAAATGGCTTTCTTCTTGCCGCTCTTCCATAAAGACCAGATTTGTGCAGTGTACGACTGATTGTTGTCGTATAGACAGACTCTCCCACCTCAGCTGTAGATCTCTGCAGTTCATCCAGAGTGATCATGGGCCTCTTGGCTGCATCTCTGATCAGTCTTCTCCTTGTTTGAGATGAAAGTTTTGAGGAATGGCCGGGTCTTGGTAGATTTGCAGTGGTATGATAATCCTTCCATTTCAATATAGTTGCTTGCACAGTGCTCCTTGGGATGTTTAAAGTTGTGGAAATCCAGCTTTAAACCTCTCCACAACAGTATCATGGACCTGCCTGTTATTTTCCTTGGTCTTCATGATGTTCTCTGCGCTTTAAACAGAACACTGAGACTATCACAGAGCAGGTACATTTATACGGAGACTTGATTACACAGAGGTGGATTATATTTATCATCATCAGTCATTTAGGACAACTTTGGATCATTCAGAGATCCTCAGTGAACTTCTGGAGTGAGTTTGCTGCACTGAAAGTAAAAGGGGACAAATAATATTGCACGCCCCACTTTTCAGTTTTTTATTTTTAAAAAAAGTTTAAAATAAGCAAAGATTTTTGTTCAAGTTCACAATTGAGTCCCACTTGTTGTTGATTCTTCACCATTAATTTAAATTTTTTTTATCTGTAGGTTTGAATCCTGAAATGTGGGTAAAGGTTGACAAATTCAAGGAGGCCGAATACTTTCGCATAGCACTGTAGTTTAATTAAAAACTAAATTCAGATCACTTTCAGCCTATTTTATGGTATCAGCTGTTGTGTGGAGAACTTTGTGTCTGAGAAGATTTGATTTTTGAGTGAAAGACTTGCCACAATCAGGACATGAATAGGGCTTCTCCCCTGAGTGAACTCTCTGATGTGCAAGGAAACTAGCTTTCAGTCGGAAACTTTTGCCACAATCTAAACACATGTAAGGTCTTTCGCCGGTATGTATGGTAAGATGGTGAAGGAGATTAGTTTTTTGGTTAAAACATTTGCCACAATCATAACATGAAAATGGCTTTTCGTCTGTGTGAATAATCTCATGCTTCATGAGCCCTGATCTGTACATAAAGGACTTCCAACACCGAGAACAATGAAAGGATTCCTCACGGGCAGGAGTCTGGTGCTTTGCAGCACAGTCTGACTTTTCGCAATTCATGCTCTCTGAACATGTATGAGATATTAGGGGTTCATCTGCAGAATGTCCATCAATATCTGGCTCTCGGCACTCTGGACAAGACATGGGCTCTTCTGTTTCTTCACAGTTTGATGCCTGTGTGAACTGTTTTCCACAATCTGAACATGAAACAACCTTCTCATATGAGCGTACCTTTTGATGCATGACAAGTCCTGATCTCTGAGTGAAAGACTTCCAACACTTAGAACATGTAAATGGCTTTTCCCCTGTGTGGATCCTCTGGTGTTCAACAAGAACTGACTTCCGTGAAAAACATTTTTTACACTCAGAACAGGGATAAGGCTTGTCGCCTTTGTGGATTTTCTCATGTATGTTAAGGTTTGATTTGTTAGCAAAACATTTGCCACAGTCAGGACATGTGAACGGTTTGTTATCCATCTCCAGCTGCATAGCATCTAGCTTCTGTTTACTTTTCTCCCTGCAATTTAAGCAGGAAATCTCTTCTCCACGTGTGTAACTATTTAGCTTCTCTATAAAACCTTTCCCGCAATGAGAACAAATAAAGGACTCTTCCCTTGTATGGATGCGCTGGTGCACAGCAAAGCTGGACTTCTGAGTAAACCGTCTACCACATTCAGCACAAGAAAATGGCTTTTCCCCTGTATGTATCCTCTGATGCTCCACAAGGATTGATTTACGTGTGAAGGATTTGCCACATTCAGAGCACGGAAAGGGCTTCTCCCCTGTGTGACTTCTCTGATGCCTAATAAGTGCCGCATGCTGGGTAAAACATTTATCACACTCTGTGCACGGAAACATTTTACCCCCGGTATACACAATATCATAGTCAACTTGATCTGAGAGATCCGTGCCCTGAAGCATTGAATGTGAGTATTGCATGAAGTCTTCATCTTTTATCTTACAATTTATAATGTCAGAATCCTGGCTGTCCGAGAAGCTCCTGCTGTCCTCCTGATGTTCTGTTAGAAATACAAGATACATTTATAGAAAAGTATGGAGAATCTGAAAATTTGTTCTGGCTACATAAGTCACTATAGTAGAGGCACAGACTATCTATTAGGGTACATGCCCACGATCAGGCTACCTGGCGGAATTTCTCTTGCGGAGATGCTAGTGTACTGTGCAGGAGAGCACAGCATTTGTGCCCACAATTCGGAGTGCCACTGTTCTGTATGCAATGGGTTTTCTCTTCTGGACACACTAATGTCCTGTGCAGGAGAACGCAGCATCCGTGCCCATGATCAGGATTCTGGCCAGAGCATATTTTCACTGTGTTCTCCTGCTCAGACCAGGGCACTGGTCTTTTATTGTCCTTTTAGGATTATTGTAGATTTTCTCATATTAATATATTGTTTGTTTGGCTCCCAAGTGAAATGGTATGGTACTCTTTTGTTATTGCCTACAACTAGTGAGCTTTGATATTATATCCTGTCCTACCCTATGAATGTTATAGGATGATTGTCAATTCTTTTTGCAATGTTTTTACGTGTTTATAAAATGTGGTTGTGTCTTTTTTGATTACAAAAATTCCTTTTTTTCTATTGTTTGATATAAAAGACTGTCTGTGTGGTGATTGTGTATATTAGAGCACAACTCTCCTACGTTTGTTTCTTGAGTTCTCCTGCTCAGAACGCTTGCGTCTCCACAAGAATAAATTGACATACTGCATCTTGGAAACCCGTGCTGCAGGGCAGTTTACGCAGCATTAAAAAGAAGCGAGCATGGGATTCCTATAAATCCCATCCACTGTGCTTGTACTATACAACACAATGTTTTGGAGGCACCAAAAACCCGCTGTGTCCAAAATGCTGCTAATACTTATCGTCAGCACGGGCCCTTAAAGATCTCACTGGTATCTTCCTATATTAGCTACTTGACCAGATTTTAATTGAGTGAAGATACTGGAAAAGCAAGCGTCATACAAGTTCCACATTTAGTTGTACTTTTAGTATTCCAGACCATCAGGCTGCCTCAGCAGGCCAGCAATAAACCAACAAATTAATAAAATGGTCATTCAGCGAGTGCGATTTTTCTTTATGCCTAGCATTGAGAGCCACATGTGGCCGCAGGATCTAGATAGTACAGATGTACAAAATATTACAATTGCCACCAAAAAAGGTTGCATGAAGAATCCCTTAAAAGGGACAAATGGCTACTGACACTCCCCACTGGGCACCTACTTTCCTTATTATATTGCAGTAACATAAATGGGTGTAGAAAAACAAGTGTTTTAAAGAGAACCCCCCCAAAATATACAACTTTTTTATTTTTAAGATTTAACAATAAATGTGTTGGCATAAGATAAGCAATAATGTTATCTGTCTGCCAGCAGTGTTAAGATCCCTGCAAACCATTTTTTTCATACACAATGGTGAATCTGGGCACCAGCAAAAAAAAAAAAAAAGTAGCATTCATCTGAATGAGTTCTCAGGATCAGCAGCGGTCTGAGACATTATGCAGCCCATTACAACATGGGAATACCACATTCAGGGTTGTTACTCACCTGCACTGATATCTGTAGTTCCTTCATCTTCTTTTATGGTCACAGGAATCTCAGTTTCTTCCTCTTTAACAATGTTTAGCAAACTCAGAAGACTATCATCCTAATTTTCAATTACATAAATCATTAATATTTGCAGTATACAATATTTATAGTATACAATTGTTTAATTTCATCTACCTGATCGTCTGTAAAATTCCGGGAAGAAAGGGGACTTGGACTTCCTTCAGGTGAGCCATCTGCACAAAGCACACAATAATTTCATTTAGTTTCCAATATCCGTTTTGTGTTTACTACAATTCTATTTGCAGCCACTAAGTAATAGAGTCTTTAACAACTAAGTCAGAAAACCTATAACGCAATCAGAAACAAAGTTTCAAAAAATGAGTATAAAAGCTCTTAATTTATTGTACATTAATTAAAATACAAAACAAAACAATACAATATTATATCAAAAAGCAAGATTGCCAATTCATTAAGTCTGATGAAGTTGTAGCACGAAACAAGTGTCGAGGCAACAGGGTCTGACCGAATACCGCTCTGCACTAAGTAAGTTTATCTCAATGTTGCTGTATTTAAGTACTAAAATGCTTGCTGAATTTTATGTTTAGTGCAGGTATATTACCTTTTACTTAACATCTTTTTGCACTACGCAAGTTCTTTCCTATATAATATTAAAAAACGTATTTTTATACCGTATTTTTCGGACTATAAGACGCACCGGACTATAAGACGCACCCTGGTTTTAGAGGAGGAAAGTAGGAAAATAAAACTTTAAGCAAAAAAATGTGGTCATGACACACTGTTATGGGGCGAGGATCTGCTGCTGACACTGTTATGGGGGTAATGTCCCCAAATTCTCTACTAAGGTACCCCATCCTGGTAATGATCCTCCTGCCTTGTATATGATCCTGCTCATATACCCCCCTCCTGCTCATATACCCCCATCCTGTTCATATACCCCCATCCTATTGATATACCCTCCATCCATCCTGCTCATATACCCTCCATCCATCCTGCTCATATTCCCCCATCCTGTTCATATACCCCCATCCTGTTCATATACCCCCATCCTGTTCATATACCCCCATCCTGTTCATATACCCCCATCCTGTTCATATACCCCCCATCCATCCTGCTCATATACCCCCATCCTGTTCATATACCCCCATCCTGTTCATATACCCCCATCCTGTTCATATACCCCCCATCTATCCTGTTCATATACTCCCATCCTGTTCATATACCCCCCATCCTGTTCATATACCCCCCATCCTGTTCATAGACCCCCCATCCTGTTCATAGACCCCCCATCCATCCTGCTCATATACTCCCATCCTGCTATATGCCCCCATCGTGCTCATATACCATCCTGGTATATGGCCTGTATCCTATAGCACAGAGAAAAAAAAAATAAACGTTTATACTCACCTGTTCCTCACTCCCTGCAGCCGATCATCTTCCTCTCTGCGCCGCTGACCTGTGTGTGGAGCCGTTCCCCTGCAGCACGCGATGTCTTCCTGTCTGTGCCGGTCAGCTGACCAGCACAGATCAGCTGACCGGCACAGACAGGAAGACATCGCGTGCAGCAGGGGGACGGCTCCACACACGGGGACGGGTGAGTGTACTGATTCACTGCACCCCGCGCTGATCATGACGCGCGGGGGGCAGTGAATACAGCCGCACATGATCACTCCAGGCTGTAATTGCCAGGGGTGATCATGCGGACCGGCTCTTTACTATGCGCGCGTCCCCGCTCGTCCTCCCGCCCACCTGTCAGTGCCGGCTTCAGCACTGAGAGATGGGTGGGAGGATGGGCGTGCATATGTAATGAGTGGGCCCACGTGGTCACAGCAGGCTGCTACAGCCTGCTCGTGCCCCCGATGACTCGCTCCACCGCAGCACCTCATTCCCCGCAGCCACAGTCAGACCATAAGACGCACCCCCAACTTTCCCCCAACATTTGGGGGAAAAAAAGTGCGTCTTATGGTCCGAAAAATACGGTAATTTATGTGACATTTTGTATATTTTATATGTGATAATTTTTTTCTACCACTAGATGGTATTAGAGTTCAATTTTGGAACAAAATAAAATTCTTTGTGGTTCTATACATATAATGAATAAAACTTACAGATTTTTTAACACTAGAAGTCCTAGAGAGTGGTCATTTAACATTTCTACCTTTGGAACCCAGAGACGGGTCGAATGACCTGAAGGATTTTAGCTAACATCCTATAATCACCGACTTTTGTTCTGTAATTAAGGCCATTACTGTCGCACCACAGGAGGTTGTTGTTTTCCATTGAGTTTAGCCATTTAGTTTCTAGTTAGTTCTATTCAGTTTATTGTATTTGGTCATTTGACCCTCTTTCGGGACTTCAGGGGGGAGCTCGAAATTTCTGGGACTTATAGTGTTAAAGGGAACCTGTCATCAGAAATTTAGCTTTAAACCTAAAAGTTTCCCCCTCTGCAGCTCCTGGGCTGCATTCTAGCAAGGTTCCTGTACTTTTTGTGGCCCCTTTTAAACCAAATTAAATACTTTATAAACTTGTACCTTTTGGTATGAAAATCTTGTAAATTCTCCATGGGGGGCGGGCTCTCTTGCGTCCGTTGCTGTCCCTCCTGCACATTGACGCCGTCCCCCCACGCTCCATTTCGTACATCAGGACGCCGCCACCTGCGCCCGAGGTGCCGCCCACACCAGGATCGCTGGTGACGTGGTCACAGGCATGAGTTATGGGCGGCGCTGTGATTGCATCGCAAGTGCCAGCCCATAATCTCGTGGACACGCTGTCCCCACTGCCTCCAGTGTTCTGCGCAAGCGCACGCTGGCCAGGTGACCCAACGTCACCTCCTTCCCATCTTACCCTGCAGCAGGGCAAGATGGGAAAGAGGTGACGTCGGGTCATCTGGCCAGCAAGCGCTTGCGCAGAACGCTGGAGGCAGAGGGGAAAGTGCGGTCACGAGGTTATGGGCGGCACTTGCTGAGGAAAAATCACAGTGCCGCCCATAACCTTGTGCCTGCGCAAAATGTCTCCAGCGGTCACACGTGCACACACTGCACAGTCCCACAGCGCATGCGCGGGACATCGGGCACCCAGGGGCGGCGTCCTGAGGTATGAAATTCAGCGTTGGGGGCGGCGTAAATCGGCAGGAGGACAGTAACGGACACCAGGCAGCCCGCCCCCATGGATAATTTACAAGAATTTGCATAGCAAAAGGTACAACTTTATAAAGTATTTAATTTGGTTTAAAAGGGGCCACAAAAAGTATAGAAACCTTGCTAGAATGCAGCCCAGGAGCTGCAGAGGGGAAAACTTTTAGGTTTTAAGCTAAATTTCTGATGACAGGTTCCCTTTAAGTGCAGGTATATTACAGCTTACAGACTTGACGAATTGGCAATCTTGCTTTTTTATATAATACTGTATTGTATTTTTTATTTTAATTAATGTACAATAAATTAAGAGCTTTTATACTCATTTTCTGAAACTTTGTTTCTGATTGCGTTATTGGTTAATGAGTTTAGCTCATTATTTTATGATATTTTTGATATATTTGATTGTCAGAAAACCTTTAGACTTACACATATATAGACAATAATTGTAGATTTCATCATTTGGTCTGATAAGAAGAATGGTTGCCCAAAAAAGTTAATGCAAACTTGTAACTCTCCTAAAACATTGGCAAAGCTCAAGGAAAACGGATAAACTGCTAGGACTCCCGTAAAAGTCAGCAAATGTCCAAAGGTGCTCATGAAAGTCTCCAAAAAACCATAGTTTCAGGAAGGTTTCTTGTATGTAATGCTACAATGCTGCATCATCAAACGTAACCTAGTTTCCAAATGCACATTATGGGTAGTGGTGGGATGCAAGAGAGAAGTAATAAGGCTAGGAAAGAGAAAAAAAGTTTTTCTTAATTCCTATCAGACCAAACAATAATGTTCTCTCCTTTACTATCAATGAAAGTCTCCTCATACCCAATGATGTGAAAGGCTGGTGTTTCTCCATCATGAAGTTCTTCTAAAGATCCTTCTTGACTTCAGATTACAATCAACTTCTCCATGGAAAAAAAGAGAGCAACAGCAGTGACATTAGCATTTATAATATAAAAATATATGTAATGAGAGGATTACTGAGTACGTATTATATTTTTCACATTGTGAAAGAGAACTACTTTACAGGCTGTTGTCCTATTATATAATTATTGCTCAGCCAGCTTTCATGAAGACCTAGTGGACCTTGCGTTGTAGAATTTTTCCTCTTTTCTGAAGTCCAGGTATTGTAGTAGTGAAGAAGGTGAAATGGTTGACAGAAGATGGACTGGCAGTTTAGAGATTGAAACAGACTTGGCATCACCAATTCTTTCTCCAGTCAGTCTACACAGCCGGTATGCTGCTTTCCCCAGGCTTCTGGTCAATCTGTTGCCCCTCAGAGCTATGGCTATTGGTTGCCCTGCTGCTCCTAGGTGTCTTAGCCCTCTAAATGTCCCTTACTGCACCAGCCCAAGTTCTGTTACTCCTAGCAAATCTATTCAGTCAATCCTATTCTGCTCACAGTCTTTATGCCTATAATCTAAGGTAGTAGTGGATTCCTTGAAGGGGTTTTCCCACAAAGTTCCTTTTAATCAACAAATCGCTGAGATTTTATACATGTTCCCCTGCTATGTACTGTGTAATGGTTGTGTCTGACCGTACAGGCTACAAGCTCGCAAGCCCATAAGGGTAATCATCTAGCATCCAGACAGGTAAGCCTTCTACCCTGCAGAATGCAGAATAGTTCTTTGAACACCATTTTTTATGTGTTATTTTTTATCTGCATTCCAGATCTGGGCAACAATTCTCTAAATATCTATCCCTATTACCCCCTGCAAGGACACACACATGACGAATACCACATCAGGTATCTGTACTCACCACCAGCAGGATTACTATCTGTGCTATCACTATGCATAACCTAGAATTACCATTGTGCCCTTATTTATTTCAGGGTACACTTAACATCTTTATTGCTCAAATTGCAAGCCAAAGTCCCATTGTGTTCTGCACAAGGTACCCACCGGTATGTTGCCTTTTTAAAGATACAACACGTTGCATTTTCCAGCACTATAGACTAATTTACACACCTTTTATTGACAGGTGCTTCCTCTGGAACTTTCTTCTTCCTCACCACCTTACCCTTCAGGTAAAAACTGTTCAATATAGACCCCTCCTATTTTTGGTAGGACAGGAACATTTATTTTACACTCACTCTTGGGTGGTTTCCATTTTTGACAGGTCCCATGCAGATCGAGCTAGTGTCAGATCCCGGTCTGGGTTCCTCAATCAGTGTATTGTCTTATGACTTTTTTTATTTGAATATAAAACACGTTTTTTAAAATAGTAAATCTCGGCTATCCCCTTTGTTTCCACATCCATACATTTTAAACTAGGCATAACAACTTACCCTGGATCCCCTCCCATTTAGTTAGCGCGGTATACTTTATATATTATTAAAATTAACTTTGTTTATGGAAAAACCCCTTTAAGGTGTTGTGCTCCCTATGTTCCTGCACTGGCGATGCTCTGTAATGTCTTACCCCTTTAAGGTGTTGTGCTCCCTATGTTCCTACACTGGCGATGCTCTGTAATGTCGACCCCTTTAAGGTGTTGTGCTCCCTATGTTCCTGCACTGGCGATGCTCTGTAATGTCTTACCCCTTTAAGGTGTTGTGCTCCCTATGTTCCTACACTGGCGATGCTCTGTAATGTCGACCCCTTTAAGGTGTTTTGCTCCCTATGTTCCTGCACTGGCGATGCTCCGTGATGTCGACCTCTTTAAGGTGGTGTGCTCCCTATGTTCCTGCACTGGCAATGCTCCGTGATGTCGACCTCTTTAAGGTGGTGTGCTCCCTATGTTCCTGCACTGGCGATGCTCCGTGATGTCGACCCCTTTAAGGTGTTGTGCTCCCTATGTTCCTGCACTGGCGATGCTCCGTGATGTCGACCCCTTTAAGGTGTTGTGCTCCCTATATTCCTGCACTGGCGATGCTCCGTGATGTCGACCCCTTTAAGGTGTTGTACTCCCTATATTCCTGCACTGGCGATGCTCCGTGATGTCGACCCCTTTAAGGTGTTGTGCTCCCTATATTCCTGCACTGGCGATGCTCCGTGATGTCGACCCCTTTAAGGTGTTGTACTCCCTATATTCCTGCACTGGCGATGCTCCGTGATGTCGACCCCTTTAAGGTGTTGTGCTCCCTATATTCCTGCACTGGCGATGCTCCGTGATGTCGACCCCTTTAAAGTGTTGTGCTCCCTATGTTCCTGCACTGGCGATGCTCCGTGATGTCGACCCCTTTAAGGTGTTGTGCTCCCTATGTTCCTGCACTGGCGATGCTCCGTGATGTCAACCCCTTTAAAGTGTTGTGCTCCCTATGTTCCTACACTGGCGATGTTCTGTGATGTCGACCCCTTTAAGGTGTTGTGCTCCCTATGTTCCTGCACTGGCGATGCTCCGTGATGTCGACCCCTTTAAAGTGTTGTGCTCCCTATGTTCCTGCACTGGCGATGCTCCGTGATGTCGACCCCTTTAAAGTGTTGTGCTCCCTATGTTCCTACACTGGCGATGTTCTGTGATGTCGACCCCTTTAAAGTGTTGTGCTCCCTATGTTCCTGCACTGGCGATGCTCCGTGATGTCGACCCCTTTAAAGTGTTGTGCTCCCTATGTTCCTACACTGGCGATGCTCCGTGATGTCGACCCCTTTAAGGTGTTGTGCTCCCTATGTTCCTGCACTGGCGATGCTCCGTGAGGTCGACCCCTTTAATGTGTTGTGCTCCCTATGTTCCTGCACTGGCGATGCTCCGTGATGTCGTGGACACGGCGTAATGTCATGTGCAGATGTCACTGGGCAGGATCAGTGCAGGAGTGGAGTATGTGGTGCTTTCATTCTACAAGGGGGGCTACTTTATCTAATATGAGTCGTCTATATAGAGCAGAACCCCTTTATTGAGAATGAACAATTGGGGCACCAAATTCTCAGGATTATGATGCCCAAAGCTGAACACTGGCTGGAGCCTACCCAGACAGGACTCCTGTATGTCGGTGACTAGGCAGCACACCACAGCCTTCTCCTCCTGTACACAGGACACTGCTGTATTCCTCCTGGTGACTCCATAGCCTGCATCTCCTGCTCAGGGAGGACATTACAGCCTGCTCCACCTGTACACAGGACACTGCTGTATTCCTCCTGGTGACTCCATAGCCTGCATCTCCTGCTCAGGGAGGACACTACAGCCTGCTCCATCTGTACACAGGACTCTGCTGTATTCCTCCTGGTGACTCCATAGCCTGCATCTCCTGCTCAGGGAGGACATTACAGCCTGCTCCACCTGTACACAGGACACTGCTGTATTCCTCCTGGTGACTCCATAGCCTGCATCTCCTGCTCAGGGAGGACATTACAGCCTGCTCCACCTGTACACAGGACACTGCTGTATTCCTCCTGGTGACTCCATAGCCTGCATCTCCTGCTCAGGGAGGACACTACAGCCTGCTCCATCTGTACACAGGACTCTGCTGTATTCCTCCTGGTGACTCCATAGCCTGCATCTCCTGCTCAGGGAGGACACTACAGCCTGCTCCACCTGTACACAGGACACTGCTGTATTCCTCCTGGTGACTCCATAGCCTGCATCTCCTGCTCAGGGAGGACACTACAGCCTGCTCCACCTGTACACAGGACTCTGCTGTATTCCTCCTGGTGACTCCATAGCCTGCATCTCCTGCTCAGGGAGGACACTACAGCCTGCTCCACCTGTACACAGGACACTGCTGTATTCCTCCTGGTGACTCCATAGCCTGCATCTCCTGCTCAGGGAGGACATTACAGCCTGCTCCACCTGTACACAGGACACTGCTGTATTCCTCCTGGTGACTCCATAGCCTGCATCTCCTGCTCAGGGAGGACACTACAGCCTGCTCCATCTGTACACAGGACTCTGCTGTATTCCTCCTGGTGACTCCATAGCCTGCATCTCCTGCTCAGGGAGGACACTACAGCCTGCTCCACCTGTACACAGGACACTGCTGTATTCCTCCTGGTGACTCCAGAGCCTGCATCTCCTGCTCAGGGAGGACACTACAGCCTGCTCCACCTGTACACAGGACTCTGCTGTATTCCTCCTGGTGACTCCATAGCCTGCATCTCCTGCTCAGGGAGGACACCACAGCCTTCTCCTCCTGTACACAGGACACTGCTGTATTCCTCCTGGTGACTCCATAGCCTGCATCTCCTGCTCAGGGAGGACACTACAGCCTGCTCCACCTGTACACAGGACTCTGCTGTGTTCCTCCTGGTGACTCCATAGCCTGCATCTCCTGCTCAGGGAGGACATTACAGCCTGCTCCACCTGTAAACAGGACACTGCTGTATTCCTCCTGGTGACTCCATAGCCTGCATCTCCTGCTCAGGGAGGACACTACAGCCTGCTCCACCTGTACACAGGACTCTGCTGTATTCCTCCTGGTGACTCCATAGCCTGCATCTCCTGCTCAGGGAGGACACTACAGCCTGCTCCACCTGTACACAGGACACTGCTGTATTCCTCCTGGTGACTCCATAGCCTGCATCTCCTGCTCAGGGAGGACACTACAGCCTGCTCCACCTGTACACAGGACACTGCTGTATTCCTCCTGGTGACTCCATAGCCTGCATCTCCTGCTCAGGGAGGACACTACAGCCTGCTCCACCTGTACACAGGACTCTGCTGTATTCCTCCTGGTGACTTCATAGCCTGCATCTCCTGCTCAGGGAGGACATTACAGCCTGCTCCACCTGTACAGAGGACACTGCTGTATTCCTCCTGGTGACTCCATAGCCTGCATCTCCTGCTCAGGGAGGACACTACAGCCTGCTCCACCTGTACACAGGACTCTGCTGTATTCCTCCTGGTGACTCCAGAGCCTGCATCTCCTGCTCAGGGAGGACACTACAGCCTGCTCCACCTGTACACAGGACTCTGCTGTATTCCTCCTGGTGACTCCATAGCCTGCATCTCCTGCTCAGGGAGGACACTACAGCCTGCTCCACCTGTACACAGGACACTGCTGTATTCCTCCTGGTGACTCCATAGCCTGCATCTCCTGCTCAGGGAGGACACTACAGCCTGCTCCACCTGTACAGAGGACTCTGCTGTATTCCTCCTGGTGACTCCATAGCCTGCATCTCCTGCTCAGGGAGGACACTACAGCCTGCTCCACCTGTACACAGGACACTGCTGTATTCCTCCTGGTGACTCCATAGCCTGCATCTCCTGCTCAGGGAGGACACTACAGCCTGCTCCACCTGTACACAGGACACTGCTGTATTCCTCCTGGTGACTCCATAGCCTGCATCTCCTGCTCAGGGAGGACACTACAGCCTGCTCCACCTGTACACAGGACACTGCTGTATTCCTCCTGGTGACTCCATAGCCTGCATCTCCTGCTCAGGGAGGACACTACAGCCTGCTCCACCTGTACACAGGACTCTGCTGTGTTCCTCCTGGTGACTCCATAGCTTGCATCTCCTGCTCAGGAACGACACTACAGCCTGCTCCACCTGTAAGATGAAATGATAGGATGACACGAGGGAATCAGGAGGCCTTGAGCATTACTTCTTGTCTGCGCTCTCCTGCGGCCCCCGCAGATCAGTGTACCCCGGCACTGTGCAGGGAGGAGATCCACAACATAACGCTTTCTATTCATTACTGGAAGCACAGGCGCTGAGCCTTCCGGGCTCTCGTAGTGACGTCATTAATCGCAGCAGGTCAGGCTGTAGATTGCCGAGCGCCCCAGACTCTGCAGGGCGGGGGGAGACTGCACATTGGCCACATAATGGCCGTTCTAGTATGTGTAGGCGACCTCGTCAGATAGGCTCTCCCGGTAATTCTCCGTGTGCAGCCAGTGTCGGCCATTCACAAACAGCACAGCTTCTAGAGCAAGCTCTGCACTAAATAGGGAGGATGGACCTGCACTGGATTAAAAAAAAACAATAACCAGGAGCAGCACCAATTGGAGTGCAGCTCCATTATCACAGATATGGATGTTTCAGAGACAACATATTGTATAGCCAGGGCTGAGATTAATGTGACTGGGATGACCGGTCCTTCAAGTCTCTCCCCACCCCACTCACCTGGGATGACCAGTCCCAGAGGTCTGTCCCCACCGGCTTCTCCCCACCCCACTCATGACCAGTCCCAGAGGTCTGTCCCCACCGGCCTCTCCCTACCCCACTCATGACCAGTCCCAGAGGTCTGTCCCCACCGGCCTCTCCCTACCCCACTCATGACCAGTCCCAGAGGTCTGTCCCCACCGGCCTCTCCCTACCCCACTCATGACCAGTCCCAGAGGTCTGTCCCCACCGGCCTCTCCCTACCCCACTCATGACCAGTCCCAGAGGTCTGTCCCCACCGGCCTCTCCCTACCCCACTCATGACCAGTCCCAGAGGTCTGTCCCCACCGGCCTCTCCCTACCCTACTCATGACGAGTCACAGAGGTCTGTCCCTGCCGGCTTCTCCCCACCCCACTCATGACCAGTCCCAGAGGTCTGTCCCCACCGGCCTCTCCCTACCCCACTCATGACCAGTCCCAGAGGTCTGTCCCCACCGGCCTCTCCCTACCCCACTCATGACCAGTCACAGAGGTCTGTCCCTGCCGGCTTCTCCCCACCCCACTCATGACCAGTCCCAGAGGTCTGTCCCCACCGGCCTCTCCCTACCCCACTCATGACCAGTCCCAGAGGTCTGTCCCTGCCGGCTTCTCCCCACCCCACTCACCTAGGATGAACAGTCCCAGAGGTCAGTCCCCACCAACGTCTCCCCACCCCACTCACTTAGGATGACTAGTCCCAGAGGCTGAATTTTGATTTTACTTGGTCATGCCCACCACGCACTTAAAGGAGTTATTTGAAGAGCCTCATGTTAATGGCACAGCCTTGCGCATGATCAACCACAGCTCCATATACATGGTGTTCTTCAAAGCTACCTTTCTTGTGATTGTGGGGGTCTCAGCAGTCAGATCCACAGTGAACGGAAAGTCATCCCCAATCCAGAAGATAAGTGATAACTTCCAAACTCGGAATAACCAATTTAAACAGGGTTTTCAAGATTTATTTTTATTAGCCCATTGGAACATAAAAAATAATAAATCAATAATGACATTTCCGAATCCAATGCAACCTGTCTAACCACAGGACAGGAGAAGAGGTACTGTGCCGTGTATATATACAGAATAATACAGACACTGAGAATTACACAGATACAGGACAGGAGAAGTGGTACTGTGCAGTGTATATATACAGAATAATACAGACACTGAGAATTACACAGATACAGGACAGGACAAGTGGTACTGTGCAGTGTATATATACAGAATAATACAGACACTGAGAATTACACAGATACAGGTTGGGAGAAGTGGTACTGTGCAGTGTATATATACAGAATAATACAGACACTGAGAATTACACAGATACAGGTTGGGAGAAGAGGTACTGTGCCGTGTATATATACAGAATAATACAGACACTGAGAATTACACAGATACAGGACAGGAGAAGTGGTACTGTGCAGTGTATATATACAGAATAATACAGACACTGAGAATTACACAGATACAGGTTGGGAGAAGTGGTACTGTGCAGTGTATATATACAGAATAATACAGACACTGAGAATTACACAGATACAGGTTGGGAGAAGTGGTACTGTGCAGTGTATATATACAGAATAATACAGATACTGGAGATTACACCCAGTATACAGGACAGGAGAAGTGATACTGTGCAGTGTATATATACAGAATAATACAGATATTGAGAATTACACCCGTTATACAGTACAGGGAAAGGAGTACTGTGCAGTGTATATATACAGAATAATACAGATACTGGAGATTACACCCAGTATACAGGACAGGAGAAGTGATACTGTGCAGTGTATATATACATAATAATATACAGCATAATATACAGCATAATACAGATACTGAGAATTACACCCATTATACAGGATAGGAGAAGTGATACTGTGCAGTGTATATATACAGAATAATAGGGATACTTAGAATTACACCCAGTATACAGGACAGGAAAAGTGGTACTGTGCAGTGTATATATACAGAATAATACAGATACTGAGAATTACACCCAGTATACAGGACAGGAGAAGTGGTACTGTGCAGTGTATATATACAGAATAATACAGATACTGAGAATTACACCCAGTATACAGGACAGGGGAAGGAGTACTGTGCAGTGTATATATACACAGAATAATACAGATACTGAGAATTACGCCCAGTATACAGGACAGGAGAAGTTATACTGTGCAGTGTATATATACAGAATAATAGGGATACTTAGAATTACACCCAGGGAAAAAGGAAGATGTCCAGCAATCACGTCCACGTTGTATTAAAAATAAAAATCCTTTATTTTATTCCATATTAAAATACTTCAGTCCATTCGGGAGTAAAAAGAATCCAATGGATTAATTATTCATTGAATTTTCTTAACTCCCGGATGGACTGATGTATTTTAATATGGATTAAAATAAAGTATTTTTATTTTTAATACAACCTGGACTTGATTGCTGGACATCTTCCTTTTTCCCTGCTATGTGGATGTTTGCCGACTCCTTTTTGCCCGTGCACCGTCTAGTTTGGGAGGTCTGCATATGAATTGGGTGAGATTTTGAGAATTACACAAGTATACAGGATGGGAGAAGTGGTACTGTGCAGTGTATACATACAGAATAGTACAGATACTCAGAATTACACCCAGTATACAGGACAGGAGAAGTGGTACTGTGCAGTGCATACAGTTAGGTCCAGAAATATTTGGACAGTGACACAATTTTCGCGAGTTGGGCTCTGCATGCCACCACATTGGATTTGAAATGAAACCTCTACAACAGAATTCAAGTGCAGATTGTAACGTTTAATTTGAAGGTTTGAACAAAAATATCTGATAGAAATTGTAGGAATTGTACACATTTCTTTACAAACACTCCACATTTTAGGAGGTCAAAAGTATTTGGACAAATAAACCAAACCCAAACAAAATATTTTTATTTTCAATATTTTGTTGCGAATCCTTTGGAGGCAATCACTGCCTTAAGTCTGGAACCCATGGACATCACCAAACGCTGGGTTTCCTCCTTCTTAATGCTTTGCCAGGCCTTTACAGCCGCAGCCTTCAGGTCTTGCTTGTTTGTGGGTCTTTTCGTCTTAAGTCTGGATTTGAGCAAGTGAAATGCATGCTCAATTGGGTTAAGATCTGGTGATTGACTTGGCCATTGCAGAATCTTCCACTTTTTTGCACTCATGAACTCCTGGGTAGCTTTGGCTGTATGCTTGGGGTCATTGTCCATCTGTACTATGAAGCCCCGTCCGATCAACTTTGCGGCATTTGGCTGAATCTGGGCTGAAAGTATATCCCGGTACACTTCAGAATTCATCCGGCTACTCTTGTCTGCTGTTATGTCATCAATAAACACAAGTGACCCAGTGCCATTGAAAGCCATGCATGCCCATGCCATCACGTTGCCTCCACCATGTTTTACAGAGGATGTGGTGTGCCTTGGATCATGTGCCGTTCCCTTTCTTCTCCAAACCTTTTTCATCCCATCATTCTGGTACAGGTTGATCTTTGTCTCATCTGTCCATAGAATACTTTTCCAGAACTGAGCTGGCTTCATGAGGTGTTTTTCAGCAAATTTAACTCTGGCCTGTCTATTTTTGGAATTGATGAATGGTTTGCATCTAGATGTGAACCCTTTGTATTTACTTTCATGGAGTCTTCTCTTTACTGTTGACTTAGAGACAGATACACCTACTTCACTGAGAGTGTTCTGGACTTTAGTTGATGTTGTGAACGGGTTCTTCTTCACCAAAGAAAGTATGCGGCAATCATCCACCACTGTTGTCATCCGTGGACGCCCAGGCCTTTTTGAGTTCCCAAGCTCACCAGTCAATTCCTTTTTTCTCAGAATGTACCCGACTGTTGATTCTGCTACTCCAAGCATGTCTGCTATCTCTCGGATGGATTTTTTCTTTTTTTTTCAGCCTCAGGATGTTCTGCTTCACCTCAATTGAGAGTTCCTTAGACCGCATGTTGTCTGGTCACAGCAACAGCTTCCAAATGCAAAACCACACACCTGTAATCAACCCCAGACCTTTTAACTACTTCATTGATTACAGGTTAACGAGGGAGACGCCTTCAGAGTTAATTGCAGCCCTTAGAGTCCCTTGTCCAATTACTTTTGGTCCCTTGAAAAAGAGGAGGCTATGCATTACAGAGCTATGATTCCTAAACCCTTTCTCCGATTTGGATGTGAAAACTCTCATATTGCAGCTGGGAGTGTGCACTTTCAGCCCATATTATATATATAATTGTATTTCTGAACATGTTTTTGTAAACAGCTAAAATAACAAAACTTGTGTCACTGTCCAAATATTTCTGGACCTAACTGTATATACAGAATAATACAGATACTGAGAATTACACCCAGTATATAGGTTAGGAGAAGAGGTACTGTGCATTACATATATACAGAATAATACAAATACTGAGAATTACATCCAGTATACAGCACAGGACAAGTAGTACTGTGCAGTGTATATATACAGAATAATACAGATACTGAGACGTACACCCAGTATACAGGACAGAAGTGGTACTATGCAGTGTATATATACAGAATAATACAAATACTGAGAATTACACTCAGTCTACAGGACAGGTCTTCTATGTGAACCTGCTGCCGACACGCAAGCGTTCTTGCACCATGCGTTCAAAGCTGCTTCCTATAGGGATTGGTGAGCTGGATATTTCCTTTTCTTTTTGAGAATTATATGGAGTATACAGGACAGGAGAAGTGATACTGTGCAGTGTATCTATATATATAATTGCCTTATTCTGTCTGTCTGTCTGTCTATCTGTCTGTCTGTCTATCTGTCTGTCTGTCTGTCATGCTCCGAAATTGTGTCCTTACGGTGACACAAAGCTGATTGGCCGCTGGGCTCGCCATGGCCCCGCCCCCCCACACGGATTGGCCTCTCGCCCTGGCTATCTGCAGGCCCCGCCCCCCTCACGCAATGCACGCTCGCTCTGGCCCAACTGACACGGAGCTCCGATTCCCAGGTGAGTACACACACACATCAGATCACACTCACTCTCACACTCACTCTCACACACACCTCACACATCACAACATGCTGGGATATCGCTTGCTTCTACACCGGCTCCGTCAGGATCCCGGCAGCGCCAGACATAACCTTGCGATGCTGGGATCTTGACGGAGGCCGTGAAAGCTGGTAACCATTATAAACATCGGGTAACTAAGGTCCCTTAGTTACCCGATGTGTATCATAGTTACCAGTGTACACCGGCTCACACACACCTCACACACACATCACATCGCATCCACACATCAAGGTCCTGCAGCTGCGGAACATACACACACATAACAGCACACACACACACACACACACACAAATCAGATCACACTCACACACACCTCACACATCACATCGCATCCACATACTCACAACATCCTGGGATATCGCTTGCTTCTCGGCGGCGATACTGTGCTGTTGTGAGCTTCCAGGACCTGCCGGGGGATCACATGGCCAGAAGCATGTGATATCCCCGGATGTTGTGAGTATCAGCGCGTATGTGCAATATCGTCAGTGTGTGTGTCTTTGTGTGTGAGTGTATGCGATCGGGTGTGTGTGAGTGTATGCGATCGGGTGGGTGTGAGTGTATGCGATCGGGTGTGTGTGAGTGTATGCGATCGGGTGGGTGTGAGTGTATGCGATCGGGTGGGGGTGTGTGGGTGTGTGTGAGTGTATGCGATCGGGTGTGTGTGAGTGTATGCGATCGGGTGTGTGTGAGTGTATGCGATCGGGTGGGTGTGTGTGGGTGTGTGTGAGTGTATGCGATCGGATCTGTGAGTGTCGGCAGAGGAGCACGGCGTGCTGGAGGAGGCTGAGAGGACAGAGGCTGATCCTGGGGAAGGCTGGGATGGGGAGGCTGATGCTGGACACGGAGAGGCTGATGCTGGGGACAGAGAAGCTGATGCTGAGGACAGAGAGGCTGATGCTGGGGACAGAGAAGCTGATGCTGGGGACAGAGAGGCTGATGCTGGGGACAGAGAAGCTGATGCTGGGGACAGAGAGGCTGATGCTGCGGGAGGCTGATGCTGGGGACAGAGAGGCTGATGCTGGAGACAGAGAGGCTGATGCTGGGGACAGAGAAGCTGATGCTGGGGACAGAGAGGCTGATGCTGGGGACAGAGAGGCTGATGCTGGGGACAGAGAGGCTGATGCTGGAGACAGAGAGGCTGATGCTGGGGACAGAGAGGCTGATGCTGGGGACAGAGAGGCTGATGCTGGGGACAGAGGCTGATGCTGGGGACAGAGAGGCTGATGCTGGGGACAGAGAGGCTGATGCTGGGGACAGAGAGGCTGATGCTGGGGACAGAGAGGCTGATGCTGGGGACAGAGAGGCTGATGCTGGGGACAGAGGCTGATGCTAGGGACAGAGAGGCTGATGCTGGGGACAGAGAGGCTGATGCTGGCGACAGAGAGGCTGATGCTGGGGACAGAGAGGCTGATGCTAGGGACAGAGAGGCTGATGCTGGGAGGAGAGAGGCTGATGCTGCAGGTAGAGAGGCTGATGCTGGCGCAGCATGGCGGATGGAGCACCTTTGGGAGTGCGCAGCATGGCGGATGGAGCACGTTTGGGAGTGCGCAGCATGGCGGATGGAGCACGTTTGGGAGTGCGCAGCATGGCGGATGGAGCACATTTGGGAGTGCGCAGCATGGCGGATGGAGCACGTTTGGGAGTGCGCAGCATGGCGGATGGAGCACGTTTGGGAGTGCGCAGCATGGCGGATGGAGCACGTTTGGAAATGCGCAGCATGGCGGATGGAGCACGTTTGGGAGTGCGCAGCATGGGGGATGCAGCACGATGGGGAGTGCGGAGTATGGCGGATGGAGCACGTTTGGGAGTGCGCAGCATGGAGGATGCAGCACGATGGGGAGTGCGGAGTATGGCGGATGGAGCACGTTTGGGAGTGCGCAGCATGGCGGATGGACCACGTTTGGGAGTGCGCAGCATGGCGGATGGAGCACGTTTGGGAGTGCGCAGCATGGGAGATGGAGCACGATGGGGAGTGCGCAGCATGGCGGATGGAGCACGTTTGGGAGTGCGCAGCATGGGGGATGGAGCACGATGGGGAGTGCGCAGCATGGCGGATGGAGCACGTTTGGGAGTGCGCAGCATGGCGGATGGAGCACGTTTGGGAGTGCGCAGCATGGCGGATGGAGCACGTTTGGGAGTGCGCAGGATGGGAGATGGAGCACGATGGGGGGTGCGCAGCATACGGGATGGAGCACGATGGGGAGTGCGCTGCATGGGGGATGGAGCACGATGGGAAGTGCACACCTCCCCCCAACACACACACACACACACACACACACGCGCACTGCACAACACACCACACCACACACACACACTGGGAACCACAAACAACTGCCCTACACAGACACCCACACACACAGACAACGCTGCACACACAAATATACGCACATACCGCACATCACGCACATTGCACAAAACATACCTCCCCCCAAAACACACCACACACACACAAACTGCGCAACACACACACAACGCTACAGACACAGCGCTCCACAAACAACGCAACACACAAACAACACCGCTCTCACCCCCCATCACACCCAGACAACACCCAGAACATGTACAGCGCCCTACACAAACACTTGGTAACTACACACAACAACATCTATATAACAAAAATCATACATGAACTACACAATACGTAAATTCTAGAATACCCGATGCGTAGAATCGGGCCACCTTCTAGTATATATATATATATATATATATATATAGTACAGACCAAAACTTTGGACACACCTTCTCATCTCTAGAACAACTGTTAAGAGGAGACTTTGTGCAACAGGCCTTCATGGTAAAATAGCTGCTAGGAAACCACTGCTAAGGACAGGCAACAAGCAGAAGAGACTTGTTTGGGCTAAAGAACACAAGGAATGGACATTAGACCAGTGGAAATCTGTACTTTGGTCTGATGAGTCCAAATTTGAGATCTTTGGATCCAACCACCGTGTCTTTGTAGAAAAGGTGAATGGATGGACTCTACATAGCTGGTTCCCACAGTGAAGCATGGAGGAGGAGGTGTGATGGTGTGGGGGTGCTTGGCTGGTGACACTGTTGGGGATTTATTCAAAATTGAAGGCATACAGAACCAGCATGGCTACCACAGCATCTTGCAGCGGCGTGCTATTCCACCCGATTTGCGCTTAGTTGGACCATCATTTATTTTTCAACAGGATAATGACCCCAAACACACCTCCAGGCTGTGTAAGGGCTATTTGGCTAAGAAGGAGAGTGATGGGGTGCTACGCCAGATGACCTGGCCTCCACAGTCACCAGACCTGAACCCAATCGAGATGGTTTGGGGTGAGCTGTATCGCAGAGTGAAGGCAAAAGGGCCAACAAGTGCTAAGCATCTCTGGGAACTCCTTCAAGACTGTTGGAATACCATTTCCGGTGACTACCTCTTGAAGCTCATCAAGAGAATGGCAAGAGTGTGCAAAGTAGTAATGTAAGCAAAAAGGTGGCTACTTTGAAGAACCTAGAATATAAGACATATTTTCAGTTGTTTCACTCCACATGTTTTAATTCATAGTTTTGATGCCTTCAATGTGAATCTACAATTTTAAGATATAAAAATAATTTTAGGACCCCTGCTGTTTTCAATCTACACATTTGGCCTGGGACATCTCAGAGTCCTACGGCTTTCAGTATCACCTCTATGCTGATGATACACAGATCTAATCTACCTCTCTTGCCTGACATCACCTCCTTACTAACCAGAATCCCACAGGGTCTGTCAGCTATATCATCTTTTTTGTCTGTTCGATTTTTAAAACTGAACATGGACAAAACAGAATTCATTATTTTTCCTCCTCCTCACTCAATGCCTCCAACTGATCTATCCATCAATGTCAATGGTTGCTCACATTCCCCAGTCCAACGTCCTCGTTGCCTGGAAGTAACTCTAGACTCTGATCTCTCTTTTAAGCCACACATCCAAGCCCTCTTCACCTCCTGTCAAGTCCAAATCAAAAATATTTCCTGGATTCGTACATTCCTTTCCCAAGAAGCTGCAAAAACCCTAGTGCATGCCCTTGTTATCTCCCGCCTGGACTATTGCAACCTCCTGCTTTGTGGCCTCCCTACTAACAGTCTATTCTAAACTATGCTGCCCGACTAATCCACCTGTCCCCCCACTACTCCATGACTTCTCCTCTCTGCCAATCCCTTCACTGGCTTCACATTGCCCAACGACTCCAGTACAAAACCCTCACCATGAGCTATAAAGCCATCCACAACCTGTATCCTCCCTACATCTGTGACCTAGTCTCTTGGTACTTACCCGCACGTAATCTTCGATCCTCACAAGATCTCCTTTTTTACTCCCCTCTCATCTCCTCTTCCCACCATCGCATCCAAGATTTCTCCTGTGCATCCCACATACTCTGGAATGCTCCGCCACAACATATCAGACTCTCACCTACCTTGATAAGCTTCAAAAGGAACCTGAAGACCCACCTCTTCCGACAAGCCAACAACCCTCAGTCTGATATAGCACCACATGACCATCTCTACCCTCACCTACTGTATCCTCACCCATCCTTTGTAGACTGAGCCCTCATGGGCAGGGTCCTCTCTCCTCCTGTAACAGTCTGTGCCTTATTTTGTTTATGATTACTGTAATTGCCCTTACTATGTGTACCCCTTTTCACATGTAAAGCGCCATGGAATAAATGGCGCCATCATAATAAATAATAATATATATACAGAATACTACAGATAATTAGAATTACACTCGGTAGACATGACATGCAGTGTACTGTGTAGTGTATATATACAGAATAATACAGACACTGAGAAAGGGCATCACACACCAATAGGACATCCATACACAGGTACCATCCTCTTATACATTGTGTTATATATTGCCATGCGGCTGATATACCTTCAGTCTTTTTGGCTGACACATTTATTAATTACCACTACATTTCCATTGTAAATGCTTGCACATTTTCTTGTTCTCTAGCATCTTACATGTACACCATTTGCGGTTTATGGTTCTTCATACATTGTTGCTGTAGCTTATATACTTTACCATAATTCCACTGTTTTCCATGCATTCATTACCTTACATATACACATGCAGAACTTTACTTTTTATAACTCATGCTCCTGATTTGAACCATTATAGTTCAGTATTGTTCCACTCATATTGCTGCCACAGCACATGCACTTTATAACATTGTCGGTATATTATTTTCTATACATACATGTGTACTGCCCCCGTGCCAGCAGCCGGGACTGCTGCTCGGATCCGGATCTGCGGTGGCTTGAGGGGTCTCCGGACCCGGGGGATCATGCGGCCACTCAAAACGAAAAAGGGGGGTATTTACAGGGGAGTGATATGTGTAACGTTTGTGACGCCACCCATGGTGCGTGGTAAGGTGGAGTACCACCGCTGCCGTTAGGAGCATCTGGTGGCGATGGGATGGTAGCCAGGTGTTTAACCCCTCCGTGGGTAGGGGGAATGTCCCAGGGCTCGGTGATGTTGATGAAGGGACACCGTTGGGGAGGTTAGGGTCACTGTGTACTCACTTAGTCCAATAACGCTGACACCAACAACTTGTAAACCAAAGTTCTGAGCACCGCTGCAGCAAGGAGGAAGCACGCCTGGATCCTGTGCCTGTTGGTGTTGCTTGTTAGCCTGTGGCCTTTTCCTTGGCACCTTTTTACTGATTGGCCCCTGTAGTGTAGAACTAGTCAGGTCCCGCTCACCCATATGGCTAACGGAGTGAGCTTGCTCTCAGGGTTCACGCTTGGGATTTTCTCGACTGTGTATTAGGAAAGTCCTATCCCCCTTGTTGCGCTAGTAGTTGAAGCTACTTCCCGGCCTAGGGTCCATGTACCCAGTCGTGCCTTGGCCCCTGCCTGGAGATGGCACAAGGCCGCCGGCTGCCCTCCTCAGCAGTACCGTGCCCCTTGTCACGATCCCCTGCGACAAGGGTTCCAGCTCCTACCAGGCCCAGACCAACGTCTGCCGACTAGTAGTAACAAGAAGCCCAGCTCCTAACCTCCTCCAACTGACTTGTGACCTCTCCTCACGAGTCACCACACAACCAGACTTTTCCTAACACTCCTGACCCTCCCCTACCAACCCCCCCAAGTGGGTGGCCCTATTCCCTTCAGCCTACCAATTGGTGTGTCTGGTGGGTGTGGTGCAGAGTGTTTCTAGGATTTTGATTAGCTTGTTCTTAGCAACATCAAAGGCCAGGGAGCTGTAACCAAGGAGGATATGGATACTGTGCAGAAGGGCAGGTTGCACAATACCCTGTGACGACCTGATAGGCCAGGGCGTCACATTCCCCCTTGGTTAAACATAGCTAGTCCCCGAGCTACAAAACACCAGAGGTTTATTATTATATATATATTATATATATATATAAAAATATATATATAAATATATATAAATATTTTTTTTTAACTGTAGAAAAATAGAGAACAAGATTAACATTTTTATTTGTGTTTTCATCCCACGCAGGGGAGGCACATTTCTTAAACGTTACTAAACTTTTTAAAGAGTTCGTCACCCAACGGTGGGACGCTACCGGTTTTAGTGGTAACGGAGACTCAACCTGCTCCGTTGCAGCCTCTTCCTGCGACAGTCCAGTCCCAATGTCATGGATCCCATTAACCCACCACCCAAACAACCTGAACCCCTGGAAACCTATCCGCGGGTCCGTGACCAGTTTAAGGTCCCAGGCGTGGTCTTTAGACGACTCTGGTAGGCACAGGATGTGCAACTATATACAATACACAAGTTTGTGTTGGTCACACCAGTCGTGTGACTGTGGTCCATTTTTATTAACTATAAAGAATCAACGGAGTCCATGTATCGGGTGTACACACTGTAAAGGAATCTGGTTGTTAATCAGGTAACTTCTTCGTTCATTTGCAATTGGTTATTTAAACATTTACTTGCTAATATCTCTATATGAAAAATATGAAACACCGAGCGGCCAATGCGACGGTTGTCACTGTAACGACATAATTTTGGAGCAAGGACAGACAGACAGAATAAGGCAATTAGATATAATTTTTTATATATATATATATATATATATATATATATATATATATATATATATATATATATATATATATTACACTGTATATACCATATATATAAATTACAATTGACAACATTACCTCCTGGCACATGACACTTTATTTAGGTTCATGTTTACAACAATTTTTTACCATATTTTCATATATCAGCTCCTTTCTGGTCAGGCGCAGTCTGCAAATGTTTTGCACTGAGCAATTATGTAAGCTATAGCAAACTGTACCTGTCTTTTATGGATAAAGAAGGTCCTTTGTCCAACTACTATTTCTGTGATGCCCTATTTTGTCCAGCCAACTGGTTTGTCTTTTACAATTTTTTTTTTAAAAGGTTTAATAAATATATCATTATACTTTGATCCTTTTGTTCTTTTTTTTTTTCTTTGGTTCTATATTGCCGAATGGTCTTATCTGTCCTTTAACCCCCACACTCATGCTCAATTTTGAATATGTTGTATATTTGTTACCATCTTTTCTGGGAGTAGGTACGGGTTTTTCTTTAAATTCTGTGGCTCTAATCATAGTCTGAACCACACGGTGGGAAAAACAAGCTCTTGTCAGAATCGAGGATTCAACGGCCAGGACATCAAATCCAGATATTGAGAATTGCGATGGAAGAGAGGCCCCTGAGCGAGAAAGTCGGGACAATCCGGGAGTAGATTGACCAACTCCGCATATCAGGACCTCCTGGGCCAGTTCGGTGCGATTAGGATCCCTTCCGCCTTATCTTCTTGATGACCTTTGGAACTAAGGGGAGCAGAGGGAAAATGTACAGAAGACGAAAAGGACCCAACCGCAACGAGAAGCATGGCACCTTGCAATTTTGACGGGACACCATCAGATCAATATCCAATGTTCCCCACCTCTGACAAACTTGACCAACTACGGCCGGATTGAGGGACCCTTCTCCCGGGGAGAGCTCCTTATGGCTTAGGAAATCTGCCGTCCAATTTTCTTGCCTTGTCTTGCACAATGTGGTGAAGAAAGACTGCCCTCCAACCCCGGATGCTAGCATCTGTCGAGATCACCTGCCATCGATGAGGACGGAATGACTTCCCGAGGTGGAGTCCACCAGGTGAGGGATCACTTCACCCGAGGATGGAAGAGGAATGGATGATCCAGTGAGGATGGACATCTGTCCCACGCAAAAAGGAGGGCCAACTGGAGGGGGCGAAGGTGAAAATGGGTGAAAGGAACCGCCTCTATGGCTGCCACCATCCTGCCTAGTACCCTCATCATGCTGAAGCGAAGAGAGCAGGGGGAGGACAGGCAAAGACTGCGGATGCCAAACAGTAGTGAGGAGATTTTTTCCTCTGGGAGAAAAACCCTGCCCATTTTTGAATCGAGGACCATACCTAAAAAGGTTAGATGATGGGCTGGGGTCAGAGAGGACTTCTCAAGATTGACTACCCATCCTAAACAGGAGAGAGTATCAATGGAGACGTGGAGACTCTCTAGGAACTCTGAAAATGACGGGGCTTTGATAACTAGATCGTCCAGATAAGGAGTAATCATAACTCCTCTGAGACAAGGAATGGACATGACAGCTGCCATAACCTTGGTGAAGACACATGGGGCTGTAGCAAAGCCGAACGGCAGGGCAGTAAACTGATAATGAACTCCCGAAATGGCGAACCGGAGAAAACGCTGGTAGGTGGCACAGATAGGGATGTGGAGATAAGCGTCCTGACTATCTATTGAACACGCATTCCCCTGACTCCATGGAAGCCACGACTGAGCGCAAGGATTCCATGCGGAATGACGTACCCAAACCCACTGATTTAGCAGCTTGAGGTCCAGAATGGGTCGAACCGATCCGACTTTTTTTGGAATGACAAAGAGGTTCGACTAGAACCCTGTGAAGTGGTCGAGGAGGAGGAACCATGACGATAACTCCTGAAAAAAGGAGAGACTAGATGGCCTGAAAAAGACAACGCCTGGGAAGGTGATTTTGGAGGCCAGGACTCTATGTAACGCATTCAGAGGATAGAAAGAAATGCTATCTTGTATCCCGTAGACACAATGTCCCTGACGCATGCGTCCTGAACAACCAAGAGCCACTCATCTCTGAACAGAAGTAGACTTCTGTGACTCTGTCGTGGTCCTCGGGAGAAGGCCACAAGTCATGTGGCGGAGAAACAATGGGATTTAGACCTCAAAGTCTTTACTTGGCGGGTACGTGAGCACCAAGCGGATTAGACTTAAAAGACAGTCCTCTTTTCCCAACAAATCTGGAGCGATCCCTCTAAGAGACAGGGTCGGAAAACTTCTGAAAGGACCGAAAACGGGAAATGTGGCCCCTCAGAGATCCATGTTCAGCCTTTTGCTGGGGAAAAGACGAAATCAACATGTCCTGTTTTTCGCCGAAAAGATGAAACCCCTGAAAAGGGGGACTAGAAAAGGATTTTTAGAAGCCACATCAGCATTCCAAGCTTTCAGCCAAAGAATCCTGTGGAGTGCATTACTAGAAGCAAGCACTGAACAGCATGCAGCATCGAGGGATGATGACAGCAAGTATTTCCCTGATTTCTCTGCAAGGGAAATCTGATTCGCCAAGTCTGCCATCTCCGCTGGGAGGGAACTGATAAAATTCCCTGGCGGAGGACCTTAGCCCAGGCAGGCACTGACTTGGCAACCCATACAGAGACAAAAAAGGGGCAAAGAGAAGCACTGGCCGACTCAAAAATGGATTTTGACAGCACATATATGTGCTCATCAGTAGGATCTTTGAGGGAAGCCCCGTCAGGCAATGAGAGGACAGTATTGGACGATAGGCAAGATACAGGTAAGTCCACAATCGGGGACTCCGTCCAATCTATAAGAAGCTCTGTAGCAAAAGGGTAGTAAAGATCAAGTCGCTTCTTGCCTTGAAAGCACATCTAGGTGCACCTCGTGATGAGAAACAAAGGGGAGTTTCACTTTCTGAAAGGAGACCGAACGAACCGGGAGTGGAGGGTCATTACATGCCACCTTGAGCGTTGGAATGACCGCCATAGTAAGGCCGTCAACCATCTTTTGCACGCCAGAGGACTGATCCGGGGGACAGAGTGGATCAGACCACCCTGTTTCCTCCATCTGAGGAGTGGGAAATCAAGGTGAAGAGTTACCCCCTGTTACCCAAAGAGAAGACCCTGAAAATGTAGAAATAGCTGCTATCCTTTCATGCCTCTTAAAGACATGGCGGTTTGTACCTAGAATCTCACATTTTGACTTGTTAGACCTTAGTAAAGATTTTTACTGATCTAATGTCCAGTCCTCGTGATGCTTGGCCTTAACAAGTCTATTTTTGTTTGCAATCCTCAGTAGTAGCTTCTTTACAGCAATTGAACCAATTCTCCTTGACAGTTGATGTTCAGATGTGTCTGCTACTTTATGACTAAGGGTGCGTGCCCATGATCAGTTTTTTGCAGCGTTTTGGAAGCAGCATGCTTCAGCTGCATCCAAAATGTTGCGTTGTACAATGCAAGCATAATGGAGGGGATTTTTAGAGCAAACATTGACCTGTGGTGCGTCTTTTCAGACCGCAGCATGTCAATTGTTAGCTGCAGATTCGCATGTCTCCTCTGGAGGGAGAACACAAGGGAGAGAGCGCAGCCGCCCGAACCCTGACCGTGGGTACAAGCAGCTGCGGTCTCCTGCGGAGGAGACTCGCGGACCGGCAGGTCAGGACCCAGTGATTCCTGATCGTGGGCACATATCCTTAAGAAGTGGTTCGTACATTTTCATTATTTTCTACATTGATATAACCTTGAGAAACAATGGTCCTGTCAAATACCTTGCATTGCCAATAGTGCCTGTGAGCGGTGCTATTGCAGACCGCTCTTCCCCATCGCAAGACCCCCGGGCTCCGTAACCTAGGGGATCGGGTGAGGTCACGTCAACCTCCTGTTCACCTGACATCACCGCGGCCGGCCCCAGTCTCCACGAGTCACTGGGCTGTGGGTGGCGTTTCACCGGTCATTACAGCCAAGCATCCCTCCTGCTTGTGCGCTGTGCAGTGAGGCAAGGAGCAGGGAGGTGCTGCACTGTCACGCTGGGCTGTGCTGAGCGGTGAAACTCCGCCCACAGCCCAGTCACTCATGGAGACTGTGGCCGGCCTCAGTTCATGTGACATCACCGGATCCCAGAGGTCACGGAGTCCGGGTATCACGTGATGGGGGTGAGCGGACCACAATAGCGCTGCTTATAAGCACTATTGGCAACACAAGGTATTTGAGAGAAACATTGTTTCTCAACATAATATTGATGTGGCCAATAATGAAAAGGGGTGACCCATTAAAGCATCATTCCTGAAGGCTGAGATCATCAGTGATGTAATTTAAAGTTTCTCAGGCTAGTGAACTTATCCTACGGAGCAGAGGTAATTCTTGGTCTTACTTTCCTGGGACAGTGGTCATGAAAGCCAGTTTCATCATAGTGATAGATGGTTTTCATGACTGCCCTTGAAGATACCTTCAAATTTCTAGCAATTTTCAAGGTTGACTGACCTTCAAGTCTTAAAAGTAATGATGGACTGCAATTTCTCTTTACTTAGTTGACTGGTTCTCACCATATTATGGCTTAGTTCCATAAAGTGTTGAACCCAATTCCAAAAGTGCGCTGCGTACGAACACTGCCTCTGCAAAACACACCTGATGGTCGCAAAACAGTGTCTGAAGGCCGGTGATTCCACACATGAACTCTTGATGAGGCATACCTATGCATTAACTATCATTCCAGGGTGATTTTTCATTTTTCCTCTCCTACTTTCAAACAGCCATTTTTATGCTTATTTTTCAGTCAATATAGCCATAGGAGGGATTGCTTTTTTTGCAGGACGAGTTGTAGTTATGAATGACACCATTTATTCTGCCCTGTATTGCACTGGAAAACATGAAAATGTCCATGTGCAGTGAAATTTCAAAAACAAAGTGTCTTTTACTGTATTATATAGTGTTTTTCCCCCAAATGGTGGGGGAAAGTGGGGGGTGCGTGTTATAGTCTGAATGTAGGGCTGCGGGGAATGAGGGTGGTGCGGTGGAGCGGATCATCGGTGGCACGAGCAGGCAGTAAGAGCGCCTGCCATGACCACGTGGGCCCGCTCATTTCATATGCATGCATCCTCTCCCCCATCATCTCAGCGCTGAAGCCAGTGCTGACAGGTAGGCGGGATGATGGGCGGGGGATGCGCGCATAGTAAACAGTCGGCCCGTATGATCACCCCTGGCAACTACAGCCTGGAGTGATCATGTGCGGCTGTATTCACTGCATATCATCATCAGCGCGGGGTGCAGTGAAGAAGTACGGTATACTCACCGTTCCCTGCAGCATCGCGATATCCTCCTGTCTGCCGGCCAGCTGATCTGTGCAGAGAAGGGTGAGCACAGCGATGACGTCATCCCTGTGCGCATCGCACTCTACACACATCAGCGGCCGCAGACAGGAGGACATGGCGATGCTGCAGACGGCTACACACAGGTCAGCAGCGCTGCTGCTGACACAGAGAGGAAGACTAGCGATGCTGCAGGGAGTGAGGAAAGGTGAGTATAAACGTTTATATTTTTCTGTGCCATAGGATACAGGCCATATACCAGGATGGGGTATATAGCAGGATGAGGGCATATACCAGGATGGGGGTATATTATGAGCAGGATGGGGGTATATAGCAGGATGGGGGTATATATAGCAGGATGGGGGTATTTATCAGGATGAGGGACATATATACAAGGATGGGGATCATATACAAGGCAGGAGAATTTGGGGACATTACCCCGTAACAGTGTCAGCAGCAGATCCTCGCCCCATAACAGTGTGTCATGACCACATTTTTGTCATGACCAGGGTGTGTTTTATGGTTCGGTGTGTCTTATAGTCTGAAAAATACGGTATTTACCATGTTCACTATATGGTAAAACTGAGCTTGCAATATGATTGCCCAGATCAGTACAAGTACGTAGATACCAAGTATATCCAATTTTTTTTTTATATGTGGTAAAAAAAAATTAATAAATTTGTAAAAAAAAATAAATAGAAAAATTTTTGTCGCCATTTTTAAGACCCATAATGTTTTCCTTTTTTGTGATGTGAGGCTGCGTGACAGCTTAATTTTTGCGCCCTGAGATGATGTTTTTACTGATTCCATTGTGGGGTAGATACAATGTTTTGATTGCCCTTTATTGCAATGTTTTTTCAACCAAAACAAAGTAATTTAATTTATGGACATCTATGGTTTGATTTCTTTGCATGTGTGGATTGGATGGGCTGCTACTGACATCTGGTGAGCAATTCATGTCAATAGTACCTTTAGAAATATATTTACTTAGAAAATTGATGATGTGTTCAATCCTTATTTTACCTGCTGTATAGATTAAGGTGATGGATTGACTGAGCAGCAAGTATCATACATATTGAGGTAACACATAGGGACTGTAAGGCTGTGTGCGCACGTGTGCGTAATTCATGCAGTTACGCTGCGCTTTGTGCAGAGGACGCAGGACGCATGCAGTTACGCTGCGCTACAATCTATGGAGATTGTGCAGGGGCCGTGCGCACGTGGCATCTTAGAGCGCAGCGCTTCGGCTGCTACCCGAAGCGCGTGTTCTAAGAAGTGACATGTCACTTCTTCCGTGCGCTTTGTCGGCAGCCCCTGCTCCGTCTATGGCAGGAGCTCAGGCAGAGCGCACGTTCTCTGCTGGCACCATGCGCTTCAGAACGGAGCTTTTCAGCTGCGCTCTGAAGCGCACCTTTTAGGTGCGGTGCAGAGCGCACACGTGCGCACATAGCCTAAATCTGTGGCGTTCTGATGCCGGTCCACAGATAACAGGTCTAAGATACACCTGCTCAGCAGCATACAGATACACCATGTGTGCCAGGCTGGAAAAAGCTCTCTCCTAGCTTCTATCAGTACTTACGTCACCAAGAACACATTTTCTTCACAGTATTATTTATTCCAACAAATATTTATCACCTAGAATGTAATTTAAATAACAAAAAATGCAAGTATTTTAAGTTAGAGTTAACAAGTCCGACAATAATATTAATTCTACTGAACAAAAATAGAAATGCAACACTTGTTTTTTTCTCCCATTTTTCAAAAGCTGAAGTCAAAGATCTAAAACGACTGTACACAAGGCCTTTTTCTCTCAAACATTGTTCACACATTTGTCTTCATCAGTGTTCGTGAGCACTTCTCCTTTACACCTGTTTAACACGTCAGTGAAAAACACAGACGTTTTTCACTGACGTGTTAAAAACGCATATGCACCTCCATGTGCCGTGATTCACGGCATTCATGTGTTCTCCATGTGCTATACCGGATCAGTGATAGCATATGGAGATCAGGTGTTCCAAACTCACCTGTCCCCACTCCTGCCGTCCGTGGTGCTGAATCTCCGACTCTGCTGTGTCCGGCCACTGCTGCTACTTCCGGGTCAGCTCTGCAGTGCATATTCATGAGACTAATTAGTCGGCTAGGAAGCAGCAGCCAGCAGCGGCCAAACACAGCGTCGCTGGAGAAGGTGAGTTTTTTATTTCAAAGATACTTTTTTTTTTTCTGGTATGCGTTTCACGGATCACACCATAGTGTTGTCCATGGGACATCAGTGATGCCAGAGAAAAACTGACTTGTCTCCGTGCGGAAACACGGACACACATGTACGCCACACGGAAACACGATCAATGGGGAAAAAAAAAAATCACTGATGTGTGCGCAGACCCATTGATTTTAATGGGTCTGCGTATATCCGCGATTCTGGTACGTAAAAAAACTGTCACATACATACCAGAATCACTGACGTGTAAAACAGGCCTTATCAAGATTATCTATCCACTTCACAGTTGTGGCATATCAAGATGCTGATTAGACAGCATGATTATTGCACAGGTGTGCCTTAGGCTGGCCACAATAAAAGGCCCACTCTAAAATGTGCAGTTTTATCATACAGCACAATGTCATAAGTTTTGAGGGAGCGTGCAGTTGGCATGCTGACTGCAGGAATGTCCACCAGAGCTGTTGGCCATGTATTGAATGTCCATTTCTCTACCATAAGCAGTCTTCAAAGGTGTTTTAGAGAATTTTGCAGTACATCAACTGGCCTCAACTGGAAACCACGTGTAAACCACACAAGTCCAAGATCCCAACAGCCAGCATTCAAGATAGTCTGAGACCAGCCACCCAGACAATTCCTGCAACAAACAGTTTGCATAACCAAAGAATTTCTGCACAAAGTGTCGGAATCAGTCTCAGGGAAGCTCATCTGCTGCTCGTTGTCCTCAGCAGAGTCTATACCTGGCTGCGACTTGAGTGAGTGGGCAAATGCTCACATTCTGTGGCGTCTGGCACATTGAAGAGGTGTTCTCTTCATGAATGAAACCTGGTTGTCACTTTACAAAACAGTTAGACTGGAAAATGGAGGTCACACCAGATCCTTACTGCTTTTCTGACCCCCCAACTTTCGACACTCAAACTGTAAAATGTCACATTTTAGAGGGGCCTTTTATTGTAGCCAGCCTAAGGCTCACCTGTGCAATAATCATGCTGGCTAATCAGCATCTTGATATGCCATGCCACACCTGTGAGGTTTTATTATTGAATGTTCTCAGTGAGAGGAACAAAATTATAATCTTGTGATACCTTTTAATGGCTAACTAAAATAAAATAAAGTGATGTTACAAAGCAAGCTTTCGAGACATCTCAGGTCCCTTCATCAGGCATGGTATGACAAAATATCTGAAGAAACACAAATATATGCACAAACAGAGCAGAGGGATGGCATAATAAAAGATATTTAAATAAACAAACACTGAGCTTAGAAAGTGAATCCTTAATTAGCTTTGATTAGTGGTGTGAGAGTTTTATTGTCCCAATATCCAGGTAGGATCAGAGGCCTGATGAGTCTCTGGAATGACTCCTCAGATTTTGTAATGGGCCATGAATCCTCCTGACAGATTGAGTCCTGTGTCCACAGAGTTAAACATTGTGATAAATTTGTATTCCCAGACCCTGCGATGGCTCTGTGATCTGAAGTTGCCTTTTAATATGACAACTTTCATATGGTTTATGTTGTGTCCTGAAGCACAGAAATGTTTGGCCACAGGTAAATGGATTTTTTTGTCTGTAATTGTGTGGTGGTGAGATCTCAACCTTGCTCTCAGTCTCTGTCCTGTTTCTCCAACATAGAGACCCCCAGTAGGACATATAGTGCACAGGATTAAGTACACCACGTTGGAAGAGGAACATGTGAATCTCCCAGGAATTTTATAGTCCTTCTGTGTGTTAGGGATCTGTATCCGGTCTTTGGTCTCTACATGAGTGCAGGTTTTGCAGCTCTTTACATTGCAAGGATAAGTTCCTCTTGGCGTGTCTGAGAGCATAGAACTTCGGATCATGATGCTCCTTAAATTAGGAGGTTGCCTGTAGCACAGCAATGGAGGATCTTTGAATATTGTTTTTAACCGGTCATCCTTGTGTAGAATGTGGTGAAGTTTCTTGGCCGTTGTTCTCAGTACCTCGAGCTGTGGGTTGTAGGTCACCACCAGAGGTACTCGACTATTTTCCTCTTTTTGTTTGTATTGAAACAGTTCACTTCTAGGGGTCCTTGTTGCTCTAATGATCTGGTCATCTATGGAGGTGGGGTGGTAGCCTTGGTTTAGAAATGACTTTTTAAGATGGGTTGTTCATCCCTGTCTGCAGGGCTGGAACAGATACGATTATATCTGAGGGCCTGGCTGTAGGCAATGGACTTTTTAATGTGTTTTGGGGTGAAAGCTGTCCCATCTGAGGTATGTGGGACGGTCAATAGCTCAGATGGGACAGCTTTAACCCCAAACACATTAAAAAGTCCATTGTCTACAGCCAGGCCCTCATATATAATCGTATCTGTTCCAGCCCTGCAGACAGGGATGAACAACCCATCTTAAAAAGTCATTTCTAAACCAAGGCTACCACCCCACCTCCATAGATGACCAGATCATTAGAGCAACAAGGACCCCTAGAAGTGAACTGTTTCAATACAAACAAAAAGAGGAAAATAGTCGAGTACCTCTGGTGGTGACCTACAACCCACAGCTCGAGGTACTGAGAACAACGGCCAAGAAACTTCACCACATTCTACACAAGGATGACCGGTTAAAAACAATATTCAAAGATCCTCCATTGCTGTGCTACAGGCAACCTCCTAATTTAAGGAGCATCATGATCCGAAGTTCTATGCTCTCAGACACGCCAAGAGGAACTTATCCTTGCAATGTAAAGAGCTGCAAAACCTGCACTCATGTAGAGACCAAAGACCGGATACAGATCCCTAACACACAGAAGGACTATAAAATTCCTGGGACATTCACATGTTCCTCTTCCAACGTGGTGTACTTAATCCTGTGCACTATATGTCCTATTGGGGGTCTCTATGTTGGAGAAACAGGACAGAGACTGAGAGCAACGATGAGATCTCACCGCCACACAATTACAGACAAAAAAATCCATTTACCTGTGGCCAAACATTTCGGTGCTTCAGGACACAACATAAACCATATGAAAGTTGTCATATTAAAAGGCAACTTCAGATCACAGAGCCATCGCAGGGTCTGGGAATACAAATTCATCACAATGTTTAACAATCTGTCAGGAGGATTCATGGCCCATTACAAAATCTGAGGAGTCATTCCAGAGACTCACCAGACCTCTGATCCTACATGGATATTGGGACAATAAAACTCTCACACCACTAATCAAAGCTAATTAAGGATTCACTTTCTAAGCTCAGTGTTTGTTTATTTAAATGTCTTTTATTATACCATCCCTCTGCTCTGTTTGTGCATATATTTGTGTTTCTTCAGATATTTTGTCATACCATGCTTGATGAAGGGACCTGAGATGTCTTAAAAGCTTGCTTTGTAACATCACTTTATTTTATTTTAGTTAGCCATTAAAAGGTATCACAAGATTATAATTTTGTTCCTCTCACTGAGAACATTCAATAATTTTTCAACTGGCTAACACGGTACTAAAACCTTTTCACTTGACACCTGTGAGGTGAATGGATTATTTCGGCACTAACATAACTATTTGAGAGAACGATGCATTTTGTGTACATTTTGTGTACATAGAAAAAGTCTTGGCTCTTTAAGTTCAGCGCATGGAAAATGTGAGCAAAAACAAAAGTTTTGCGCTTATATTTTTGTTCAGTATACAATAAATAAACGTAACTGGAGGAATTGCGAAATTATCCCATCAGAGATCAGGCAGTAACCAGAGGTTTGGAGCCTTCTGGTTGTGACTTCCACAGTAGAAGTCTAGAAGGTGCCATGAAGCTTTTTATTGGTGCAGCTGTGAGTGTATTTTCTGATGACGCACAATGTCAGACTTAAGCTTGAAGCATTTTCCGCAGTAACAACATGTGAATGGTTTTTCACCTGTGTGGATAGTCAGATGTTTGAAAAGGATGGACCGCTGTGTAAAACTCTTCCCACACTCTGCACATGAGAATGGCTTCTCCCCTGTGTGTATTCTCTGATGGTCAAGAAGGCTCGCCTTCTGGGTAAAGCATTTCCCACAATCAGAACATGAAAAGGGTTTTTCACCCTTATGAATCCTCTGATGAGCAACAAGGTTTGGTTTATGCGTAAAACATGAGCCACACTCTGAACAGATGAACGGCTTCTCCCCTGTATGTATTCTTTGATGTTTCACCAGATCTGGTTTCCGTATAAAACATTTTCCACAGTCAGAGCATGTAAAAGGTTTGTCTCCAGTGTGGATTCTCTGGTGTTTACTCATATCAGACTTCCGAGTAAAGCATTTCCCACAATCAGGACAAGGAAACGGCTTTTCTCTTGTATGAAATTTCTCGTGGGCAACCAATGTTGATTTCTGGGTAAAAGATTTACCACATTCCAGACAGGAATATGGCTTCTCATTAGTGTGAATCCTCTGATGGACAATTAAATCAGATTTTTGCGAAAAGCATTTTCCACAATCATAACATGCAAATGGTTTCTCCCCCGTGTGGATTCTCTCGTGTCTGATGAGCGTGGCTTTCTGTCCAAAGGTTTTACCACATGTGTAACATGGAAACTGCTTCTCAGCTACACTGACATTCTGCTGAGATGTCAACTGTGTGTTCTGAGGATGACACTGAAATATGTTGTCTAAGTGAGGTCTGCTGGGGACAATGACAGAATCATCTACTAGTTTTTCTCTACTATTATCAAGGCTTTCTGTAATAGGATGATCTTCAGCAGATTCTTGGGCGCCATCATTATCTTCCAAATCATCCTCTGAAGATAAATTGAAATGTCTGTCTGATAGGGTCCATTGATTGTGTTCTCCTAGGGGAAAAATATAAAAACCATCAAACCTATATAGCCATAAATCAGTTACTTTCTAGATTACTGCTTGTCTTGAAAAGTAATTCTAGATAATTCCCTAAAAGGATGGCTTTATCACACACTTTTTGTGTTGATATTTTGGAGGTTTTATTTTTATTTAACTCTTAGGCTATGTTCACACACTGCGTTTTTTACCCGCGTTTTTGGTGCGTTTTTGCTGCAGAAATTTCTTGAGAAATTTTTGTAACCTTTCTGCAGACATTCCCCAGGAAAACCTATGGCAAAAAAAATAGCTGTGCGCACACTGCGTTTTTTTTCTTAAGAAAATTCTTTCAGTAGATTTTAAGAAAAAGAATGAGCATGTCACTTCTTTTCTGCAGCTAACCGCGTTTCATTGCGTTTTCCTGCGTCATTCCCGCATTATTTCACGTTTTTCGGGACATAATGTTCAACACTGCCCTGCGTTTTTCAGGGAAGTGATGTCATTATGACAGGAAGAGGAAGCGGAGCAGAGAGTAAACACACACAGATCACACTCCCTGGACACCGCACGAAAGCACTTGTGTGTGACCTCCTTCGGGTGCCCGTGCAGTCTGTGTCCCGCTCCAGCCCCGCGGCTGCCCGCACTGCAGTATCAGCAGCTTCTCTACCTGCTGTGACAATCTCCTGCTCTCCTGACGTCAGTGCTGTCACTACCTTCCATTGCCCGCCGCGTTCTTATGTCACGTCTCGTGGGCGGCCCGGAGACTGTCACCAGCTGTGACATCACGGGCTCCCGCGTATCGCTGAGAATGCGGCGGGAAATGGAAGTCAGTGACAGCGCTGACGTCAGGAGAGCAGGAGATAGTCACAGCAGGTAATGATCTCATCTCACCTCCTGACAGCAGCGCTCCGGTCACCTATTGATGTTAGCTCAGGTCACTGCACTACTCTACTCTCCCAGCCAATGGGGAACATTCTGTTCTTCATTAATTGGGACAGTGACTATGGTATGGATCGTCGTGGGACCCCCTTATTGGATTATGCTGGACCCGGATTTGATTGTTCTTTTCAATAAAATGGTGAAAAGAGGTTGGGGAGTGTTTTTTCAAATAAAACTTTTTTTGCTGTCTATTTTTTATTTCTTACTGACTGGGTTGGTGATGTCAGGTATCTGATAGACGCATGACATCACTAACCTCAGGGCTTGATGCCAGGTGACATTACACATCTGATATCAACCCCATTTATTACCCCGTTTGCCACCGCACTAGGGCAACGGGATGAGTTGGGGCAAAGCGCCAGGAATGGCACGTCTAATGGATGCGCCACTTCTGGGGCGGCTGTATCCTGCTATTTTTAGGCTGGGGAGTGTCCAATAACAGTGGACCTCCCTAGTCTGAGAATACCAGACCACACCTGTCCGCTTTACCTTGGCTGGTGATCTAATTTGGGGGGGACCCCACGTTTTTTGTTTTAAATTATTTATTTAAATGTAAAATAACAGCGTGGGGTGCCCTCTGTTTTGGATTACCAGCCAAGGTAAAGCCAGCTGTGGTCTGAAGGCTGCAGCCGTCTGCTTTACCCTAGCTGGCTACAAAAGATATGGGGGACCCCACGTCGTTTTTTTTTTTTTTTTTTTTAATTTATCTATCCGTCTTTCTATCTATCCATTATTTATCTGTCTATCCATCTATCATCTATATTATTTATTGCTGTTAAAGCATTAAAAAACGCAGGGACCAACCTGCAAAAAAACGCACCACAAAGCGGTAAAAACGCATGCGTTTTTCAGTGCGTTATTGGTGCGTTTATTTAAGAAATTTCTTAAGAAAAATCCTTTTTCTAGTGCGCACAGAGCCTTAGAGATGAGAGAATCGACTTGCAGAATCCCGATCCAGCAGTCAGGTCGTTATTCCGTGACCTCTGGAAGGGAGCCCTACAAATAGTTTCTTATCTGACGGCATCCACAGCTCCTCTATTGATTAGTCAAACTGATGCAACCTCATCATGGCAGTTCATATACAGCAAAAATAGCAAAAAAAATGCAAGCCCAGTAATATAAAATATTATTTGTACAGAATAAGAAATAAAAACATAATAGCAAAAATAAATATTTAAAAGCACAGGCACAGATAAAAAAGCAGAGGCACCTAGTACAATATGATATGTGTATAGAGACGACAATATGGACTAGATATAAGGCCCGGGTAAGTGAATATCAACACATTTATTTTAAGTTACCAGTGCTTTAAAAGCATACTGAATTGGGAACCGTACTAAAACAAGATGATATGTACATATTTGCATAAGCGTAGAAGAAAAGGCTAGGTACTGTAGAAGTAAAGCAATATTAAACCTACCAAAGTGCTCCTCTTTAACCCCTTCACGACCATGGACGGCTATATCCGTCATGGAGCGTGTCCCGTTAAGCCCCGCCCCCTGCCGCGGGCAGGCGGAGTTGATCGGCACACATATCAGCTGTTTTCAACAGCTGACGTGTGACTGCATGTTACGAGTGGAATGGCATTCCACCCGTAACATTAACCCCTTACATCTCGCTGCCAAAGTCTGGCAGCAAGATGTATATACGCGCGGTGAAGATTTTCACTTACTGCCGCCCCCACCAGAAGTCACGTGAGTGATCACGTGACTTTCAGTGGTTGCAATCATAGCACAGGGTCATGTGATGACGCCTGCAGCTAAGAAGTTTCACTTTCGTTTTCCCTCGGCGGGGAGCAGAGAGAAACAGGAAGTGACTGAATCTGCTGTTTACAGCTGTATAGCTGTGATAAGCAGATAGATAAGAGCAATCGGATTGCTGATCACTATAGCCCCCTAGGGGGACTAGTAAAATTTAAAAAAAAAAATAAAAAAAAAAAAGTTTTAAAAAAACAAACCCCCCCCCTAAAAGTTCAAATCACCCCCCTTTACCCCCATTGAAAATGAAAGGGTTCAAAAATAAATAATTATAGACATATTTGGTATCGCCGCGTTCAGAAATGCCCGATCTATCAAAATATAAAATCAATTAATCTGATTGGTAAACGACGTAGTGGCAAAAAAATTCCAAATGCCAAAATTACGTTTTTTGGTTGCCACAAGTTTTACGCAAAATGCAATAACAGGCGATCAAAACGTAGCATCTGCGTAAAAATGGCACCATTAGAAACGACAGCTCAAGACGCAAAAAATAAGCCGTCACTGAGCCATAGATCCCAAAAAAATGAGAACTCTACGGTTTTCAAAAAATGGCGCAAAACGTGCGCCACTTTTATTGGACAAGCTTGTGAATTTTTTTTAACCCCTTAGATACAAGTAAACCTATACATGTTTGGTGTCTACAAACTCGCACCGACCTCAGGCATCATACCCACACATCAGTTTTACCAAATAGTGAACACCGTGAATAAAACATCCCAAAAACTATTGTGCCATCACACTTTTTTGCAGTTTTTCCACACTTGGAATTTTTTTGCTGTTTTCCAGTACACCATATGGTAAAACTTATGGTTTCATTTAAAAGTACAACTTGTCCCGCAAAAAACAAGCCCTCATATGACAGGATTGACGAAAAAATAAAAAAAAGTTACGGCTCTCGGAAGAAGGGGAGCAAAAAACAAAAACGGAAAGTGCCCCGGGGCTGAAGGGGTTAATTAACAAATGCCTAAATTATTGCAATCCATATACAGTATGTGCTAGTATAAAGAAACAGTGATTTTTATGAAACTACAACACATGTTTCACAGGAAAGCTTCCTGCTGGGTGACGCTTTCCTGAGCAACATGCGTCGGGTGCGGCGGGCCCCTGGTCCTTAGATCATTATTCACAGGGTTAGGCTTATCCTTCAACTGATATTTTTTCTTAATTTCCCTATACTAGTAAATACTGTATGAGCATGTGGATTTCATAGTATCATAGTTTTTAAGGTTGAAGGGAGACTCTAAGTCCATCTAATTCAACCCGTAGCCTAACATGTTGATCCAGAGGAAGGCAAAAAAACCCCCAATGTGGCAAACAAGTTCCAATGGGGAAAAAATTCCTTCCTGACTCCACATACGGCAATCAGACTAGTTCCCTGGATCAACACCCTGTCATAAAATCTAATATACATAACTGGTAATATTATATTTTTCAAGAAAGGCATCCAGGCTCTAATTAAATGTTAGTAGTGAATCACTCATTACAACATCATGTGGCAGAGAGTTCCATAGTCTCACTGCTCGTACAGTAAAGAATCCTCGTCTGTGGTTATGATTAAACCTTCTTTCCTCAAGACGTAGCGGATGCTCCCGTGTTCCAGTCGCAGGCCTAGGTGTAAAAAGATCTTTGGAAAGGTCTCTGTACTGTCCCCTCATATATTTATACATTGTGATTAGATCCCCCCTAAGCCTTCGTTTTTCCAAACTAAATAACCCCAAGTTTAATAACATGTCTTGGTATTGCAGCCCACCCATTCCTCTAATTTTTGTTTTGTTTCTAGTTTTTGAAAAAAGTTATGAAATCGAATCAATGAAAACCACAATGTCACACGAAAAATAAGTTCTGATACTACTCCTTTAAACAGAATAATGAAAAACATATGGTCTCAGTGTGGCGCCCTGGACTAGCCAGGTAGCCACAGACAACACTCACACACCCCCACCCCCAGACAGTTACATTAGTCAGACACAAAATCCTTGTTGCCTTCCTCCAGGGTCTGATGTCCACACCAGGTGGGGCGGAGCCAGGCGATGGCCCCGCCCACCGAGGAGTTCACAGGCCTGGAGGCGGGAAAAGGAGCAGTTCAGTTTTGGAGGTTGAAGTGAGAGGAGTAAAGTGGAGAGAACGGCAAGTGTCTGGGTTGGAGCCCAGGCACTGACAGCAAGGTTGGCAGACGGTGGTGGCCATCTGCAGGAGTGGTGGATCAACGTAGAACCGAGGGTCAGGCGGTGGCCCGCCGGTACCGAACCGGGGAGCGAAGTGAAGCTAGCACACACAGGCAGGGCCATCGGACCCAGACTAGGCTTGGAGCCGCCGTAACAGTCAAATCCGAGTGTGACAGGAACCCCAGGGGTTTCCTAACTACCCAAGTCCCGTCAGAAGGCAACCGTCCGCACCGTGAGGGTATACAGCCACCGCCACAGGCTAGAGACCCAAGGGCCAGCGCCTGCGGGCAAAACTGGCTCCTCCGGCATCCATACACCGGGGAGCGGACTACCGTTGGGAACCCATCGTAGTCAAGACAGTACACAAAGGTGCAGGGAAAGACAGCCACCATCACCTGTCCGGGGAGGGACACTGCAGCCGGCTGCAGGACCCGTCCATCCAGCAGTTTGGTTTACTGGAGACTTTGTGACTTTCTGTCTGAGTGAGTACAACAGTGCCATCCGGCACCGAGCCACGCTGTCCCTGCACCTCACCAACCCTGTGTCCCCGTCATACCACCGGGCCCCGGGACCACCAACCCCTACCCACGGAGGGGTAAAACAACATCACAGCTGCTCCCTACCATCTCTCCCGGGATCCCCGTCACCAGCAGCGATGGTGCCCATATTCACCACAACCCGTGGGTGGCGTCACGGACTAAATCCCCAAACAAACCACCCCTTTTCACTCACGGGCGAGGAGCGCCGCTCGAGTCCCCGGATCCGGCCCACCACTCGAGCCACCGAGCAGCAGCGCCCCGCCGCCTGCGACATCAGAATATAGTGACCCAAAACAAAAAAAATCATTTAAAGGCATGCCAATCACCAGGATTTTCCTATAAAACCTAAAGCCAGTGATATGCTGGCACTATCAGGCTGATTCTATACATACCTTTAGTGGTCAGCTTGGATGTTAGGTTTTGAAACACAAGCAGAGTTTGTAAAGAGAGCAGCTTTTTGAATGACAGCAGCTACTGATCAGCTAGTGATTCCCGCCCCCCGCCTATCCATCCTCCCACTGTTATTTATGCTAATTCTATTATAGAATCGTTTCACTAACTGACTAAAAGGAACGGGGCCTCAGCCAACATAGCTGATACCAGGAAGCAACATTATTTTTCTGTTGGCTGAGGCCCCGTTCATTTTGGTCACATAGGTATGACATCAGCATAGGTCCTTCTAGTCAGGTAATAAAACAATTCTATAATAGAATTAGCATAAATAACAGGGGGGCGATGGCGGGAATCACTATGAATATGCACACCAAGCAATCAGCTGATCGGCAGCTGTTGTCTTTCAAAAAGCTGCTCATTTTGCATACTTAACTTGCTTGTGTTTCAAAACCTATACATCCAAGCTGACAACTAAAGGTATGTATAGAATCAGCATGATAGTGCCAGTATAGCACTGGTTTTAGGTTCTATACGAAAATCCTGGTGATTGGTGTGCTTTAATAAGCAGTGTATATATTGTACAGTCCTAAAACTACATGGATTTGGTATTGCCATTAACATGCAAATCCAAAGAGTATAATAAGAGTTTCATTCCATTTCATTTTATAAAGACCTATAGAATTTTATCTATCTATATATACTAGCTGTAGTACCCGGGCGTTGCCCGGGATAGTAACTGTCCGTCCGTCTCTCTCCCCGTCCGTCTCTCTCCCCCTCTTTCCCAATCCATCTTTGTCCGTCTCTTTCCCTGTCCGTCTCTTTCCCGTCTGTCTCTTTATAATAATCTTTATTTCTATAGCGCCAACATATTCCGCAGCGCTTTACAATTCAGGAGGAACATATACATATCATATACATAAACATATACAACAAAGTAACAATTATAGAGGATACAATATTTAAAAGGAAAAATGGCAACCCTGCTCATGAGAGCTTACAATCTACAATGAGATGGGGGGGAGGGGCAAGGTACAAGTGCTTATTTAAAATGACAATCCAGCCAGCTCATGGGGGATAGATAATGGCTTCCTGGACCAGTTGGCCAGAGCCTGGAGATGCATTTGGGTGCCATAGAGTTTGACGTGGGGTTATGTTCTGAGAAGTTGTAGAGGGATTAGGTGAAATTAGTTTGGCTAGGGAGTGTGATAGGCCACCCTAAAAAGAAGCGTCTTTAGGGAGCGTCTGAAGCCGAGTAAGTTGTGATTTGTCCTAACTTCTTGGGGTAGAGCGTTCCAGAGGTTTGGTGCAACTCGGAAGAAGTCTTGGATTTGGGAGTGGGAGGTTCGAATTAGCGTGGATGTTAGTCGAAAGTCATTTGCAGAGCGTAGAGAACGGGTGGGATGATAGACAGAGAGGAGGGTGGAGATGTAGGAGGGTGCTGCACTGTGGAGAGCTTTGTGGGTGAGAACAAGCAGTTTGAATTGGATCCTGTGATATATGGGCAGCCAGTGCAATGACTGGCAAAGAGCAGAGGCATCCGAGTAGCGGTTAGCCAGATAGGTGACCCTGGCTGCTGCATTAAGGATGGACTGTAGAGGGGAGAGTCTAGTTAGGGGGAGACCAATTAATAGAGAGTTACAGTAGTCAAGGCGAGAGTGGATCAGGGCCACGGTGAGGTTTTTTTTTTTTAACTATATTTTTATTAAAATTTTTCATTAACATAACACTGGCATAAGCGAATTCAGCATTGTAAATTCAACATTACATTGTCATGTTTGATCATCCCAAATTCCATACCAATTTTTAAAATCAATAACCGTAACATGGCAAGATAAAGCAAAGGAAAGCAGCGACTCCTTAACCCATCATTCTTATCATTCCCCCCATTGAACCCTTGTGAACATGGTAATGACATACAATAAAGAAGTCCCACTCAAATCTGTTATTTCCCCCTCTCCTTTTAGTCAGCTTTCAGCCTTTCCTCCCCCACCTCCAAGCCATCCAATGTATCCTTCAATTTTTCAGTATGATACCAGACTGTGTCTTTGAAAGGTGACATAATCCTGACTATCTCCTCCCGAGTACAATAGGCCAGTATGAATTTCTTCCATTTGTTAAAGTGCTGTCGTATTCTATCCGCCCTCCTTTCTGCATCCAATCCTTCTATTTCAAGAAGATGCATGAGCTGACCCAAGATCTCTTCAATCGCGGGGACCCTAGACTCCAAACAATTTTTAAGTATCGTTCTCTTGGCTGCCAGAAGTATCACATGTATAAGTCTGGGTGGGTTAGTCATCTTCCCTTTGGTATCGTTCCCCTCCTCCCAATGGTGAAAAATAGCGAACCCAGGTGAGAGCCGAACTTCAAGACCCCACACCTTTTGTATACAACTTTTGATCTGTGACCATAATGGACTCAAATGGGGGCAGGACCACAACCCGTGAAGGAGATCAGTTCCACTACTCTTACACTTAGGGCAATACGTAAGCCTGTCTGGCTTTGTTGCTGATGGAGGGAGAATAAAACCATAAATTGCCTTGTGTATAATTCTAAATTGGGTTTCTCGCCAATTGTCATTTAAAATTGATTTACGAAGAGCATTCCACCCTCCCCTAATTTTTACCCCCATAGACGGGTCCTCAAATTGTTTTTCCCAAGATTTAAATAAACCTTCCGGGTGCTGTCCTATTAATAGATCACGCATGGCTCCATAAAGAAAAGAGATAGATGATGAAGTTATTGAGTTCTTTACCAGACAATCAAAAGAGTTAAATACTACCTCCTGGGTCACATCATGCAACTGAGTCATAATACTATATCTCACTTGGTCATATTGGATTACTTGGTTAGGCCCCAGGCCATACTGCGCTATAATTTCGTCTCTACTCAACCATCTAGGTTCTGAGGTGTGCAAGAGATGAGCAACAGTCCTTATACCCCTCACCTTCCACTCTACGGTGAGGGTTTTTGTCGTTTCCATTGTGAGAAAGGGGCGGATTCTAGCGATGTTCTTGAGGTGCAAGCGGCAGGTGCGGGCAAGAGATTGTATGTGGGAGGTGAAGGAGAGATCAGTGTCAAGTGTAATACCCAGACAGCGGGCCTGCGGCCTAGGACTTATCGTTGTGCCACACACAGAGGGGGAGATGTCAGGTTTAGGAAGGTTGGGAGATGGAGGGAAAAGCAGAAGTTCAGTTTTGGAAAGGTTAAGTTTCAGATAGAGAGCAGACATGATGTTGCAAACTGCAGTCAGGCAGTCACTTGTGTTCTGTAGTACAGCGGGGGTGAGCTCAGGGGAGGAGGTATATAGCTGTGTGTCATCAGCATAAAGATGGTACTGAAAGCCAAATCTGCTGATGGTCTGTCCAATTGGGGCAGTGTAGAGGGAGAACAGAAGAGGGCCAAGGACTGAACCTTGAGGGACCCTAACAGTGAGAGGGAGAGGAGAAGATGTGGAGCCAGCAAATGATACGCTGAATGAGCGTCCAGAAAGATAGGAAGAGAACCAGGAAAGAACAGTGTCCTTTAGGCCGATAGAATGCAGCATAGAGAGAAGGAGATGGTGGTCAACAGTGTCGAAGGCGGCAGAGAGGTCAAGAAGGATAAGCAGAGAGTGGTCACCGTTACGTTTTGCTGTCAATAGTTCATTGGTCACTTTGACAAGGGCAGTTTCTGTTGAGTGTAAAGGGCGGAAGCCAGACTGTAAAGGATCTAGAAGAGAGTGAGTGGAAAGGTAGCGGGTGAGACGAGAGTAGACCAGGCGCTCCAAGAGTTTAGAGATGAAGGAGAGATTGGAGACTGGTCTGTAGTTGCTTGTGCAGGACGGATCAAGGGAAGGTTTTTTAATAATGGAGTAATAATAGAGTGTTTGAGAGAGGAAGGGAAGATACCAGAAGAGAGAGAGAGAGATTGAAGATTTTAGTTAGGTGAGTGGTGACAACCGGAGAGAGTGTCTGGAGTAGGCGTGAGGGGAAGGGATCAGTAGGGCAAGTGGTAGGATGAGAAGAAGAGAGGAGCCTGGAGACTTCCTCCTCTGTGACTGGGTCAAATGTGGAAAGTGAGCTGGATGGGATATGGGGAGGGATGGGATTCACAAAGCTTGGTGACTGGGAGCTGATCTCTTGGCGGATGTTTTCTATTTTCTCTGTGAAATACGAGGCCAGGTCATCAGCATGAAGGTCTGTGATAGGGGTCTGTGCTTTGGGACTGAGGAGGGAGTGAAAGGTGTCAAAGAGCTTTTTTGGATTGTTGGCTAGTGAGGAGATAAGGGTGGTGAAGTAGGTCTGTTTGGCGAGGTGAAGGGAACAGTTGTAAGTCCTTAACATGAACTTGTAGTGGATGAAGTTTTCTGGTGTGCGGGATTTCCTCCATAGGCGCTCGGCACTCCTAGAGCATCGCTGGAGAAATCGAGTTTGTGATGTGAGCCAAGGTTGTTTTACTCGGTGTTTGGAGGTTCTGAGGGTGAGGGGTGCTACTTGGTCCAGGGTGCTTCTGAGTGTGTCATTGTAGTGTTTACAGCCAGATTAGGGCATGAAAGTGAGGAGATAGGGGATAGTGATAAGTGTAGAGAGTCTGTAAGTGTTTGAGAGTCAATGGCCTGTAGGTTTCTGAATGTGTGATAGGTGGCAGTGTGCTGTGGCAGACGAGGGTTTGTGAGCTTGAAGGAGAGGATGTTGTGGTCAGAGAGGGGAAGAGGTGAGTTGTCAAAGTGAGAGATTGAGCAGAGGCGGAAAAAGACCAGGTCAAGGGTGTTACCATCTTCATGTGTCTCTGAGGATGAGAGCTGTGAGAGGCCAAGGGAGGTGGTGAGAGATAGAAGCTGGGATGCAGATGGGGAGGAGGGGCTGTTCATGGGGATGTTAAAGTCTCCAAGGATGAGGGTTGGCAATTCAGAGGACATGAAGTGTGGCAGCCAGGCTGAAAAGTGGTCAAGGAACTGGGTGGGTGAGCCTGGTGGACGGTATATGACAGCTACTCTGAGGGGAAGGGGATGGAAGCGCCTAATGGTGTGAACCTCAAAGGATGGGAATGAGAGTGATGGAGCTGGGGGGATGACCTGGAAAGTGCACTGTGGGGACAGTAGTAAGCAGACTCCACCACCCTGTCTGTTTCCAGGTCTTGGTGAATGGGTAAAGTGTAAACCACCATGAGAGATGGCAGCAGGGGAAGTAGTGTCAGAATCCTGAATCCAGGTTTCAGTTAGGCCTAGTAAGTTAAGAGAGTTATTGAGAAAGAGGTTGTGGATGTAAGAAAGCTTGTTACATACGGACCGTGGATTCCAGAGAGCACAATTAAAAGAGGGAAGTGAGGGTGTACAGGGAATGTTAATAATATTATCAGGGTTTCTATGGGAGGTGGGGGAGGGGGTAAAGTTAGCATGGGGTGGACCTGGATTAGGAGAGATATCACCTGATAGAAGTAGGAGTAGAAGGAGAAAGGTCAGATGGTTTTTGGACGTGTGGCATGGCTTTTTGTGTGATACCCTGGAGCATGAAGGATTGAGGTTATTCAGATAGGTGAAAAGAGCCTGGGAGCCGTACATAGGAGAGGGGAGGAGAGAGGGGCTGATGTGGATGAGTGATGATGAAGGGGGGACAGGGCGGTGAAAGTGGACAGTAAAGGCACATAGAATGATGGAGATAGGAATAATAGTCATGGTGGAAACAGACGGTGTGAAAGAGTAGTTTACCTGACTCCTGCCCTGACTAACTGCCATTGAAATAACTGCCCAGCACTTAGCAACGTTGGCACTTAGCAAAAGATGCTACGCATGCAGGCACCCCTTAGAACAGCCCCAGATATATAGGGCTGACTAGAGGAGTAGGAGAGGGGGATTATGGGAGCTCAGATTGTTAAGGAAAATTAACAAATGCTGATCACACCAGGGAATGATTAAGGAATCAAAGGAAACAGAACATTTGACCCCCACCCGGACTCTAGTCTACACAGATTCACACCTTCCACCATCAGATAAGATGTACAAAGAGGAAGATACAGTCATACATCAGTGAGTATCAAACATAATGTAAAAATGATATAGCATATGTCACAGCAAGCAGAGATATATACCAGGAGAGTGAATTCAGCAGCAGAGGGGAGCAGACATTACACTTCAGCAAGCAGAGATATATACCAGGAGAGTGAATTCAGCAGCAGAGGGGAGCAGACATTACACTTCAGCAAGCAGAGATATATACCAGGAGAGTGAATTCAGCAGCAGAGGGGAGCAGACATTACACTTCAGCAAGCAGAGATATATACCAGGAGAGTGAATTCAGCAGCAGAGGGGAGCAGACATTACACTTCAGCAAGCAGAGATATATACCTCTCTTCCCTGTCTCCGTCTGTCTGTGTCTGTCTGTTCCTCTGTCTCACCACCGACATCATATTACCTCACACATAAGCTTTTTATATTAACAGTTTATTTGGTTCCTATAGCAACCACTGACAGTTGCTATTAATAGCCTATAGCTCCCACCTCTATTCAATTTAATGGAAGCAGGATTTTAGAGTAACTGTAAAGCGTGGGGTTAAATTTTCCCGTCAAAATATAGTCAGTGACGTTCCCCGAGTCACATGAGGCATGTGTGCAAAATTTCGTGATTGTAAAAGCGACGGTGCGGATTCCTTTAGCGGACATACACACATACGCTGCGCTTTACATATCAGATACAATATATATATATATATATATATATATATATATATATATATATATATATATACATACACATATATACATATAGTACCTGTACAATGTTTGTAAGTTGTATTAGTCAGTGGTACCATTATGGGGTATATAACCTATTACATTAGCTCTTTATAGGATGAAATAGAAAAAAAAGGGTCCTTCAGGGGTTTAAAAGGAATCTTTCACCAGGTTTTTGCCTACTAGTCAGAGAGCAGCGTAGGGGCAGCAACCCCGATTCCAGAGATGTGTCACTTACTGGGCTGCTTAGTGCTTTCACAAAAATCATTGATTAATCAGCAGTGCATCATCATTAGAGGACTAGTAAACCTGCTGTCATGTAGTCCAGCATATTCATGAGATCTGTGCATATTTCCGCCCCACCACTGATTGGCAGCTTTCTGCCTATGCACAGTGTACCCAAAAAGCTGCCTCAATGGTAAGGGTGGGGTTATACGCAGCTCAGCATTTAGAGAACTGGTAGATCTGCAGCAGATAAAACTGATATTTTCTTTTTTTTAAACTGCAGCAAGCAGCCAAGTAAGTGACATATTACTGTAACCAGAGTCTATCCCTACATCATGCTGCTCTCAGGTGGGATAGCCCATTAGTTTTAGCTGTGTAGGTAACAGCACCGTTGTCAGCCTATTCTAAGTCTGACTCTCAGTCCACAGCCTCTCCAGTGTGGAGGACACAGTGTATTAAATTCCTCCTGTACCGCCATATGTTTTGCTGCATATATAATTTTGGTCTTATTTATGAGACCAGTGATATAAAATGTGTGGAAATAGAAGCAGACAGCAGGAGGGACTGGCTGAGAGCATGTAGAAGGGTCTGCAGTGTGTCCTTGGTCACTGTCCTATCACTTGCTGCTGTCAGACACGACTGAGCTGAACAAGAGCAGTATAGGACTCCACCTGCTCTGACTGTGAGGAGCAGAAGGCATGATGGGAAATGTATTGGTAGAAAAGGGAGTCAAGATGGTGGACAGATAGTATATAGACCATGAACTAAAACATGTATGTACAACAAGGCATATGCAAGGACCTCTACACTATTTTTAATGATAACCTACTATATAGGCAAAAAAACATTAACATTTGCCTCCTTCACATATCAACCAACCTGCAGCAATGTTTTTAGGGATGTCCTCCTCCTTGCACTGCAGTTCAACTCTCACGTATGTTTCTTCTTCACTGTCAGTGTTCTCCTCTACTAAGCTTTGATCCTTAACAAAAGAGATGAGAAAAGAAATCATGGCACAATATTCGAAGTGGATCAGACTATGTGGCTCTATGAATGGCAGCGTAGTACGTGGACAGGTCTGCTCTCCTCTAACATTGTGTTATTTGGCTAAGGAGCGATCAAAGAACGCACTAGTCAGTGTGTCAGGTTTATTGGAAGAGCACCCCCTACTCCTCTTAGGACTGACTGAAAGCTAGCCATCACTGCGAGAAGGGCAGGGGGGGATGCTCTTCTCATTAACATGCTGGGCTCCAACTCTGCTTCCAGGGTATTCTTTTATTGCTCTACTTGGCCCACACCATGCTGCCATATGTACCTATACGTTAAGAGGTGGGGTATTCTATTACATGGGGTAATAGAAAATCTATTCCTAGACCCTAGTTAGCTAGATCTAGGAGTACCACTCAAAATATGCTCAATTCACGTTCTTACCAGAATCCATTTACCTACCATTAGAGGTCAACCTAAATAAATATGCCACACACGTTTTCTCCTAAAATAATTTACTTAGATCAAGAAGGTCAATGTTTGTACAATCATGGCCAAAAGTTTTGAGAATGACACCAAAATTATATTTTCACATGATCTGTTGCCCTCTGGTTTTTAATTGTGTTTGTCTGATGTTTACATCACATACAGAAATATAATTGCAATCATATTATGAGTACCAAAAGATTATATTGACAGTTAGAATGAGTTAATGCAGCAAGTCAATATTTGCAGTGTTGACCCTTCTTCTTCAGGACCTCTGCAATTCTCCCTGGCATGCTCTCAATCAACTTCTGGACCAAATCCTGACTGATAGCTGTCCATTCTTGCATAAGCAATGCTTGCATTTTGCCAGAATGTTTGTTTTTGTTTGTCCACCCGTTTCTTGATGATCGCCCACAAGTTCTCAATGGGATTAAGATCTGGGGAGTTTCCAGGCCATGGACCCAAAATCTCTATGTTTTGTTCCATGACCCATTTAGTGATCACCTTTGCTTTATGGCAAGGTGCTCCATCATGCTGGAAAAGGCATTGTTGGGCGCCAAACTGCTCTTGGACGGTTGGGAGAAGTTGCTCTTGGAGGACATTCTGGTACCATTCTTTATTCATGGCTGGGTTTTTAGGCAAGACTGTGAGTGAGCCGATTCCCTTGGCTGAGAAGCAACCCCACACATGAATCGTTTCAGGATGCTTAACAGTTGGCATGAGACAAGACTGGTGGTAGCGCTCACCTCTTCTTCTCCTAATAAGCTGTTTTCCAGATGCCCCAAACAATCGAAAAGTGGATTCATCTGAGAAAATGACTTTACCCCAGTCCTCAGCAGTCCACTCCCTGTACCTTTTGCAGAATATCAGTCGGTCCCTGATGTTTTTTCTGGAGAGAAGTGGCTTCTTTGCTGCCCTCCTTGAAACCAGGCCTTGCTCTAGCAGTCTCCGCCTCACAGTGCGTGCAGAAGCACTCACACCAGCCTGCTGCCAATTGCTGAGCTAGCTTGGCACTGCTGGTAGTCCGATCCCGCAGCTGAAACAGTTTTAAGATACGGTCCTGGCGTTTGCTGGTCCTTCTTGGGCGCCCTGGAGCCTTTTTGGCAACAATGGAAGCTCTCTCCTTGAAGTTCTTGATGATGCAATAGATTGTTGACTGAGGTGCAATCTTTGTAGCTGCGATACTCTTCCCTGTTAGGCCATTTTTGTGCAGAGCAATGATGGCTGCACGTGTTTGTAATATGTCACAAACCACCGGGGGGGTCACTCAGAAATCCCCCGCGCTGGCTACCAGTACGTCACAATCGGGGGGTAACAAGTGGGGGTCACCCCTCCTTTATACCTCCCGACCGACAGAGCACGTGATGCGCTCTCTAGCGCCCCTCTTATAGTCAGGCCAATTATGGAATTGCCCGACAATAAGCAAGGAGGCCGCTATACTACTTATGCCGATTATTGAAGGGTCCCCGGTGAGAGTAGGGTATATATTCCCCCGACCTCCGCGGGCGGAATATATAAAATCTCCCCGAATCTCACTGGCCTCCCCACAATAATCCTTGGCACAATTCGCTGCCACCAACCGATTTACGGTAACTATTAGCCGAACACACAGACGTGGGATTCAAGATCGAGATAACAGAACAGCCCAAGATTAATTATATAATTTAATCAGCCTAAAGCACACTAGAACTACAATATATACAATAGGGAATCTACAGAATATACATATGTCAGAGTACAGTTACAATCAAAGCATGGGTTACAAACAGGCATACACAGTTCCAGCAGTTACCTTGTTGCGTCTGGCCACAGGGGGGCGCTGTACCCAGGTTTCTAGGATCCTTCCCACAGATGTTTCCTACACGTGCCCCCAGCGAGAAGAACCCTGGAAAATGGCCGAAGTAGGGTTATCAACCTGGGCAGATCCAGGTCCCCTCCTACCTTAGTGACCTCACAGGGAAGCACTGCCACTCCCCCTGCATGGATCAGAATTATCCAGCAAAGGGGATATTGGCCATAACTTTGCCTGGGAGCGTCGTAGGCAGACGCCAATGCTCTCATTGTGACAGTTATGAATTTAGCTACAGAACGAGGGGACTCATGACCTGTCTGCCAGTTCCCCATTGGCTGATATCACGCCTGGGGCATTTCCCAATGTCCTGCTCCCATAAAAAGGGTGTGCCGGCATCGTCCGCATGCGGAGACACCATTTTTATGGTTGCCATATTTATCGGAAATATGGCTTGCGAGATATGAACCATTTTTTACTGGAGTCGTTCTGTCTAGCTAGTTCCATAGCCTTGCTAATGAGATACAACTCTTGTTACAGGGTGACGGCAGGGAGTCATCCTGTGTCCATTGTTCCCACACCACCTCATTTCCATATCACAGGACATGGCCATGGAGGTGTAAGTGGAACACTGAGAACAAGAAGGGAGGGGGCACTGCCAGGGAGTGATGAGGGATTATGACTGGAGTCATAATTCATCTTCATATCCCGGGATTTGCCTCACACCTCCCCCCTTTTGAGGGCGCTAGGGGGCAGCACACTCCGGTGTTCCCCCGTGCGCCCGTCCGCGACCTCTCCTTGTCGGGACAGCCCGTCTGCGTTACCGTGGTCACGGCCCCTTTTGTGGCGAATGGTGAAGTTGTATTGCTGGAGCGCAAGGCTCCATCGCAACAATCGCCCATTCGTCCCAGAGACGGTGTGCAACCAGCTGAGGGGATTGTGGTCCGTCTCCACGATGAAGTGGCGCCCGTATAGATAGGGTTGCAGACGCTGCAGGGCCCACACTATGGCCAGGCACTCCTTCTCCATCGTGGAATAGGCAACTTCCCTTGGTAACAGCTTCCTGCTCAGGTACAAGACTGGGTGCTCTTGGCTCGCAGAGTCCACCTGGCTGAGCACCGCACCGAGGCCGAAGTCACTGGCGTCGGTCTGTACTACAAACGGCCGCGTGAAGTCGGCTGCCTGTAGCACGGGCGGGCTGGACAGGGCGTCCTTTAGGGCCCGGAAGGCTGTCTCGCAGTCCATTGTCCAATCGACTGCAGAGGGCAGCTTCTTCTTGGTGAGGTCCGTCAAGGGCTTTGCCAGGCTACTATAGCATGGAACAAACCTCCTATAGTACCCAGCGGTCCCCAAGAAGGACATCACCTGCTTCTTGGTCCTGGGGGTGGGCCAGGATGCGATGGCTTCCACTTTCTCAGGCTCGGGCTTCAGTGTTCTCCCACCTACCCGGTGACCGAGGTACTGGACCTCGCTCATGGCCAGCTGACACTTTCCCGGCTTGATGGTCAAACCTGCCCGGTGGATCCGCCTGAGCACCTGTGCTAGATGCTCTAGGTGGTCCTCCCAGGTGGGACTGAAGACGGCAATGTCATCCAGGTACGCGGCCGCGTACCCTTCAAGTCCCTTGAGCAGGGTGTTGACCATCCGCTGGAAAGTGGCAGGGGCATTCCTCATCCCGAATGGCATCACCGTGGACTCGTACAGTCCAAATGGGGTAATAAAGGCAGAGCGTTCCCTGGCCTTGCGAGTCAGGGGGATCTGCCAATATCCCCGGCTCAGATCCATGATGGTCAGGTACTGAGCCCCGGCCAACTGATCGAGCAGGTCATCGATGCGTGGCATTGGGTACGCATCGGCGACCGTGACCGCATTGAGCCCCCTGTAGTCCACGCAGAACCGAGTGGTTCGGTCCTTCTTAGGGACGAGGACTACAGGCGAGGCCCAAGCGCTGTTGGATGCCTGGATCACCCCCAGCTTCAGCATCTCGTCAATCTCCTGGCGCATGTGTTGCTGCACCTCAAGGGAGACCCGATATGCTGAACGCCGGATCGGGGGATGATCCCCAGTGTCCACGTGATGGACAGCCAAGTCAGTCCTTCCGGGCTGGTTGGTAAACAACCCCCGGAAGGGGAGGAGGGTGGCCCACAGCTGGGACCGTTGGTCCTCCAAGAGCTGGTGGCCAACCTCCACATCCTCAATGGATCCGCCGGCCCTAACCTGGGCTAGCATATCCAAGAGGGTTTCCGCTTCTCCCTCCTCGGGCAGGTTGCACACGGGGAGCGCACACGCCTCCCGCTCATGATGTGCCTTCATCATGTTCACATGGAAGGGCTTCCGCCTTCCACGGGCAGGGTCCAGGGTGACCAGGTACGTCACAGGGTTGAGCTGCTGGTACACGAGGTATGGGCCTTCCCAGGCTGCCTGAAGCTTGTCCTGTGGTACGGGGACCAGTACCCACACCTTTTGACCCACTTGGTAGGTCCTCTCACAAGCGTTCTGGTCGTACCAACGCTTCTGATCGGCCTGGGCTTGAGCCATATTGTCGTGTACCAGTTGCGTCAAGGCCTGCATTTTGTCCCGGAAGCGCATGACATACTCGATAACCGACACTCCAGGGGTGGCCAAATCCCCTTCCCAAGCCTCTTTCACCAGAGCCAGGGGGCCCCGCACACGTCGCCCGTACAGGAGCTCAAACGGTGAGAATCCTGTTGAGGCCTGTGGAACCTCCCGGTAAGCAAATAACAGGTGTGGGAGATACCGCTCCCAGTCACGCCCATGGGAGTCGACCAACATCTTAAGCATCTGCTTTAAGGTGCCATTGAACCGCTCGCACAGGCCATTAGTCTGTGGATGGTACGGGCTGGCCACCAGATGTCGCACCTGGACTTGCTTACAGAGGGCCTCCATCAGCTGGGACATGAATTGGGTCCCCCGGTCAGTGAGCATTTCCTGGGGAAAACCCACTCGGGAGAAAATCTCCAGCAATGCGGTGGCCACCTTGTCAGCCCGAATGGACGACAAGGCCACTGCTTCTGGGTACCGGGTGGCATAGTCCACTACCGTCAGTAGGAAGCGTTTCCCGGAGCTGCTGGGGATGGCCAGCGGGCCGACCAGATCCACAGCCACCCTCCTGAAAGGCTCATCGATGATTGGCAGAGATACTAGTGGGGCTTTGGGGCGTGGCCCCGCCTTCCCCACTCTCTGACAGGTTTCACACGAACGGCAGTAGGCAGCCACATCGGCCCCCATTTTTGGCCAGTAGAACTGCTGGTTTAACCTGGCCTTGGTCTTAGCGATCCCTAGGTGTCCGGCCATCGGAATCTCATGTGCGATCCGCAACAACTCCGTCCGGAACGGATAGGGTACCACCAACTGTCGGTCCCTGGGCCACGCCTCCGGTGAACCCTGCTGGACCGTGGCCCGGTACAGCCGTCCTTGGTCCCAGACCACTCGCTCCGGGTCCGAGTCCGAGGGAGGCTGGGCCGCCTGCTCCTTAAGAGCTTTCAGGCTGTCGTCAGCTTCTAACGCTGCCTGAAACCCCTGACTAGATGTGGCCAGAATCGACGAGACTGTCACATCTTCAGTCAGTACCCCGGGACCTGTGTCCTGGCCTCCACCTGACTCGGCTGCCACTTGGTCAGAAGGGGAAGAGCTATCGGACCTCCGGGAGGCCCCTTGGCTTCCAGCACTCCCACTGCGGGTGACAGCGGCCACAGCCGCTGCGACCGTGGGTCGTGCCTGCTCCTCCTCCGTTCCTGACCAAGTCGCCAGTTCAGGCAGACCTACCTGGCTTCCTGACACCCCGGTTGTGGGGGAACCATGCACCGAGATCTTACCTGGGAGCACTTCCGCTCCTGGACCGGCCCCAATCTCACCTGCCTGTTCCCCTCCTGCAGCAACAGAACCCCGCTGTGAAATCTCTGGGGACCCCACATTTGCTGTGGTAGCCCCCACCCCACACACTGGTCCTCCCCCTGCAGCACCCTGCTCTCTGCTTATCCCTGCAGAGGGCAACAGATCCCAGCTCACAGGCTGGTTACTTGTAGAGGCATTGTCACACCTTTCTCTGACCCCCTCCCCTGTCACAGCTGCAGCTGAGTGTGTGTCTATGGTGTCTATGCAAGCAGAAATATCAGAGTTCACTCCCTCCTCCCTTACATCATTCATAGATAACACATTAACATTGTCCGGAGGCATGTCAGTACTGGCTGAAGGTTCAGCCCTTGGTTGGGGCCCAAACTGGGAGGTTATCTGCCCCAAATCTGTCCCAAGTAGCACGTTTGCAGGGATCCGATCAGTTACCCCCACCTCCCTCACCCCTCGCCCTGCGCCCCAGTCCACATAAATGTCAGCAACAGGCAGCGCCGGGTCAGTGCCTCCAATCCCGGAGACAGCGAGGGTTTTTCCAGGGATCAAGTCTTGGGGGGACACCATCTCAGGCCGCACCAGAGTCACCTCCGAGGCGCTGTCTCGCAGTCCTATGGTCACAGACCGGCCGACGGTGACAGGTTGGAAGCTGTCCAGGGACCTACCACCACCCCCACCCACACAATACACCTTGGGCGGCCCTTGGGACGGGGACGGAGCCGGGGCCTTGGGACGCTGAGGGCACATGGCCTTGAAGTGTCCAGGTAGGTTGCACTGGTGGCACCGTCTTGGTTCCGCCACGGGCCTGGAGAGGGGAGTTGAGGGGGACACCCCCTGCAGTCTAGGGGCAGGTGGGGCAGTCGCAGAATTCATCTTACCCCCTCTCCAGGTGCTGCTGGTGGCCGCTCTCCTGGCCTCAGGGGCCCGGTTGTTGGTGTAGTCATCGGCAAGGGCAGCTGTAGCCGTGGACCCCTTTGGCTTCTGGTCTCGGATGAACTGGCGGAGATCCTCAGGGCAGTTCCACAAGAGTTGCTCCGTGATGAACAAGTCCAGGATCTCCGGTCCGGTGGAAAGCTGCAGGCCTTGGGTCCAGTGGTCGGCAGCTCGGGCAAGTGCCCGCCGGTGGTCAGCCCAGGAGTCCTTTGGTCCCTTCTGTAGGCTCCGGAACTTCTTGCGGTAGGACTCTGGAGTGAGGTTGTACTGTTGGATCAGGGCCTGCTTGATGGTGTCGTAGCCCTGATCTGCCTCAGCAGGCAAGTCCCCAAGGACATCCAGGGCCTTACCCCTTAAACGGGGGGTCAGGTATTTGGCCCACTGGTCCTTGTCCAGATGGTGCTGCAAGCAAGTCCGTTCAAAAGCAGTCAAGAAAGAGTCCAAGTCTCCATCCTTCTCCAGCACTGGGAAGTCCTCAACACGGACCTTTGGAAGTTTGGTGTCTCGAAGGTCACGTGTGGCTGATGAGGGCCGGAGCTGAGCTAGCTGCAGCTGGTAGTCACGGTCTGCCTGTCGCTCTCGCTCTCGCTCTTCACGCGCTGCCTGCCGCTCTCGCTCCGCAGCCTCACGCTCTGCGTGCCGCTCCGCAGCCTCAGCGTCACGCGCTGCCTGCCGCTCTGCCCTGCGCTCTGCCAGGAGTTCCTTGTAGCCCTTCTGGTCTCCAGCCTGGAGAAGGGCCATAGCCATTTGAAGAAGGCTATCCGAGCCTCCCAGGCTCGGTGGAATGGCACGTGGTGATCTGCGGCACGCTGCAGAGCTAGGCGATTCACTGTCCCTTCCAGAGCGGAGGGCTGGCATCTGGCTCGTTGAGGAACCTTGGGTGAGCTCCTCCTCATCTTGTCCAGCAGTGCCAGGTTGCGCAATGTCCTCGGCAGAACGGTTTTCTGGCGTCGAGCTCCTGGAGGACTCGTGGGCAACCTCCTCATTGCTGTCCACAGCACCGTCCTCCCTCTCTTCGGCTCCTGCCTTAGCATTGGCCAGTTGCATAGCTCTGCTCCTGGTGCCATCAGCCATTCTTGCAGACTTTTGGTCACTGACACAGAACTGACACCTGATGCCTCCACACACCTTACAGTATCTGCACTCTGACACTCTAGTGTTGAGCTAGTCTGAAGACCCCAGCAGCCACAGCTGCTGCAGGCAGTCTTTAGTGTCTGGGAGTATGGGTCTCACACTCACACACACTATTATCTCGATCCCACCGCTTGCCACCAATATGTCACAAACCACCGGGGGGGTCACTCAGAAATCCCCCGCGCTGGCTACCAGTACGTCACAATCGGGGGGTAACAAGTGGGGGTCACCCCTCCTTTATACCTCCCGACCGACAGAGCACGTGATGCGCTCTCTAGCGCCCCTCTTATAGTCAGGCCAATTATGGAATTGCCCGACAATAAGCAAGGAGGCCGCTATACTACTTATGCCGATTATTGAAGGGTCCCCGGTGAGAGTAGGGTATATATTCCCCCGACCTCCGCGGGCGGAATATATAAAATCTCCCCGAATCTCACTGGCCTCCCCACAATAATCCTTGGCACAATTCGCTGCCACCAACCGATTTACGGTAACTATTAGCCGAACACACAGACGTGGGATTCAAGATCGAGATAACAGAACAGCCCAAGATTAATTATATAATTTAATCAGCCTAAAGCACACTAGAACTACAATATATACAATAGGGAATCTACAGAATATACATATGTCAGAGTACAGTTACAATCAAAGCATGGGTTACAAACAGGCATACACAGTTCCAGCAGTTACCTTGTTGCGTCTGGCCACAGGGGGGCGCTGTACCCAGGTTTCTAGGATCCTTCCCACAGATGTTTCCTACACGTGCCCCCAGCGAGAAGAACCCTGGAAAATGGCCGAAGTAGGGTTATCAACCTGGGCAGATCCAGGTCCCCTCCTACCTTAGTGACCTCACAGGGAAGCACTGCCACTCCCCCTGCATGGATCAGAATTATCCAGCAAAGGGGATATTGGCCATAACTTTGCCTGGGAGCGTCGTAGGCAGACGCCAATGCTCTCATTGTGACAGTTATGAATTTAGCTACAGAACGAGGGGACTCATGACCTGTCTGCCAGTTCCCCATTGGCTGATATCACGCCTGGGGCATTTCCCAATGTCCTGCTCCCATAAAAAGGGTGTGCCGGCATCGTCCGCATGCGGAGACACCATTTTTATGGTTGCCATATTTATCGGAAATATGGCTTGCGAGATATGAACCATTTTTTACTGGAGTCGTTCTGTCTAGCTAGTTCCATAGCCTTGCTAATGAGATACAACTCTTGTTACAGGGTGACGGCAGGGAGTCATCCTGTGTCCATTGTTCCCACACCACCTCATTTCCATATCACAGGACATGGCCATGGAGGTGTAAGTGGAACACTGAGAACAAGAAGGGAGGGGGCACTGCCAGGGAGTGATGAGGGATTATGACTGGAGTCATAATTCATCTTCATATCCCGGGATTTGCCTCACAGTGTTCCTTTAGAGATTACCATGGTTAACTGAAGAGAAACAATGACACCAAGCACCAGCCTCCTTTTAAAGTGTCCAGTGGTGTCATTCTTACTTAATCATGACTGATTGATTGCCAGCCCTGTCCTCATCAACACCCACACCTGTGTTAATGGAACAATCACTAAAACAATGTTAGCTGCTCCTGTTAAGGCAGGAATGCAATGATGTTGAAATGTGTTTTGGGGGTTGAAGTTCATTTTCTTAGCCAATATTGACTTTGCAAGTAATTGCTGTTAAGCTGATCACTCTTTATGACATTCTGGAGTATATGCAAATTGCCATTAGAAAAACTTAAGCAGTAGACTTTGTAAAAATTAATATTTGTAGCATTCTCAAAACTTTTGACCATGACTGTAGGACCATGACCCCAGAATGTGACCCAAGCATCCTGAACCTCAAGAGGACTGATACATGACAAGTTCTGCCACCGTAGACTTCAGGTAGTTGAGCTCCAAGTTTTGAATCAGTGGCCCCAAGTTCTACATAGGCCATGTGTCAGTGTGAAAAATCTCAATCCTCACATCCTGCCAGCGTTGTCAGTAGTGCCTACCTCTACAGTTAACAGCCGAATGATCTTGTTGGCGAGTTCCATGACCTTCTGTTCATTGTCCTGTACTAATGAGTGACACGGAATAACTGTGGTGCATCGCAGAGTCCGTCTCATCCCACCCATCAAATGACATCTACTGGTTGATTCCACATCTCCACTGGACTTTTTCACTACGGTGTAGTCCTGAATATGAAAAATATTACAATGTGTCACTGGACACAATGTACAATTAGTCTCACCGACATAGCCGAGAAGCTCTCACCTCTCCTGTCAGCAAGTAGATGATGTCCAGGGTGATGTTTAAAATCTTCTTAGTCATGTACATTTTTTCCTTCTCCATCGGGCAAGGTAACTTCAGAAAGAACCAAAAACAAAGATCATGTAAGAATACTTTGAGACTTGTTCTTAGCAAATTCAATGCAGCTAATGAAGTGAAGCTTTGGGATTTTTTGTTTAATGAAAAGCAAAGCAAAAGAAGCAAAAGCCCTATTTTCAAAGGTAATTATACAAAATTTGGACAAAAGTAATAACACCAAAAATGTATACCTGTCAGTTATATCACTGCCGCTATGCTGTCCCATCTGCACTGTTAGGCCCATGATTGTCTGCAGAGGTCACCTGCATCCATAGGATGTAATCGCTACAACCACGGAAAACAGGATCGGTGGGGATATTAATGTTAAATGTGTTATCCGTTACTATGATATTGATGGCTTATCCTTTGCCCTGGTGATGTTCATCCGCCCCTATTCACACGAATCTGCAGAACCTCAGTGTGGCCACTATGTAGTTGACAGAGCTCTTTTGTTTGGCAAGGAAGCCCATCCGTTCGGCATCGGGAATAGCTGATCGGCAATAGCTGATCGGCAGGTGTGATGGGTGTTGCACTGTCACCGATCTAGTAATGATGACCTATCCAAAAGGCAACCCCATTAAGTGTACGTTCTTGTTATTTTCTACCGTTGTCCAAGTTATATAATATGTTTGAAATCTACATTAAAAGCGGTCTTCCACCATTAGACAACCCCTTATAACATAATGTCACACGATCCCTGCAGCCAAGTCACTCTTCTCTCCTTCGGAGGCATCACGTTCATCCAGCTGAAGTGAGAGCAACAATGCTCACTTCCGCCAGATGTATGTGCTTTGTCCCAAGGCGGGGACAGTGATGCGTTCACTGACCGGCTACAAGGAACATGTGAGGTAACAATGACACGAGCCCTGGGAGAAGCAGTGCCGGACCCCTAAAACGGCGCAGGAACCGGAGTTGAGTATAATGGGGAAGCATAAGAATTCAAAAGGCTTGTCCTACTAGTGGACAATCCCTTTAAGGGTATGTTAAAAAAAGTAAGTCTCTTGCAGATTTTAAGTGGCAATTCAGCTTCAAAACCCCAATTTATATTGTAAGAGAATCAAGCCTGACGGTCCTCACTAGTAAGATAGGGACAGGTACAGGGAGCTAAGATTCTCTTATACAGTGCCTACAAGTAGTATTCATCCCCCTGCAGGTTTGATAAGATGCAAATAAGTTAGAGCCTGCAAACTTCAAACAAGAGCAGGATTTATTAACAGATGCATAAATCTTACAAAACAACAAGTTATGTTGCTCAGTTAAATTTTAATAAATTTTCAACATAAAAGTGTGGGTCAATTATTATTCAACCCCTAGGTTTAATATTTTGTGGCATAACCCTTGTTTGCAATTACAGCTAATAATCGTCTTTTATAAGACCTGATCAGGCCGGCACAGATCTCTGGAGTTATCTTGGCCCACTCCTCCATGCAGATCTTCTCCAAGTTATCTAGGTTCTTTGGGTGTCTCATGTGGACTTTAATCTTGAGCTCCTTCCACAAGTTTTCAATTGGGTTAAGGTCAGGAGACTGACTAGGCCACTGCAACACCTTGATTTTTTCCCTCTTAAACCAGGCCTTGGTTTTCTTGGCTGTGTGCTTTGGGTCGTTGTCTTGTTGGAAGATGAAATGACGACCCATCTTAAGATCCTTGATGGAGGAGCGGAGGTTCTTGGCCAAAATCTCCAGGTAGGCCGTGCTATCCATCTTCCCATGGATGCGGACCAGATGGCCAGGCCCCTTGGCTGAGAAACAGCCCCACAGCATGATGCTGCCACCACCATGCTTGACTGTAGGGATGGTATTCTTGGGGTCGTATGCAGTGCCATCCAGTCTCCAAACGTCACGTGTGTGGTTGGCACCAAAGATCTCGATCTTGGTCTCATCAGACCAGAGAACCTTGAACCAGTCTGTCTCAGAGTCCTCCAAGTGATCATGAGCAAACTGTAGACGAGCCTTGACATGACGCTTTGAAAGTAAAGGTACCTTACGGGCTCGTCTGGAACGGAGACCATTGCGGTGGAGTACGTTACTTATGGTATTGACTGAAACCAATGTCCCCACTGCCATGAGATCTTCCCGGAGCTCCTTCCTTGTTGTCCTTGGGTTAGCCTTGACTCTTCGGACAAGCCTGGCCTCGGCACGGGTGGAAACTTTCAAAGGCTGTCCAGGCCGTGGAAGGCTAACAGTAGTTCCACAAGCCTTCCACTTCCGAATGATGCTCCCAACAGTGGAGACAGGTAGGCCCAACTCCTTGGAAGTGGTTTTGTACCCCTTGCCAGCCTTGTGACCCTCCACGATCTTGTCTGATGGCCTTGGAATGCTCCTTTGTCTTTCCCAAGTATGAGTGCTGTTCACAAGTTTGGGGAGGGTCTTAATTAGTCAGAAAAGGCTGGAAAAAGAGGTAATTAATCCAAACATGTGAAGCTCATTGTTCTTTGTGTCTGAAATACTTCTTAATACTTTAGGGGAACCAAACAGAATTCTGGTGGTTTGAGGGGTTGAATAATAAATGACCCTCTGAATAAACTTTTCACAATTTAAAAAAAAAAATAAAAAAAGAAATAACATTCTTTTTTGCTGCAGTGCATTTCACACTTCCAGGCTGATCTACAGTCCAAATGTCACAATGCCAAGTTAATTCCGAATGTGTAAACCTGCTAAATCTGCAGGGGGTTAAATACTACTTGTAGGCACTGTAGTACATCTACTGTTTGCTATCTTATAGAACACTTGCAAACTTAATTCTCTGAGAAAGCAGCAGTACCACTGAACGTTACAAAGCATAAACACGCCACTCTCTGCAAAGCTTGGAACCCTCCAACTGTATTTCTGGATGCCAGAGCCGAGTCTGATGGTGCAAAACTCGGTGCCAAGCAAAGAGTACACTCAGGGAGCACTTGCTATGGCATCTGGGAGATTTACCGACTCTTTAATCCCTTTTTGTCTCCCCATTTCAGGAGAGTTGATAAATAAGTGCCACCATCAGATACATTTTCTCACGATTAGGGATTAGCAGACCCTTGGATGTTTGGGTTCACCGGATTTGGATGGACTTTAGTGAGAAGTTCGGTACCCAGACTTGACGAGAACCCCAAATAAGTCAATGGAGACCCATACTTTTAGCCTGTGAAATGGTCATAGTAAGGGTTAGGGAGCTGTAAGGCCCAGTGCCCACGCTGTGTAGTTTTGACACGTATTTTCAGAAATCTGCAGCAAATTCTGCATGTCCATTGTGAAGCCAGCAAAGTCTATGAGAATTCAGAAGTGCTGTGCCCACGTTGCTTATTATTCCCTTGCGTATTTTGTGCAGATTTAGTGTAGAAAAAATAAATCTGCACCAAATACGCAAGGGAAAAATACTCAATGTGGGCACAGCACTTCTGAATTCTCATAGACTTTGCTGGCTTCACAATGGACATAAGATTTTGCTGCAGATTTCTGGAAATATGCGTCAAAACCTGCATCAAAATACACAGCATGGGCACAAGGTCTAAAAGGGAGCAAAATTGAGATAAGAGCAGGGCAATAGCCCTGCAAACAAATGTGGATAGGGAATAAATAATCTAAAAAAAAAAAAAAAAAAAAAGTGACCCCCCCCCCCTTTCCCTATTTTTGATAGCCAGCCAAGGTAAAGCCTACAGCTGGGGGCTTTCAACAAACTTTATTCAGCATCCGAATTACGAACTCGACCACGGACTTCTGGGAGAAGTGTCTGGTACAAACCCCAAACTCTACTGTTCGGATTCACTCATCTCTACTCAAGATGTGCATGTCTGATACAGGACTGTGATGGATGTCATGCAGTGGCATTTGCCCCCCCCATATTGATTCAATGTAAAAAAAACTATAAGATTTCTTCCAGTGGCCGCCTGAAACAGTCTGTTGCGCTTTCGTATACAGTTAAATAGACTTAAACATAGCAGGCAACAGGCGAAAAGGTCGTTCTTTTGGTGAATGGGAGCCTATATAAACGTTAACCTGTACAAGTAGTGAAGATGCCCCGTGTGTGTACAATTGAGGAATGACACTAAATCTTACTATTTGTATCCTGCATTTCATCACCTGCTGGAAGGTTCTCTTCTATTATCAGTCGTGCCAGAGCTCGTGGCTGGATATTCCCATACACAATACATTTGGGACTGCACAACTCTTCAGCACGTTTAGAAGCAGTATGAAGGCTATCATGCCACAGTAACGAGCAGTGTAGCTGTGAATCCATCATGAGGACAAGAGAAAAACACTACAATTTCTCAGCCCCATATCTTTACTTTTCTCTCTAGCTTCTGCAAGCAACCACACCGATCAGGTGTTATTTGTGATAGCGGCTGCTGGATATATACATTCTCAATGGGGCGGAAAGCTATATAGCTCCATTCAATGTGTAGTGGCTGCTGGATATATACATTCTCAATGAGGCTGGAAGGCATAGCGCCATTCAATGTGTAGCGGCTGCTGGATATATACATTCTCAATGAGGCTGGAAGGCATAGCTCCATTCAATGTGTAGCGGCTGCTGGATATATACATTCTCAATGGGGCTGGAAGGCATAGCGCCATTCAATGTGTAGCGGCTGCTGGATATATACATTCTCAATGAGGCTGGAAGGCATAGCGCCATTCAAATGTGTAGCGGCTGCTGGATATATACATTCTCAATGAGGCTGGAAGGCATAGCGTCATTCAATGTGTAGCAGCTGCTGGATATATACACTCAATGAGGCTGGAAGACATAGCGCCATTCAATGTGTAGCGGCTGCTGGATATATACATTCTCAATGAGGCTGGAAGGCATAGCGCCATTCAAATGTGTAGCGGCTGCTGGATATATACATTCTCAATGAGGCTGGAAGGCATAGCGTCATTCAATGTGTAGCGGCTGCTGGATATATACACTCAATGAGGCTGGAAGACATAGCGCCATTCAATGTGTTGCAGCTGCTCCCCAATACTGCAGAGCAGTTCCAATTCTTTTGAATAGGCGCTGAAACGTAGTACCAGGCAGTTTTCACTATACTCCGAATGAAAAGAAAACAAATTTTAGACCAAAAGTCATGGCTCCACTCACTTAGCAACAAAACCTATAAAGAACCATGAATGAATGAGCCTAATAATTAATAATATATTTTTTATTGAGTAATTATTTAAAAACATAAACATATGGAAGACAAAATGAGGTCACAATCAGATACCCTCAGGTGATCAAAATGACTTGTCTATAAATGGCATGAATGCACAACAGGTATGTGTCAGAAAAACCTATACCTCAAAAAAGCATAGTGAAATGACATGGAGATATGAATCAGAAAAAGAGTGGACCCCTATTAAAAATAGAGGAAATCCACATTAGTACTAGAAAAATACAACACATATGAATGCCACATAAAGCTGCCCCAATGAAGACTAATACTGAAAAGCCTATATCAGCAGCTGAAAGAATGCAAAAAATGCAGGAGAAGCAAAATATATATATATATATATATATATATACATAAAATTAAAGGCCAATGCCCATTATATCCATTAGATGGCGATAAACACACATGACTTGTAATGAAAGGCCAGCAGAAAAATTAGGTGATGACCATAATGTGAAAAGTTATGAAATGGAAAAGAAAGGATATAGGTCAGGCTGGAGGGAGATGAACCCCAATCGCAGGATACCAGAAAATTAATTAAGAAATGGCAATGGAAAAATCAAAAGCTGGCAGAAATAAATGAGACGGCCCCAACCGGAGCTAGTACTGTAAAGCCCTATTCCCAAAGCCACAATGCAGTAATAATGTGAAGACAAAGAAAAATAACGAAAGGTCTTAAACAGGGATCAAAGGCAAATGCCCATAGTATCCACAAAATGGTAGTCCTGCAAAGTATAGCCAAAAGCCATAGGAGTCAACCATAAAGATAAATAAGACACAAGATACCAGAAAGATAACCTGAGGGTAAGGTGATACCCCTACACGTGTTTCGCAATAGCTTCTTCCCTCCAGCCTGACCTATATCCTTTCTTTTCCATTTCATGACTTTTCACATTATGGTCATCACCTAATTTTTCTGCTGGCCTTTCATTACAAGTCATGTGTGTTTATCGCCATCTAATGGATATAATGGGCATTGGCCTTTAATTCTATTTTTTTTTTTGCTTCTCCTGCATTTTTTGCATTCTTTCAGCTGCTGATATAGGCTTTTCAGTATTAGTCTTCATTGGGGCAGCTTTATGTGGCATTCATATGTGTTGTATTTTTCTAGTACTAATGTGGATTTCCTCTATTTTTAATAGGGGTCCACTCTTTTTCTGATTCATATCTCCATGTCATTTCACTATGCTTTTTTGAGGTACAGGTTTTTCTGACACATACCTGTTGTGCATTCATGCCATTTATAGACCAGTCATTTTGATCACCTGAGGGTATCTGATTGTGACCTCATTTTGTCTTCCATATGTTTATAAATAATTACTTAATAAAAATATATTTTTAATTATTAGGCTCGTTCATTCATGGTTCTTTATAGGTTTTGTATACTCTGAATGATGCTGTGCCTGGCAGCATCATTCAATGAGTTTACATAGGCACAAATAAATGATTAATAGGGATGCCAGGCCATGTCCACTGCTAATGTCATATTGATGATCTAGCCTGCGATTGGATAATTCCTTTAGCGCACATATACTATACACACAGCAAGCTTTTCTACTTGTGCTCCTCTTCACATGGAAGCAGACTTTTACATGAATATCTATACATGATATTGGCAGGCATGTACATACATATACATATATTCCTGCTTTATATGGTGGCGGTCTAGCAGTGGTATTGGGGGTGGCGCAGGCTTCCTGATGGTCTCCAGATGACGAGGCAGACACTTCTCCCTCTTTTCAGCAGGGCTCCAGATCGAATCTGTATCATGTTCTGATTTTCCTAAAATTCAAAGTAAAATGCATGTTTTTGGGGTTTTGTCGGGTATTTTATTAGAATCAGAACACAGCCTGATTGTGAGAGAGCACAGGCTCCGCTCTAAGCCATCGGCCCTCCTATTCAGGCTGCTTACAGAATTAGCGCAAGGCCCCCGAACAGCTAGGACAGCAGTGGTAACCTGCCGCATTAGAAGGCTAAAAACACTTTTCACCTCCAAAGCCGTTCCAGCCATATTGGCACTCGCTCTCCCAGGGCTCACATGATGTTATGCCATGCCCTGCAACCAATCAGCACTGGCGATAAGAAAAGAAGAGGGCACCACCTAAGAAACGGATCAACTAGGGCATGCTACACATGAGATACAAAGGAAAGAAGGGATCACCTAGAAATAGTCATTAATTGAATAAATAACCAATACAATGGTTCAATCCACTTAAAGAGCCCCAAGGCTCTGACAACGTGATCAGAAAACCCAAAATAGAATTCTGAGTAACACTAATCACATTCATGCATTATTAAAGCCATAAGCAGGACTGAGCTATAATAAGGTGTGTATAATGATTATGCATATAATACATGCCAATAACATTACAAAAAGGAAACAAGACAAAAAAATAAAAAGAGGTAAAAACTGGCATGGTAGTGGGACCTCTGAGCTGAGTCTGAAGATAGTAGAAAAACCCACACGTATCGCCACAAAAGACATGGCTTCCTCAGGGGCACATTGCATGGCTCGCAATATCATATATACACATAATACATGGAAAGATAACTACCGGCTGACGGACATGCTTCAGCACAGGAACAGAGTGTTTCCCAATGTATGGCACTTGTCATTTTAGTGCCCCGTCCTATACCCCAACGCCACCAGTCACCGTACCTGCAAATCTGCACCCCCAACAGGCACCATACCCACAGATCCCAAGCCCAAAACCACAGGGCACCAGTCACCGTACCTGCAGATCTGCACCCCCAACAGGCACCATACCCACAGATCCCAAGCCCAACACCACAGGGCACCAGTCACCATACCTGCAGATCTGCACCCCCAACAGGCACCATACCCACAGATCCCAAGCCCAACACCACAGGGCACCAGTCACCATACCTGCAGATCTGCACCCCCAACAGGCACCATACCCACAGATCCCAAGCCCAACACCACAGGGCACCAGTTACCGTTCATGCAGATCTTCCCCCCCCCCAACAGGCACCATACCCACAGATCCCAAGCCCAACACCACAGGCCACCAGTCACCGTACCTGCAGATCTGCACCCCCAACAGGCACCATACCCACAGATCCCAAGCCCAACACCACAGGGCACCAGTCACCATACCTGCAGATCTGCACCCCCAACAGGCACCATACCCACAGATCCCAAGCCCAACACCACAGGGCACCAGTTACCGTTCATGCAGATCTGCCCCCCCCCCCCCAACAGGCACCATACCCACAGATCCCAAGCCCAACACCACAGGGCACCAGTCACCGTACCTGCAGATCTGCACCCCCAACAGGCACCATACCCACAGATCCCAAGCCCAACACCACAGGGCACCAGTCACCATACCTGCAGATCTGCACCCCCAACAGGCACCATACCCACAGATCCCAAGCCCAACACCACAGGGCACCAGTCACCATACCTGCAGATCTGCACCCCCAACAGGCACCATACCCACAGATCCCAAGCCCAACACCACAGGGCACCAGTTACCGTTCATGCAGATCTGCCCCCCCCCCCAACAGGCACCATACCCACAGATCCCAAGCCCAACACCACAGGCCACCAGTCACCGTACCTGCAGATCTGCACCCCCAACAGGCACCATACCCACAGATCCCAAGCCCAACACCACAGGGCACCAGTTACCGTACATGCAGATCCGCCCCCCTCCCCCCCAACAGGCACCATACCCACAGATCCCAAGCCCAACACCACAGGGCACCAGTTACCGTTCATGCAGATCTGCCCCCCCAACAGGCACCATACCCACAGATCCCAAGCCCAACACCACAGGCCACCAGTCACCGTACCTGCAGATCTGCACCCCCAACAGGCACCATACCCACAGATCCCAAGCCCAACACCACAGGGCACCAGTTACCGTACATGCAGATCCGCCCCCCTCCCCCCCAACAGGCACCATACCCACAGATCCCAAGCCCAACACCACAGGGCACCAGTCACCATACCTGCAGATCTGCACCCCCAACAGGCACCATACCCACAGATCCCAAGCCCAACACCACAGGGCACCAGTTACCGTACATGCAGATCCGCCCCCCTCCCCCCCCAACAGGCACCATACCCACAGATCCCAAGCCCAACACCACAGGGCACCAGTCACCATACCTGCAGATCTGCACCCCCAACAGGCACCATACCCACAGATCCCAAGCCCAACACCACAGGGCACCAGTTACCGTTCATGCAGATCCGCCCCTCCCCCCCCAACAGGCACCATACCCACAGATCCCAAGCCCAACACCACAGGGCACCAGTCACCGTCCCTGCAGATCTGCCCCCCCCCCCCCAACAGGCACGATACCCACAGATCCCAAGCCTAACACCACAGGGCACCAGTCACCGTACCTGCAGATCAACCCCCCCCCCAACAGGCACCATACCCACAGATCCCAAGCCCAACACCACCTGGCACCAGTCACCGTCCCTGCAGATCTGCCCCCCCCCCCCAACAGGCACCATACCCACAGATCCCAAGCCCAACACCACAGGCCACCAGTCACCGTCCCTGCAGATCTGCCCCCCCCCCCCCAACAGGCACCATACCCACAGATCCCAAGCCCAACACCACAGGCCACCAGTCACCGTCCCTGCAGATCTGCCCCCCCCCCCCCAACAGGCACCATACCCACAGATCCCAAGCCCAACACCACAGGCCACCAGTCACCGTCCCTGCAGATCTGCCCCCCCCCCCCAACAGGCACCATACCCACAGATCCCAAGCCCAACACCACAGGCCACCAGTCACCGTCCCTGCAGATCTGCCCCCCCCCCCAACAGGCACCATACCCACAGATCCCAAGCCCAACACCACAGGCCACCAGTCACCGTCCCTGCAGATTTCCCCCCCCCCCCAACAGGCACCATACCCACAGATCCCAAGCCCAACACCACAGGGCACCAGTCACCGTTCCTGCAGATCTGCCCCCCCCCCCCCAACAGGCACCATACCCACAGATCCCAAGCCCAACACCACCTATACCCATAGATAACCCAAATAACACTAAGCACCAGTCACCATACCCATAGATCACCAGTAACCTTACCCACAGACTTTCACCCAAACAACACTAGGCACCAGTTACCATACCCACAGATTACCCGAATAACACCGGGCACCAGTCACCGTACCCACAGATTCTCAACACAACAGCCCCGGGATCAAGTCCCCATAGCCGCAGATCACCCGAATAACAGGGCACCGGATGACTATGAACAGATCACACATTTGTCAGGAGTGACCCGTCCTATACCTAGTCGGGTGTACGCTGACACCACCGCCCGTATCTCTGTCCGCCTCACATTCGGTGGCTAGATCTCTCCCGTTGTGGCTCCGCCATCTTCCCGAAGACCAGCGATATCACAGCAGTGCTGGAAATCGCGGCCGTCCACAAGGCCACCTGGATCAGGTTGTACACATCCGCACTCCAGGAAAGAGGATGGAGGACGGCAGCACACTGCCCGGGTATTCCTCTAGTACCTGGAAGAAAATGGCGTATTGAAACCAGTCTCCTATCGTCTCTGCCTCCGGTCAGGAATATGCAGCTGAATAGTTTTATATAATAAATGTATAGAAACCAGCTCTATGAGCGCTCCCAATACACTGCCATCAACACCAAGTCATGGTACGCCCAGCAAGTCACATTCACAGGGCAGCCAGCAGGGGGCGCACTGTGCACTTCACAAATACAAAGCAGCCAACATGGGGTGCACCTTTACTTCACATGTACAGGGCAGCCACCAGGGGGTGCGTGTACTATACACGTTACATGTACAGGGCCGCCACCAGGGGGTGCACCGTGTATTATACACGTTACATGTACAGGGTAGCCACCAGGGGGTGCGTAAACTATACACGTTACATGTACAGGGCATCCACCAGGGGGTGCGTGTACTATACACGTTACATGTACAGGGCAGCCACCAGGGGGTGCGTGTACTATACACGTTACATGTACAGGGCAGCCACCAGGGGGTGCGTGTACTATACACGTTACATGTACAGGGCCGCCACCAGGGGGTGCGTGTACTATACACGTTACATGTACAGGGTAGCCACCAGGGGGTGCGTAAACTATACACGTTACATGTACAGGGCATCCACCAGGGGGTGCGTGTACTATACACGTTACATGTACAGGGCAGCCACCAGGGGGTGCGTAAACTATACACGTTACATGTACAGGGCATCCACCAGGGGGTGCGTGTACTATACACGTTACATGTACAGGGCCGCCACCAGGGGGTGCGTGTACTATACACGTTACATGTACAGGGCATCCACCAGGGGATGCACCATGTATTAAACACTTCACATGTACAGGGCAGCCACCAGGGGGTGCAGGGCAGCCACCAGGGGGTGCATCATGTACTATACACTTCACATGTACAGGGCAGCCACCAGGGGGTTCACCGTGTATTATACACTTCACATGTACAGGGCCAGCCACCAGGGGGTGCACCGTGTACTATACACTCCACATGTACAGGGCAGCCACCAGGGGTGCACCGTGTATTATAGACTTCACATGTACACGGCAGCCACCAGGGGTGCATTGTGTATTGTAAACTTCACATGTACACGGAATCCACCAGGGGTTGCACCATGTATTATACACTTCACATGTACAGGGCAGCCACCAGGGGGTGCACCGTGTATTATACACTTACCCTTCTGACTGCCCTGTACATGTGATGCACCATGTATTATGCACTTCACATGTACAGGGCATCCACCAGGGGGTTCACCGTGTATTATACACTTCACATGTACAGGGCAGTCACCAGGGTATGCACCGTGTATTATACACTCCACATGTACAGGGCAGCCACCAGGGGGTGCACCGTGTACTATACACTTGACATGTACAGGGCAGCCACAAGGGGGTGCACCGTGTATTATACACTTACCCTTCTGACTGCCCTGTACATGTGATGCACCATGTATTATGCACTTCACATGTACAGGGTAGCCACCAGGGGGTGCATCGTATATTATACACTTCACATGTACAGGGCAGCCACCAGGGGGTGCAGGGCAGCCACCAGGGGGTGCACCGTGTACTATACACTTCACATGTACAGGGCCAGCCACCAGGGGGTGCACCGTGTACTATACACTCCACATGTACAGGGCAGCCACCAGGGGTGCACCGTGTATTATAGACTTCACATGTACACGGCAGCCACCAGGGGATGCACCATGTATTATACACTTCACATGTACAGGGAATCCACCAGGGGTTGCACCATCTATTATACACTTCACATGTACAGGGCAGCCACCAGGGGGTGCACCGTGTATTATACACTTACCCTTCTGACTGCGCTGTACATGTGATGCACCATGTATTATGCACTTCACATGTACAGGGCAGTCACCAGGGGGTGCACCGTGTATTAGTCACTTCTCCTGCTGACTGCCCTGTACATGTGATGCACCATGTATTATGCACTTCACATGTACAGGGCATCCACCAGGGGGTGCATCGTGTATTATATACTTCACATGTACAGAGCATCCACCAGGGGTGCACCGTGTATTATACACTTCACATGTACAGGGCAGCCACAAGGGGGTGCACCGTGTATTATACACTTCACATGTACAGGGCAGCCACCAGGGGTGCACCGTGTATTATACATTTCCCCTGCTGACTGCCCTGTACATGTGATGCACCGTGTATTATACACTCTACATGTACACGGCAGCCACCAGGGGGTGCACTGTGTATTATACACTTCCCCTGCTGACTGCCCTGTACATGTGATGCAGCGTGTATTATACACTCCACATGTACAGGGCAGCCACCAGGGGGTGAACCGTGTATTATACACTTCCCCTGCTGACTGCCCTGTACATGTGATGCAGCGTGTACTATACAATCCACATGTACAGGGTAGCCACCAGGGGTTGCACCGTGTATTATACACTTCCCCTGCTGACTGCCCTGTACATGTGATGCACCGTGTATTATATAATTCACATGTACAGAGCATCCACCAGGGGATGCACCATGGATTATACACTTCACATGTAAAGGGCAGCCACCAGGGGGTGCACCGTGTACTATACAATCCCCATGTACAGGGCAGCCACCAGGGGGTGCACCGTGTATTAGTCACTTCGCCTGCTGACTGCCCTGTACATTTGATGCACCGTGTATTATACACTTCACATGTACAGGGCATCCACCAGGGGATGCACCGTGGATTATACACTTCACATGTACAGGGCAGCCACCAGGGGGTGCACCGTGTATTATACTCTTCACATGTACAGGGCATCCACCAGGGGATGCACCGTGGATTATACACTTCACATGTACAGGGCATCCACCAGGGGGTGCACCGTGTATTAGTCACTTCTCCTGCTGACTGACCTGTACATGCGATGCACCGTGTATTATATACTTCACATGTACAGGGCATCCACCAGGGGATGCACCATGTATTATATACTTCACATGTACATGGCAATCAGCAGTGGATGCTCCGTATATTATACACTTCCCATGTACAGGGCAGTCACCAGGGGATGCACCATGTATTTTACACTTCACATGTACAGGGCAGCCACCAGGGGTTGCACCATGTATTATACATTTCACATGTACAGGGCAGCCACCAGGGGGTGCACCGTGTACTATACACTTCACATGTACAGGGCAGCCACCAGGGGGTGCACCGTGTACTATACACTCCACATGTACAGGGTAGACACCAGGGGGTGCACCGTGTATTATACACTTTCCCTGCTGACTGCCCTGTACATGTGATGCACCGTGTATTATACAATCCACATGTACAGGGCAGCCACCAGGGGGTGCACCGTGTATTATACACTTCACATGTACAGGGCAGCCACCAGGGGGTGCACCGTGTATTATACACTTCACATGTACAGGGCAGCCACCAGGGGTGCACCGTGTATTATACACTCCACATGTACAGGGCATCCACCAGGGGATGCACCATGTATTATACACTTCACATGTACAGGGCATCCACCAGGGGATGCACCATGTATTATACACTTCACATGTACAGTGCAGCCACCAGGGGGTGCACCGTGAACTATACACTTACCCTTCTGACTGCGCTGTACATGTGATGCACCATGTATTATGCACTTCACATGTACAGGGCATCCACCAGGGGGTGCACCGTGTACTATACAATCCACATGTACAGGGTAGCCACCAGGGGGTGCACCGTGTATTATACACTTCCCCTGCTGACTGCCCTGTACATGTGATGCACCGTGTATTATACACTTCACATGTACAGGGCATTCACCAGGGGGTTCACCGTGTATTATACACTTCACATGTAAAGGGCAGCCACCAGGGGGTGCACCGTGTACTATACAATCCCCATGTACAGGGCAGCCACCAGGGGGTGCACCGTGTATTAGTCACTTCGCCTGCTGACTGCCCTGTACATTTGATGCACCGTGTATTATACACTTCACATGTACAGGGCATCCACCAGGAGATGCACCGTGGATTATACACTTCACATGTACAGGGCAGCCACCAGGGGGTGCACCGTGTATTATACTCTTCACATGTACAGGGCATCCACCAGGGGATGCACCGTGGATTATACACTTCACATGTACAGTGCAGCCACCAGGGGGTTCACCGTGTATTATACACTTCACATGTACAGGGCATTCACCAGGGGGTTCACCGTGTATTATACACTTCACATGTACAGGGCAGCCACCAGGGGGTGCACCATGTACTATACAATCCCCATGTACAGGGCAGCCACCAGGGGGTGCACCGTGTATTAGTCACTTCGCCTGCTGACTGCCCTGTACATTTGATGCACCGTGTATTATACACTTCACATGTACAGGGCATCCACCAGGGGATGCACCGTGGATTATACTCTTCACATGTACAGGGCATCCACCAGGGGATGCACCGTGGATTATACACTTCACATGTACAGGGCAGCCACCAGGGCGTGCACCGTGTATTATACTCTTCACATGTACAGGGCATCCACCAGGGGATGCACCGTGGATTATACACTTCACATGTACAGTGCAGCCACCAGGGGGTTCACCGTGTATTATACACTTCACATGTACAGAGCATCCACCAGGGGTGCACCGTGTATTATACACTTCACATGTACAGGGCAGTCACTAGGGGGTGCACTGTGTATTGTACACTTCACATGTACAGGGCATCCACCAGGGGATGCACAGTGGATTATACACTTCACATGTACAGGGCATCCACCAGGGGGTGCACCGTGTATTATACTCTTCACATGTACAGGGCAGCCACAAGGGGTTACATAGTTACTTAGGTTGAAAAAAGACCTAGGTCCATCTAGTTGAACCTTCCTCCACCAGTTCTACATTTAGCCACTAAGTCATTTATAACCAACAATGTTGTGTGTACTGAGGAAATCATCCAGCCCTTTTTTAAAAGCTGTTATAGTATCTGCCATTACTACCTCTTGTAGTAGTGTATTCCACAGTCTGACTGCTCTAACTGTAAAGAACCCTTTCCTATTTAGGTGTCGGAATCGCTTTTCTTCCACTCGCAGTGAGTGCCCCCTGGTCCTTAGTATTGTCTTTGGAAGAAATAAGTCATGTGCCAGTCCTTTATATTGACCACACATGTATTTATACACATAAATGAGATCTCCTCTGAGACGTCTTTTTTCTAAGCTAAACATATCTAACTTTTCCAACCTGTCATCATATGGGAGGCCTTCCATTCCTTGTAATAGTCTAGTTGCCCGCCTTTGAACTGACTCTAACTTCTGAATGTCCTTTTTAAAATGTGGAGCCCAAAACTGGATCCCGTATTCCAGATGTGGCCTTACAAGTGATTTATAGAGGGGTAACAATACGTTGGGATCACGGGATCTAATCTCTCTTTTTATACACCCTAAAATCTTGTTTGCTTTAGCAGCTGCTGCTTGACATTGAGTGCTGCTGCTCAGCTTATTTGTAATGAGAATACCCAAGTCCTTCTCCTGTTCTGTAGTCCCGAGTTTACTTCCATTTAATGTATACGCAGCTATAGGATTACTCCGTCCTAGGTACATTACTTTACATTTATCAACATTAAATCTCATTTGCCAAGTATCTGCCCATTCTGACATCTTATCCAGATCTTTTTGTAATATTGTACTATCCAGGTCAGTTTTTAATATCCTACATAGTTTGGTGTCATCGGCAAAGACTGACACTGTACTATCAATCCCATCCACAAGGTCATTAATAAAGAGAGTAAAAAGAATTGGTCCTAGCACAGATCCCTGCGGCACCCCACTGCTGACTATGGCCCATTTAGAGAATGTACCATTTATGACTACTCTTTGTTTCCTATCTTTTAGCCAATTCCTTACCCAGATAAATCACATCAGCTGCATTATTAATATACAGGGTTGCACTTACCCCCTCATAGAACCCCAACAGGTTGGTTAGACACGACTTATCTTTCATGAATCCATGCTGTTTGTCAGTTATCATATTATTTTCTGCAATATATTTTTGCATGTCATCCCTTAAAATGCCCTCAAAAACTTTGCATACTACTGATGTCAGGCTTACTGGACGGTAGTTGCCTGGATCTACCCTCTTACCTTTCTTAAATATCGGTACCACATCAGCAATCCTCCAATCCTGAGGCACCAACCCTGTTACAAGTGAGTCTAAAAAGATGAGATACAGCGGTCTGTCGATTACGGAGCTCAATTCCCTCAATATTCGTGGATGAATGCCATCTGGCCCTGGGGATTTGTCAATGTTTAATTTACTCAGACGTAGGCGTACTTCATCTTGTGTTAAATTAATTATATCGGGTGGTGGACTTTGATTTTTCACTTGTTGAATGATCCCTGGTACAGTCAGTTCCTTGGTGAATACAGATGAGAAATGCCTATTTAATATCTCAGTCTTTTGTTTGTCCTCTATAACTAACTTGTTATTATATTTTAAGGGGCCGATACTATCCTTTGTTTTCCTTTTGGCATTAATGTATTTATAAAAGATTTTGGGATTTATTTTAATGTCATTGGCGATTTTTGTTTCAGTAGCTAATTTTGCTTGTTCGATTTCTTTTTTACATTTCCTATTGATATCTTTATACTCCTGCAATGCTATTTCTGTATTCTCAGCCTTTAAGATTTTAAATGCCCTTTGTTTTTGTTTTATTATACTTTGTACAGTCTTATTTATCCATAGTGGTTTCTTTTTATTCCTGGACATTTTATTACCAGAGGGTATACGTTTTTTACAGGACTCTAGCAGTATATCCTTAAACTTACCCCATTTATGTTCGGTATCCCCAGTTACTATGACTTTGTCCCAATCTACACATTTAAGCTCTTCCCTTAATTTGTTGAAATCAGCTTTCCTAAAATTCCAGGTTTTAGCATTCCCCCTTTGAAATGTTCTATTGAATATTATGTTGAAGCTTACCATATTATGATCGCTGGTGCCCAAGTGCTCCCGGACCTGTAGATCTGAAATTGTATCCGGTCTATTTGACAGGACCAGATCTAGCAAATTATCTCCCCTGGTCGGTTCACCTACCATCTGAGAGAGGAAATGGTCTTGAATGGTAGATAAGAACTTACAGCTTTTAGCAGAACCAGAAGATTCTATGTCCCACTGAATGTCTGGATAGTTGAAATCCCTCATAATAAGAACCCGATTATTATTATTAGCTGCCTTTTCAATTTGTTCCAGCATTTCACCCTCTATTTCTTGAGGTATGTTAGGAGGCTTAAGCTGGGTTTACACACTGCAACATCTCAAACGACATCGCTGTAACGTCACCGGTTTTGTGACGCAATAGCGATGTTGTTTGCGATGTTGCAGTGTGTGAAACCTATCAGCGACCCGGCCCCTGCTGTGAAGTTTTAATCGTTACAAATCGTTCAGGACCATTCCTAGGTCCTTTGTTTCCCGCTGTGCAGCATGAAGTTTCAGTGTGTGAAGACTTTGCAGCGACTTTGTTAGCAACTTCCCTTTCAAAAGGCTGCTTATCAACGTCCCCAACAACCAGCTAGGTCGCTCTGCAGGTCCGGATCGCTGTTGCGTTGTTGGCCAGTTTTGCCTGTTTGAACGCTCACCAGAGACTTAGCAGAGACTTAGGGAGGTCGCTATGGCGTCACCAAACCGGTGATGTTACAGCGATGTCCTTTGCGATGTTGCAGTTTGTAAACCCAGCTTTATAGCAAACTCCAATTAGCATTTTTCCATTGTTCTCCTCCCCATGTACATTTACCCATACTGACTCTACATTGTTGCTGTTCCCCTCAATGTCATCATACAACACAGGTTTTAGGTTAGATTTAATAAATATACACACCCCACCACCTTTTTGGCCTTTCCTGTCCTTCCTAAATGTACTATAACCCTGTATGTTTGTCACCCAGTCATGGCTTTCATCCAGCCAGGTTTCCGTAATGCCCACCACATCATAATCCATGGTTGACATAAGAGTCTCCAATTCATTCATTTTGTTTGCAAGACTTCTTGCATTTGCCAGTAGACATTTAATCCTATTAACACCTTTATTACTCCTAGCCTCCCTACGTTCCTTGTATGTCCCTATCCCCCCTAATCCTTCATTGACCCCTACCGTCTCCCTGTCTCTATCTGCTCTATCTATCCCCTTAATTGCTCCACTACCCTCCCTCCCCCCGATCCTAGTTTAAAAGCTCCTCCATCTGTCTGACCATTTTCTCCCCCAGCACAGCTGCACCTTCCCCATTGAGGTGCAGCCCGTCCCTACCGTAGAGCCTGTAGTCGACTGAGAAGTCAACCCAGTTCTCCATGAACCCGAACCCTTCCTTCCTGCACCAATTTCTAAGCCACATATTTATCTCCCTAAGCTCCCGCTGTCTTTCTAGTGACGCTCGTGGCACCGGTAGTATTTCTGAAAACACCACCTTGGAGGTCCTGGACTTCAGCTTCTCTCCTAGTTCCCTGTAATCATTTTTAAGGACCTTCCACCTGCCTCTAACTTTGTCATTAGTACCAATGTGCACCATGACCGCTGGGTTTTCCCCAGCCCCACCCAGCAATCTGTGTATCCGATCCACAATATGCCGAACCCGAGCACCCGGCAGACAACACACTGTTCGGCATTCACGGTCTTGGCGACAGATGACCCTGTCTGTCCGCCTAATTATAGAGTCCCCTACCACTAACATCTGTCTGGGCTTTGCTGCACTCCTATTTCCCTCCTTCCTACAGCAGTTGTTTTCCTGGTTGCTAGGAGCAACATCCTGCTGTAGTGACCCTAGTCCAGGCCCTTCATTCCTAATATCAGCCAAACAGGCATATTTACTAGGTTGTGCCAGGTCAGGACTAGGCTCCCTGACACTTTCCCCCTACCTCTTCTTCTAACTGTTACCCAGCTACCTACCTCTGGGTCCTGATCTTCCCCACTTCCACCCTCCTCCATATCACTGGCCCCAGCCAGAGAAAGCTCAGTGAGCTCTAAACTCCTCTCCAGGTTTGCAATGCCCCTTAGTGTTGCAAGCTGCTTATTTAGATCAGTTACCTTGGCTTCCAAATACGCAACATGCTTGCATCGAGTGCAGACATAGTCACCCTCGAACGGCTGCTCAAGGCATGCATACATCTGACAAGATACACACCTGGTAGCATTGTCCATGGAGCACCTATCAAATGGGGATAAACAGTAAAGTAGAAAAACAAAGAGAAAAAAAAACGAAAAAACCCAAAGGGAAACGTATAAGGATAAATTCAAATTATGTTCTTGTGTCAAACTATGTAATTGTGTTGAAACTATGCACTTATCTTAAATTCAGCACCTCGCTCGCTCAGCACCTCGCTTGTGCTGGGTGGTTTATATAGATGTACAATGACTATCAGAAGCTGCTAGAAGCTTCTAGAAACAGGTGTGACTAATCCTACTAATTAAATCACAAGACTAACTTTTTTTTTTTTTTTTTCCCTTTTCACAGAATCACAAACAGACACACAATTCCCTAATGACATTCAACAATTACAGTTATCACCACTATGTAATTGTGTTGAAACTATGCACTTATCTTAAATTCAGCACTTTACTTCAGTTCAGCACCTCGCTCGCTCAGCACCTCGCTTGTGCTGGGTGGTTTATATAGATGTACAATGACTATCAGAAGCTGCTAGAAGCTTCTAGAAACAGGTGTGACTAATCCTACTAATTAAATCACAAGACTAACTTTTTTTTTTTTTTCCCCCTTTTCACAGAATCACAAACAGACACACAATTCCCTAATGAAATTCAACAATTACAGTTATCACCACTATGTAATTGTGTTGAAACTATGCACTTATCTTAAATTCAACACTTTACTTCAGTTCAGCACCTCGCTCGCATGGTACATGGTGCACCATGTATTATACTCTTCACATGTACAGGGCAGCCACCAGGGGATGCACCATGTATTATACACTTCACATGTACAGGGCAGCCACAAGGGGTGCACCGTGTATTATACTCTTCACATATACAGGGCAGCCACAAGGGGATGCACCATGTATTATACACTTCACATGTACAGGGCAGCCACCAGGGGTTGCACCGTGTATTATAAACTTCCCCTTCTGACTGCCCTGTACATGTGATGCACCGTGTATTATACACTCCACATGTACAGGGCAGCCACCAGAGGGTGCGCCGTGTATTATACACTTCACATGTACAGGGCAGCCACCAGGGGATGCACCATGTATTATACACTTCACATTTACAGGGCAGCCAGCAGGGGTGCACGGTGTATTATACTCTTCACATGTACAGGGCAGCCACAAGGGGATGCACCATGTATTATACACTTCACATGTACAGGGCAGCCACCAGGGGTTACACCGTGTATTATACACTTCACATGTACAGGGCAGCCACCAGGGGTGCACCGTGTATTATACTCTTCACATGTACAGGGCAGCCACCAGGGGTGCACCGTGTATTATACTCTTCACATGTACAGAGCATCCACCAGGGGATGTACCATGTATTATACACTTCACATGTACAGGGCAGTCAACAGGGGGTGCACTGTGTATTGTACACTTCACATGTACAGGGCAGCCACCAGGGGTTGAACCATGTATTATACATTTCACATGTACAGGGCAGCCACCAGGGAGTGCACCGTGTACTATACACTTCCCCTGCTGACTGCCCTGTACATGTGATGCACCGTGTATTATATGTTTCACATGTACAGGGCAGCCACCAGGGGATGCACCATGTATTAAACACTTCACATGTACAGGGCAGCCACCAGGGGTGCACCGTATATTATACTCTTCACATGTACAGGGCAGCCACCAGGGGTGCACCGTGTATTATATACTTCACATGTACAGAGCATCCACCAGGGGTGCACCGTGTATTATACACTTCACATGTACAGGGCATCCACCAGGGGGTGCACCATGTATTATACACTTCACATGTACAGGGCAGTCACCATGGGGTGCACTGTGTAATGTACACTTCAAATGTACAGGGCAGCCACCAGGGGATGCACCATGTATTATACACTTCACATGTAAAGGGCAGTCACCATGGGGTGCACTGTGTATTGTACACTTCACATGTACAGGGCATCCACCAGGGGATGCACCATGTATTATACACTTCACATGTACAGGGCAACCACCAGGGGGTGCACCGTGTACTATACACTCCACATGTACAGGGCAGCCACCAGGGGCTGCACCGTGTATTATACACTTCTCATGTACAGGGCCGCCTCCAAGGGTGCACCATGTATTATAGACTTCACATGTACAAGGCAGCCACCAGGGGGTGCACCGTGTATTATACTCTTCACATGTCCAGGGCAGCCACCAGGGGTGCACCGTGTATTATACATTTCACATGTACAGGGCAATCAGCAGGGGATGCTCCGTATATTATACACTTCACATGTACAGGGCAGTCACAAGGGGATGCACCATGTATTATACATTTCACATGTACAGGGCAGCCACCAGGGGGTGCACCGTGTAATATACACTTACCCTTCTGACTGCCCTGTACATGTGATTCATTATGTATTATGCACTTCACATGTACAGGGTATCCACCAGGGGGTGCACCGTGTACTATACACTCCACATGTACAGGATAGCCACCAGGGGGTGCACCGTGTATTATACACTTCCCCTGCTGACTGCCCTGTACATGTGATGCACCGTATATTATACACTCCACATGTACAGGGCAGCCTCCAGGGGTGCACCATGTATTATAGACTTCACATGTACAGGGCAGCCACCAGGGGGTGCACCGTGTATTCTACTCTTCATATGTACAGGGTATCCACCAGGGGATGCACCATATATTATACACTTCACATGTACAGGGCAGCCACCAGGGGGTGCACCGTGTATTAGTCACTTCCCCTCCTGACTGCCCTGTACATGTGATGCACCGTGTATTATACACTTCACATGTACAGGGCATCCACCAGGGGATGCACCGTGGATTATACACTTCACATGTACAGGGCATCCACCAGGGGATGCACCATGTATTATACACTTCACATGTACAGGGCAGTCACCAGGGGGTGCACTGTGTATTGTATACTTCACATGTACAGGGCATCCACCAGGGGATGCACCATGTATTATACACTTCACATGTACATGGCAATCAGCAGGGGATGCTCCGTATATTATACACTTCACATGTACAGGGCAGTCACCAGGGGGGTGCACTGTGTATTGTATACTTCAGATGTACAGGGCATCCACCAGGGGGTGCACCGTGTATTAATCACTTCCCCTGCTGACTGCCCTGTATATGTGATGCACCATGTATTATACACTTCACATGTACAGGGCAGTCACCAGGGGTGCACCGTGTATTATAGACTTCACATGTAGAGAGCATCCACCAGGGGTGCACTGTGTATTATACTCTTCACATCTACAGGGCAGACACCAGGGGTGCACCGTGTATTATATACTTCACATGTACAGAGCAGCCACCAGGGGTGCACCTTGTATTATACACTCCACATGTACAGGGCAGCCACCAGGGGATGTACCGTGTATTATACACTCCACATGTACAGGGCAGCCACCAGGGGGGGCACCGTGTATTATACACTTCACATGTACAGGGCAGCCATAAGGGGTTGCATCGTGTATTATATACTTCAGATGCACAGGGCAGCCACCAGAGGTGCACCGTGTATTACACTCTTCACATGTACGTGGCAGCCACAAGGGGGTGCACCGTGTGTTACACACTTCCCCTTCTGACTGCCCTGTACATGTGATGCACTGTGTATTATACACTCCACATGTACAGGGCATCCACCAGAGGGTGCACCATGTATTATACACTACACATGTACAGGGCAGTCACTAGGGGGTGCACTGTGTATTGTACACTTTACATGTACAGGGCATCCACCAGGGGATGCACAGTGGATTATACACTTCACATGTACAGGGCAGCCACAAGGGGTGCACCATGTATTATACTCTTCACATGTACAAAACAGCCACCAGGGGGTGCACCGTTTATTATACTCTTCACATGTACAGGGCATCCACCAAGGGGTGCACCATGTATTATACACTTCACATGTACAGGGCAGTCACCAGGGGGTGCACTGTGTATTGTACACTTGACATGTACAGGGCATCCACCAGGGGGTTCACCGTGTATTATACACTCCACATGTACAGGGCAGCCACCAGGCGGTGCACCGTGTATTATACACTTCACATGTACAGGGCAGTCACCAGGGGATGCTCCGTATATTATACACTTCACATGTACAGGGCATCCACCAGGGGGTTCACCGTGTATTATACACTCCACATGTACAGGGCAGCCACCAGGGGGTGCACCGTGTATTATACACTTCACATGTACAGGGCAGCCACCAGGGGTGCACCGTGTATTATACAATTCCCTGCTGACTGCCCTGTACATGTGATGCACCGTGTATTATACACTCCACATGTACAGGGCAGCCACCAGGGGGTGCACCGTGTATTATACACTTCACATGTACAGGGCAGCCACCAGGGGGTGCACCGTGTATTATATATTTCACATGTACAGAGCATCCACCAGGGGTGCACCATGTATTATACACCCCACATGTACAGGGCATCCACCAGGGGTGCACCATGTATTATACACCCCACATGTACAGGGCAGCCACCAGGGGGTGCATCATGTATTATACTTTTCACATGTACAGAGCATCCACCAGGGGTGCACCGTGTATTATACACTCCACATGTACAGGGCATCCACCAGGGGGTTCACCGTGTATTATACACTTCCCCTGCTGACTGCCCTGTACATGTGATGCACCGTGTATTATACACTCCACATGTACAAGGCAGCCACCAGGGGGTGCACCGTGTATTATACACTTCACACGTACAGGGCAGCCTCCAGGGGTGCACCGTGTATTATACACATCACATGTATAAGGCAGCCACCAGGGGGTGCACCGTGTATTAGTCACTTCCCCTGCTGACTGCCCTGTACATGTGATGCACCGTGTAATATATACTTCACATGTACAGGGCATCCACCAGGGGATGCACCATGTATTATACACTTCACATGTACAGGGCAGTCACCAGGGGTTGCACCATGTATTATACACTTCACATGTACAGGGCATCCACCAGGGGGTGCATCGTGTATTATACACTTCCCCTGCTGACTGCCCTGTACATGTGATGCACCGTGTATTATACACTCCGCATGTACAGGGCAGCCACCAGGGGGTGCATCATGTATTATACTCTTCACATGTACAGGGCAGCCACCAGGGGTGCACAGTGTATTATACACTTCACATGTACAGGGCAGCCACCAGTGGTGCACCGTGTATTATACACTTTCCCTGCTGACTGCCCTGTACATATGATGCACCGTGTATTATACACTCCGCATGTACAGGGCAGCCACCAGGGGTGCACCGTGTATTATACACTCCACATGTACAGGGCAGCCACCAGGGGATGCACCATGTATTATACACTCCGCATGTACAGGGAAGACACCAGGGGTGCACCGTGTATTATACACTCCACATGTGCAGGGCATCCACCAGGGGGTTCACCGTGTATTATACACTTCACATGTACAGGGAAGCCACCAGGGGGTGCAATGTGTATTATACACTTCACATGTACAGGGCAGCCACCAGGGGTGCACCGTGTATCATAGACTTCACATGTACAGGGCATCCACCAGGGGGTGCACCGTGTATTAGTCACTTCCCTTGCTGACTGCCCTGTACATATGATGCACCGTGTATTATACACTCCCCATGTACAGGGCAGCCACCAGGGGGTGCACCATGTATAATACTCTTCACATGTACAGGGCAGCCACCAGGGGTGCACCGTGTATTATACACTCCACATGTACAGGGCATCCACCAGGGGGTTCACCGTGTATTATACACTTCACATGTACAGGGAAGCCACCAGGGGGTGCAATGTGTATTATACACTTCACATGTACAGGGCAGCCACCAGGGGGTGCACCGTGTATTATACACTTCACATGTACTGGGCAGCCACCAGGGGTGCATCGTGTATCATAGACTTCACATGTACAGGGCAGCCACCAGGGGGTGCACCGTTTATTATACTCTTCACATGTACAGGGCAGCCACCAGGGGGTGCACCGTGGATTATACACTTCACATGTACAGGGCATCCACCAGGGGTGCACCGTGGATTATACACTTCACATGTACAGGGCATCCACCAGGGGTGCACCGTGTATTAGTCACTTCCCCTGCTGACTGCTTTGTACATGTGATGCACCGTGTATTATATACTTCACATGTACAGGGCAGCCACCAGGGGGTGCACCGTGTATTATATTTTTTACATGTACAGGGCAGCCACCAGGGGGTGCACCGTTTATTATACTCTTCACATGTACAGGGCAGCCACCAGGGGGTGCACCGTGGATTATACACTTCACATGTACAGGGCATCCACCAGGGGTGCACCGTGTATTATACACTTCACATGTACAGGGCATCCACCAGGGGGTGCACCATGTATTATACACTTCACAAGTACAGGGCAGTCACCAGGGGGTGCACTGTGTATTGTACACTTCACATGTACAGGGCAGTCACCAGGGGATGCTCTGTATATTATACACTTCACATGTACAGGGCATCCACCAGGGGATGCACCATGTATTATACACCTCACATGTACAGGGCAGTCACCAGGGGGTTCACCGTGTATTATACACTGCACATGTACAGGGCAGCCACCAGGCGGTGCACCGTGTATTATACACTTCACATGTACAGGGCAGCCACCAGGGGTGCACCGTGTATTATACACTTTCCCTGCTGACTGCCCTGTACATGTGATGCACCGTGTATTATACACTCCACATGTACAGGGCAGCCACCAGGGGGTGCACCGTGTATTATACACTTCACATGTACAGGGCAGCCACCAGGGGGTGCACCGTGTATTATACACTTCACATGTACAGGGCAGCCACCAGGGGTGCACCGTGTATTATACACTTCACATGTACAGAGCATCCACCAGGGGATGCACCATGTATTATACACTTCACATGTATAGGGCATTCACCAGGGGGTGCACCGTGTATTAGTCACTTCCCCTGCTGACTGCCCTGTACATGTGATGCACCGTATATTATACACTCCACATGTACAGGGCAGCCACCAGGGGGTTCACCATGTATTATACACTTCACTTGTACAGGGCAGCCACCAGGGGGTGCACCGTGTACTATACACTCCACATGTACAGGGTAGCCACCACGGGGTGCACCTTGTATTATACACTTCACATGTACAGGGCAGCCACCAGGGGGTGCATCGTGTATTATACACATCACATGTACAGGGCATCCACCAGGGGATGCACCATGTATTATACATATCACATGTACAGGGCATCCACCAGGGGGTGCACCGTGTATTATACACTTCCCCTGCTGACTGCCCTGTACATGTGATGCTTCGTGTATTATACACTCCACATGTACAGGGCAGCCACCAGGGGGTGCACCGTGTATTATACACTTCACATGTACAGGGCAGCCACCAGGGGTGCACCGTGTATTATACACTTCCCTGCTGACTGCCCTGTACATGTGATGCACCGTGTATTATACACTCCACATGTACAGGGCAGCCACCAGGGGGTGCACCGTTTATTATACAATTCGCATGTACAGGGCAGCCACCAGGGGTGCACCGTGTATTATATCCTTCACATGTACAGAGCATCCACCAGGGGTGCACCGAGTATTATACACTTCACATGTACAGGGCTGCCACCAGGGGGTGCACCGTGTATTATACACTTCACATGTACAGGGCTGCCACCAGGGGGTGCACCATGTATTATACACTCCACATGTACAGAGCATCCACCAGGGGTGCACCGTGTATTATACACTTCCCCTGCTGACTGCCCTGTACATGTGAAGGACGTGTTATTATACACTTCACATGTACAGGGCAGCCACCAGGGGGTGCACCATGTATTATTTACTTCACATGTACAGGGCAGCCATCAGGGGGTGCACTGTGTATTATACACTGCACATGTACAGGGGCAGCCTCCAGGGGATGCACCATGTATTATACACTTCACATGAACAGGGCAGCCACCAGGGGGTGCACCATGTATTATACACTTCACATGAACAGGACAGCCACCAGGGGGTGCACCGTGTATTATACACTCCACATATACAGGGCAGCCACCAGGGGATGCACCATGTATTAGACACTTCACATGTACAGGGCATCCACCAGGGGGTTCACCGTGTATTATACACTTCACATGTACAGGGCATCCACCAGGGGGTGCACCATGTATTATACACTTTACATGTACAGGGCAGCCACCAGGGTCTGCACCGTGTATTAAATACTTTACATGTACAGGGCAGCCACCGGGGGTGCACCATGTATTATACACTTTACATGTACAGGGCAGCCACCAGGGTCTGCACCGTGTATTAAATACTTTACATGTACAGGGCAGCCACCAGGGGGTGCACCATGTATTATACACTACACATGTACAGGGCAGCCACCAGACGGTGCACCATGTATTATTTACTTCACATGTACAGGACAGCCACCAGGGGATGCACCGTGTATTATACACTTACCCTGCTGACTGCCCTGTACATGTGATGCACCATGTATTATTTACTTCATATGTACAGGGCAGCCACCAGGGGGTGCACTGTGTATTATACAGTTAGGTCCAGAAATATTTGGACAGTGACAACAATTTTCGCGACTTGGGCTCTGCATGCCACCACATTGGATTTGAAATGAAACCTCTACAACAGAATTCAAGTGCAGATTGTAACGTTTAATTTGAAGGTTTGAACAAAAATATCTGATAGAAATTGTAGGAATTGTACACATTTCTTTACAAACACTCCACATTTTAGGAGGTCAAAGTAATTGGACAAATAAACCAAACCCAAACAAAATATTTTTATTTTCAATATTTTGTTGCGAATCCTTTGGAGGCAATCACTGCCTTAAGTCTGGAACCCATGGACATCACCAAACGCTGGGTTTCCTCCTTCTTAATGCTTTGCCAGGCCTTTACAGCCGCAGCCTTCAGGTCTTGCTTGTTTGTGGGTCTTTCCGTCTTAAGTCTGGATTTGAGCAAGTGAAATGCATGCTCAATTGGGTTAAGATCTGGTGATTGACTTGGCCATTGCAGAATGTTCACTTTTTTGCACTCATGAACTCCTGGGTAGCTTTGGCTGTATGCTTGGGGTCATTGTCCATCTGTACTATGAAGTGCCGTCCGATCAACTTTGCGGCATTTGGCTGAATCTGGGCTGAAAGTATATCCCGGTACACTTCAGAATTCATCCGGCTACTCTTGTCTGCTGTTATGTCATCAATAAACACAAGTGACCCAGTGCCATTGAAAGCCATGCATGCCCATGCCATCACGTTGCCTCCACCATGTTTTACAGAGGATGTGGTGTGCCTTGGATCATGTGCCGTTCCCTTTCTTCTCCAAACTTTTTTCATCCATCATTCTGGTACAGGTTGATCTTTGTCTCATCTGTCCATAGAATACTTTTCCAGAACTGAGCTGGCTTCATGAGGTGTTTTTCAGCAAATTTAACTCTGGCCTGTCTATTTTTGGAATTGATGAATGGTTTGCATCTAGATGTGAACCCTTTGTATTTACTTTCATGGAGTCTTCTCTTTACTGTTGACTTAGAGACAGATACACCTACTTCACTGAGAGTGTTCTGGACTTCAGTTGATGTTGTGAACGGGTTCTTCTTCACCAAAGAAAGTATGCGGGCGATCATCCACCACTGTTGTCATCCGTGGATGCCCAGGCCTTTTTGAGTTCCCAAGCTCACCAGTCAATTCCTTTTTTCTCAGAATGTACCCGACTGTTGATTTTGCTACTCCAAGCATGTGTGCTATCTCTCTGATGGATTTTTTCTTTTTTCAGCCTCAGGATGTTCTGCTTCACCTCAATTGAGAGTTCCTTAGACCGCAGGTTGTCTGGTCACAGCAACAGCTTCCAAATGCAAAACCACACACCTGTAACCAACCCCAGACCTTTTAACTACTTCATTGATTACAGGTTAACGAGGGAGACGCCTTCAGAGTTAATTGCAGCCCTTAGAGTCCCTTGTCCAATAACTTTTGGTCCCTTGAAAAAGAGGAGGCTATGCATTACAGAGCTATGATTCCTAAACCCTTTCTCCGATTTGGATGTGAAAACTCTCATATTGCAGCTGGGAGTGTGCACTTTCAGCCCATATTATATATATAATTGTATTTCTGAACATGTTTTTGTAAACAGCTAAAATAACAAAACTTGTGTCACTGTCCAAATATTCTGGACCTAACTGTACACTTCACATATACAGGGCAGCCCAACAGGGGATGTACCATGTATTATACACTTCACATGTACAGGGCAGTCACCAGGGGATGTACCATGTATTATACACTTCACATGTACAGGGCAGTCACCAGGGGATGCACCATGTATTATACACTTCAAATGTATAGGGCAGCCTCCAGTGGTGCACCGTGTATTATACTCTTCACATGTACAGGGAAGCCTCACAGGGTTGCACCGTGTATTATAGACTTCACATGTACAGGGCAGCCACCAGGGGTGCACCGTGTATTATACTCTTCACATGTACAGGGAAGCCTCCAGGGGTGCACCGTGTATTATAGACTTCACATGTACTGGGCAGCCACCAGGGGGTGCACCGTGTATTATACACTTCACATGTACAGGGCAGCCACCAGGGGTGCACCGTGTATTATACTCTTTACTTGTACAGAGCATCCACCAGGGGATGTACCATGTATTATACACTTCACATGTACAGGGGCAGTCACCAGGGGATGTACCATGTATTATACACTTCACATGTACAGGGCAGTCACCAGGGGATGCACCATGTATTATACACTTCACATGTATAGGGCAGCCCTCCAGGGGGTGCACCGTGTATTATACACTTCACATGTACAGGGCAGCCTCCAGTGGTGCACCGTGTATTATACTCTTCACATGTACAGGGAAGCCTCCAGGGTTGCACCGTGTATTATAGACTTCACATGTACAGGGCAGCCACCAGGGGTGCACCGTGTATTATACTCTTCACATGTACAGGGAAGCCTCCAGGGGTGCACCGTGTATTATAGACTTCACATGTACTGGGCAGCCACCAGGGGGTGCACCGTGTATTATACACTTCACATGTACAGGGCAGCCACCAGGGGTGCACCGTGTATTATACTCTTTACTTGTACAGAGCATCCACCAGGGGTGCACCGTGTATTATACACTTCATATGTACAGGGCAGCCACCAGGGGGTGCACCGTGTATTATAGACTTCACATGTACAGGGCAGCCACCAGGGGGTGCACCGTGTATTAGTCACTTTCCCTGCTGACTGCCCTGTACATGTGATGCACAGTGTATTATATACTTCACATGTACAGGGCAGCCACCAGGGGTTGCACCATGTATTATACACATCACATGCACAGGGCAGCCACCAGATGGTGCACCGTGTATTATACACTTACCCTTCTGACTGCCCTGTACATGTGATGCACCATGTATTATGCACTTCACATGCACAAGGCAGTCACCAGGGTGTGCACCGTGTATTATACACTCCACATGTACAGGGCAGTCACCAGGGTGTGCACCGTGTATTATACACTCCACATGTACAGGGCAGTCACCAGGGGGTTCACTGTGTATTGTACACTTCACATGTACAGGGCAGTCACCAAGGGATGCACCATGTATTATACACTCCACATGTACAGGGGTAGCCACCAGGGGGTGCACCGTGTACTATACACTCCACATGTACAGGGTAGCCACCAGGGGGTGCACCGTGTATTATACACTTCACATATACAGGGCAGTCACCAGGGGATGCCACCATGTATTATACTCTTCACATGTACAGGGAAGCCTCCAGGGGTGCACCGTGTATTATAGACTTCACATGTACTGGGCAGCCACCAGGGGGTGCACCGTGTATTATACACTTCACATGTACAGGGCAGCCACCAGGGGTGCACCGTGTATTATACTCTTCACTTGTACAGAGCATCCACCAGGGGTGCACCGTGTATTATACACTTCACATGTACAGGGCAGCCACCAGGGGTGCACCGTGTATTATAGACTTCACATGTACAGGGCAGCCACCAGGGGGTGCACTGTGTATTGTACACTTCACATGTACAGGGCATCCACCATGTATTATACACTTCACATGTACAGGGCAGCCACCAGGGGGTTCACCGTGTATTATACACTTTCCCTGCTGACTGCCCTGTACATGTGATGCACCGTGTATTATACACTGCACATGTACAGGGCAGCCACCAGGGGGTGCACCGTGTATTATACACTTCACATGTACAGGGGCAGTCACCAGGGGGTGCACCGTGCATTATACTTTTCACATGCACAGGGCAGTCAGTAGGGGATGCACCGTGGTATTAATTCACTTCCCCCTGCTAAATGCCCTGTACATGTAAATCATCGTGTATTATACACTTCACATGTACAGGGCAGCCACCAGGGGGTGCACCCATGTATTATATAATTCACATGTATAGGGCAGCCCACCAGGGGGTGCACCGTATATTATATAATTCACATGTAAGGGGCAGCCATATATAATTCACATGTACAGGGCATCCACCAGGGGAGGCACCGTGTATTATATATTTCACATGTAGGGGGCAGCCACCAGGGATGCACTGTGTATTATACACTTCACATGTACAGGGCAGCCACCAGGGGGTGCACCGTATATTGTATACTTCACACGTACAGGGCAGCCACCAGGGGTGCACCGTGTATTATACACTTCACATGTACAGGGCAGCCACCACTGGTGAACTGTGTATTATACACTTCACATGTACAGGGCAGTCACCAGGGGGTGCACCGTGTATTATTCACTTCCCCTGCTGACTGCCCTGTACATGTGGTGCACCGTGTATTATATACTTCACATGTACCGGGCAGTCAGCAGGGGATGCACCGTGTATTATATAATTCACATGTTGGGGCCAGCTACCAGGGGGTGCACCGTGTATTATTCACTTCCCCTGCTGACTGACCTGTACATGTGATGCACCGTGTATTATATACTTCACATGTACAGGGCAGCCACCAGGGGGTGCACTGTGTATTATACACTTCACATGTACAGGGCAGCCACCAGTGGTGCATCATGTATTATACACTTCACATGTACAGGGCAGCCACCAGGGGGTGCACCGTGTATTATACACTTCACATGTACAGGGCATCCACCAAAGGGTGCATCGTGCATTATACAATTCACATGTACAGGGCATCCACCAGGGGGTGCACCGTATATTATAGTCTTCACATGTACAGGGTAGCCACCAGGGGGTGTACCGTGTATTATATAATTCACGTGTACAGGGCAGCCACCAGGGGTGCACTGTGTATTATACACTTCACATGTACAGGGCAGCCACCAGGGGGTGCACCGTGTATTATACACTTCACATGTACAGGGCAGCCACCAGGGGGTGCACCGTGAATTATAGTCTTCACATGTACAGGGCAGTCACCATGGGGTGCACCATATATTATACACTTCCCCTGCTGACTGCCCTGTACATGTGATGCACCGTGTATTATATACTTCACATGTACAGGGCAGCCACCAGGGGTGAACCGTGTATTATACACTTCACATGTGCAGGGCAGCCACCAGGGGGTGCACCCAGGGGCGGATTAAGGGTAAGCAGGGCCCTGGGCTGTTCAGGATCTGTGGGCCACCCCATCCCTACGCACGGGTCATGTGACGGGTCCATCATTATACACCTGAAACAGATAATTTCTTAAAAATAGTCGCCGAAACTATAACCTTAAAAACATCCACTAATCTAGTAAATATACCATTCAGTTTATAAAAAAAAAACCAAAAAACAATAAGGCCAAGTATTGAACAGTCCAACTTTAACCCCTTCAGCCCCCAGCCTGTTTTCACCTTAAAGACCCGGCCATTTTTTGCAATTTTGACCAGTGTCACTTTGACAGGTTATAACTCTGGAACACTTCAACGGATCCTGGCGATTCAGAGATTGTTTTTTCGTGACATATTGTACTTCATGTCAGTGGTAAATTTAGGCAGATATGTTTTGCGTTTATTTGTGAAATTTCGGAAATTTGGCGAAAATTTTGAAAATTTTGCAATTTTCAAAATTTGAAATTTTATGCCCATAAATCTGAGAGATATGTCACACAAAATAGTTACTAAATAACATTTCCCACTTATCTGCTTTACACCAGCGCAATTTTTGAAAAAAAAAAAATTCCGTTAGGAAGTTAGAAGGGTTCAAAGTTCATCACCAATTTCTCATTTTTCCCAACAAAATTTACAAAAAAAAATTTTTTAGGTACCACATCACATTGTGGAGTGATTTGAGAAACCTAGGCGACAGAAAATACCCAAAAGTGACCCAATTCTCTAAAATCTGCACCCCTCACTCTGCTCAAAACCACATCCAAGAAGTTTATTAACCCTTTAGGAGCTTCACAGCAACCAAAGCAATGTAGACGAAAAAATGAAAATTTTACTTTTTTAACACAAAAATGTTACTTTAGCCATAAAAATTAGTATTTTCACAAGGGTATCAGGAAAAATGCATCATAAAATGTATCGTGCATTTTCTCCTGAGTACGCAGATACCCCATATGTGGTGGAAATCAAATGTTTGGGCACACAGCAGGACTCGGAAGGCAAGGAGCGCCATTTGAATTTTTGAGTGCAAAATTAGCTGCACTCATTAGCGGACGCCATGTCGGGTTTGAAGACTCCCCGAGGTGCCTAAACAATGGAGCTCCCCCATAAGTGACCCCATTTTGGAAACTAGAGCCCTCAAATATTTTTTCTAGATGTTTTATGTGCACTTTGAACCCCTGGGGGCTTCACAGAAGTTTATAACGTTGAGCCGTGAAAAGAAAAAAATTTTTTTTTACCACAAAACTGTTGCTTCAACCAGGTAGCTTTTTTTATCACAAGGGTATCAGGAAAAAATGCACCATAAAATGTATTGTGCATTTTCTCCTGAGTACGCAGATACCCCATATGTGGTGGAAATCAAATGTTTGGGTGCACGGCAGGACTCGGAAGGCAAGGAGCGCCATTTCACAGCAAAATTGGTTGGAATTATTAGCGGACGCTATGTTGCGTTTGGAGACCCCCTGAAGTGCCTAAACAATGGAGCTCCCCCACAATTGACCCCATTTGGAAACTAGACCCCTCATGGAATTTATCTAGCTGTTTAGGGAGCACTTTGAACCCCTGGAGGCTTCACAAACGTTTGTAATGTTGAGCCGTGAAAATATTTTATTTTTTTTACCACAAAATTGTTTTTTCAAACAGGTAGCTTTTTTTCCACAAGGGTATCAGGGAAAAAATGCACCATAAAATGTATTGTGCAATTTCTCCTGAGTACGACGATACCTCATATGTGGTGGAAATCAATTGTTTGGGCGTACGGCGGGGCTCAGAAGAGAAGGAGCGCCATTTCACAGTAAAATTGATTGGAATTATTAGCAGACGCCATGTTTCATTTGGAGACCCCCTGAGGTGCCTAAACAATGGAGCTCCCCCACGTGATCCCATTTTGGAAACTAGACCCCCCCCCCATACAAAAAAAATTAGTTTGGCGAAATAAAAAATACAGACATCAGTAGAAAAAAAAAAAAAAAATGAGCGCCTGCCAAGACCAGTGCCAAACGTGAGAGCAATGCACGAGTCTCGCATCGCATCATCCACTGCAGTCTGGAAGCGAGCAACTGCGCTGGATAATGCGATGCGAGAGGGCGGGGCGGCAGATGAGAAAGGGCGCAGCGGATGGAAGATGGGAAAGGGCGCAGCGGATGGAGGAGCGGCAGAGGATGGGAAAGGGCGCAGCGGATGGATGATGGAAATGGCGCAGCGGATGGAGGAGCGGCAGAGGATGGGGGGGGGGTGAGATGGGGATACCTACCTTACAGGATGGATCTAGGCAGCAGGATCACAGCAGACAGAAGAGGCAGCAGATCGGGGAGGGGGGCAGAGTCTGATGGGAGAGAGTGATGGCACATGTAGGGGAAGGGAGGGGGGCTTGCAGCACATGTAGGGGGAGGGAGGGGGGCTTGCAGCACATGTAGGGGGAGGGAGGGGGGCTTGCAGCACATGTAGGGGAAGGGAGGGGGGCTTGCAGCACATGTAGGGGGAGGGAGGGGGGCTTGCAGCACATGTAGGGGGAGGGAGGGGGGCTTGCAGCACATGTAGGGGGAGGGAGGGGGGCTTGCAGCACATGTAGGGGGAGGGAGGGGGGCTTGCAGCACATGTAGGGGGGAGGGGAGGGGGGCTTGCAGCACATGTAGGGGAAGGGAGGGGGGCTTGCAGCACATGTAGGGGGAGGGAGGGGGGCTTGCAGCACATGTAGGGGGAGGGAGGGGGGCTTGCAGCACATGTAGGGGGAGGGAGGGGGGCTTTCAGCACATGTAGGGGGAGGGAGGGGGGCTTGCAGCACATGTAGGGGGAGGGTGGCTGGCTTGCAGCACATGTAGGGGGGAGGGTGGCTTGCAGCACATGTAGGGGGAGGGTGGCTTGCAGCACATGTGCTGCAAGCCAGCCATCCTCCCCCCACATGTGCTGCAAGCCAGCCAGCCACCCTCCCCCCACATGTGCTGCAAGCCAGCCAGCCACCCTCCCCCCACATGTGCTGCAAGCCAGCCACCCTCCCCCCCACATGTGCTGCAAGCCAGCCACCCTCCCCCCACATGTGCTGCAAGCCAGCCACCCTCCCCCCACGTGGGGGGAGGGTGGCTTGCAGCACATGGAGGGATAGGTGGTGTGGCGATGGAGAAGGGGCAGCCGATGAAGGAGGCGGCGGCCGCCGCCGATCGGGGGCAGCAGCGGCTGAAAAAGGTGGGTGCGACGGCGGCGGGGACAGTGGCAAGCATGGCGGCGGGGACGGCGGTGGATCGGGAGCATGGCGGCGGGGGACGGCGGTGGATCGGGAGCATGGCGGCGGGGACGGCGGTGGATCGGGAGCATGGCGGCGGGGACAGCGGTGCAGCGGGAGCATGGCGGCGGGGACGGCGGTGGATCGGGAGCGCCGGCGGAGACAGCGGTGCAGCGGGAGCATGGCGGCGGGGACGGGCGGTGGATCGGGAGCGGCGGCGGAGACAGCGGTGCAGCGGGAGCATGGCGGCGGGGACGGCGGTGGATCGGGAGCGGCGGCGGAGACAGCGGTGCAGCGGGAGCATGGCGGCGGGGACGGCGGTGCAGCGGGAGCATGGCGGCGGGGACGGCGGTGCAGCGGGAGCATGGCGGCGGGGACGGCGGTGCAGCGGGAGCGGCGGCGGAGACAGCGGTGCAGCGGGAGCATGGCGGCGGGGACGGCGGTGGATCGGGAGCTGCGGCGGAGACAGCGGTGCAGCGGGAGCATGGCGGCGGAGACAGCGGTGGAGCGGGAGCATGGCGGCGGAGACAGCGGTGGAGCGGGAGCATGGCGGCGGGACAGCGGTGAAGCGGCAGCAGCGGCGGGGCGATCGGAGACAGCGGCGGGGACAGTGGTGAAGCGGGAGCAGCGGCGGGGCGATCGGAGACAGCGGCGGTGAAGCGGGAGCAGCGGCGGGGGCGATCGGAGACAGCGGCGGTGAAGCGGGAGCAGCGGCGGGGCGATCGCAACTTACCGCTCTCCTCGGCTTCCAGGGACGGTCACAGGCCGCAGATCCACATTGATTGGAGAGAGCGGTCACAAGACCGGTCTCTCCAATCAGAGCTGGGGGCGGGTGAAGCATCGATCACCCAGCTCCAGCCAATGGCCAGTGCTACAGCAGCACTGATCAGGGCTGAATTTCAATGTTCCAGCCATTTTCAATGGCTGGAACATTACAGTGGCTGTAATTGGCTGAGCGGCGTTCGTCAGCCAATCACAGCCTCTGTAGGTTCGGGGAGGAGGCACCACCCCTCCTGAGGTCAGGCAGAGGTCCCCTCCTTCCCGAATCCACCGTTTAAGTAAATAAATTTCACTCCCCGGGGCTCCGGGACCGCGATTTCGCCAGGACGTACTGAGTACGTCATGGGTCCTTTAGCACCATGTCACCATGACGTACTCAGTACGTCCAAGGTCGTTAAGGGGTTAAACAAGACTACTGCCCAAAGAAATAAATAAATAAAAAATAAAAAAAACCTGGAGCAAAAACATCGTGTGGGAACAAAGCTTAACAAATACTGAAGTAAAATACTCACTAAATACTCGTGTGCACGAGGCCTTACAAATACTGAGGTAAAAACTCACCAATATTAAACATGTGCACGAGGCCTTACAGCTACTGAGGTAAAAACTCACCAATACTGAACATGTGCACGAGGCCTTACACATACTGAGGTAAAAACTCACCAATACTGATCATGTACACGAGGCCTTACACATACTGAGGTAAAAACTCACCAATACTGAACATGTGCATGAGGCCTTACACATACTAAGGTAAAAACTCACCAATGCTGAACATGTGCACGAGGCCTTACAGATACTGAGGTAAACACTCACCAATACTGAACATGTGTGTGGCTTCTCACTGCTGGAGACACACGGGGAATCAGGAAGCTGAGGAGAAGACCGTGCAATCAGCACTTATCTCTCCTGCAGATAGCACTGGCCTAAGGCTATGTGCGCACTAGACCGTTTTTCCCGCGGATTTACCCGCGGATTTGCCCGGAAATTTCTGAGAAATGTCTGCAATCTTTGTGCAGACATTTCCCATGAAATTCAATGAGAAAAAAAAAATAGCTGTGCGCACTGTGCGGATTTTTCTCAAGAAAATTTCTTGAGAAAATTTTCTCGAGGAACTTTCTTGAGAAAATGTGCATGTCCATTAATTTCCGCAGGTACCTGCGGTATTCCGGGGGTATTCCGCAGGTAGCAATGATGTGCGGTATACCACCGGAATAGCCGCGATTTACCTGCGGTAATGCCCATTGCTGCCTGCGGTTTTGCAGGAAGCAATGTCATTATGCCAGGAAGAGGAGCAGAGGAAACACACGTCGCACTCCCTGGACTCCGCACAGAAGCACTTCCGTGCGACCTCCAGGTGTCTGTGCAGTGTGTGTCCTGCTCCGGCCTCGCGGCTGCCTGCACTGCAGGGTGTCAGTGTCTGCCCGCAGTGTCAGCAGCCTGTCACGCTGCAGCGCAGGCAGACACGGACATCCTGCAGTGCTGGGAGCCGCGGGGATGACGATCGCTGCTGTCAGGAGGTGAGATCATTACCTGCTGTGACGATCTCCTGCCTCCTGACGTCACCGCGGTCACTGCTGTCTATGCCCGTCTCGCAAGCGGCCCGAGACTGTCACTAGCGGTGACGTCACGGGCTCTCGCGATAAGTCAGTGACAGCGCTGACGTCAGCAGTACAGGAGATGATCACAGAAGGTAATGATCTCAGCTATGCTCCTGATGGCAGCGCTCGTCATCCCCTGCAGTGACCTGAGCTGACCTATTGATGTTAGCTCAGGTCACTGCATTGCTCTCCCAGCCAATGGGGAACATTCTGTTTTTCATTGACTGGGACAGCGACTATGGTATGGATCGCCGTGCCCCCCCCCCCCCCCCTTATTGGATTACGCCGGACGTGGAATTGATTGTGCTCTTTTCAATAAATTGGTTAAAGAGGGAATGTTTTGGGGAGTGTTTTTTCAAATAAAACTTTTTTTGTTGTCTATTTTTTAATTATTACTGACTGGGTTGGTGATGTCGGGTATCTGATAGACGCCTGACCTCACCAACCCCAGGGCTTGATGCCAGGTGACATTACACATCTGGCATCAACCCCATATATTACCCCGTTTGCCAACGCACCAGGGCGCGGGATGAGCTGGGGCAAAGCGCCAGGATTGGCACGTCTAATGGATGCGCCACTTCTGGGGCGGCTGCGGCCTGCTATTTTTAGGCTGGGGAGTGTCCAATAACAGTGGACCTCCCTAGTCTGAGAATATCAGACCCCAGCTGTCCGCTTTACCTTGGCTGGTGATCCAATATGGGGGGGACCCCACGTTTTTTGTTTTAAATTATTTATATAATTTAAAATAACAGCGTGGGGTGCCCACTGTTTTGGATTATCAGCCAAGGTGAAGCTGCCAGCGGTGGTCTGCAGGCTGCAGCCGTCTGCTTTACCCTAGCTGGCTACAAAAAATGGGGGGACCTCACGTCATTTTTTTTTAATTATTTATTTATTTTATGGCTAAATACAAGGCTAAGCACCCTTTAGGCTACTTTCACACATCCGGCTTGAGCTCTGCGGCTCAATCCGGCTGTGCAAGCTATGCAACGGATGCGGTGAAACCACCGCATCCTTTGCATAGGTTTTTCCTTTGCGGCCAGTCCGGTTTTTGCCGCTTGCGGCATGCTACTGAGCATGCGCAGTGGCAAAAACCGCATGCGGCGGCCGGATGCGGTTATTGCCGCATCGCGCCGCATCGCGCCGCATCCGGCCGCCATAGGCATGTATTGAAAAATGTGCCGTATCGGCCGAATGCGGCGCGATGCGGTTTTTTTTTGCCGCACGAAAAAACGTGCCAGGCAACGTTCCATCCGGCCGCCGCATCGGCTACATCTGCCGCATGCGGCAAAAAACGGACGGAACGCAAGGCCATGCGGTACAATGCGGCACTAATTAAAGTCTATGCAGGAAAATCGCAACCGGCAGCAAAAAAAACCGGTTGCGATTTTCATGCAAAGTGCCGGATTGTGCCGCATAGCAAAAACCGGAGGTGTGAAAGTAGCCTAAGTGCCACATGAAAGTCACTAAAGGGTGCCAGCTTAGAAAATGCAGGGAGGTGGAACATTATATAGGTTTTTCTCATCTATCTATCTATCTATCTATCTATCTATCCCTCTATCTATCTATCCCTCTATCTATCCCTCTATCTATCTATCCCTCTATCTATCTATCTATCTATCTATCCCTCTATCTATCTATCTATCTATCTATCTATCTATCTATCCATCTATCTATCTATCTATCTATCCATCTATCCCTCTATCTATCTATTCATCTATTTATCTATCCCTCTATCTATCTATCTATTCATCTATCTATCCCTCTATCTATCTATCTATTCATCTATCCATCTTTCCCTCTATCCATTATCTGTCCATCGATTATCTTTATTATTTATTGCAGGGACAAACCTGCGGTAAATCCGCGGTAAATCCGCGGCAAATTCGCGGCAAATTCGCGGCAAATCCGCGGCAAATCCGCGGCAAAAACGCATGCGGATTTGGTGCGGATTTTTTCCGCAGGTCCGGAAATCTTTCACTGGCAGAAGTTTCTCAAGAAATTTTCTTGAGAAACTTCACATTTCTAGTGCGCACATAGCCTAAGGGGTGCTTCACACACAGCGAGCTCGCTGCCGAGATCGCTGCTGAGTCACGCTTTTTGTGACGCAGCAGTGACCTCATTAGCGATCTCGCTGTGTGTGACACTGAGCAGCGATCTGGCCCCTGCTGCGAGATCGCTGCTCGTTACACACAGCCCTGGTTCGTTTTCTTCAAAGGCGCTCTCCCGCTGTGACACACAGATCGCTGTGTGTGACAGCGAGAGAGCGACAAATGAAGCGAGCAGGGAGCAGGAGCCGGCGTCTGGCAGCTGCGGTAAGCTGTAACCAAGATAAACATCGGATAACCAAGGTGGTTACCCGATATTTACCTTAGTTACCAGCCTCTGCAGCTCTCACGCTGCCTGTGCTGCCGGCTCCGGCTCTCTGCACATGTAGCTGCTGTACACATCGGGTTAATTAACCCGATGTGTACTGTAGCTAGGAGAGCAAGGAGCCAGCGCTAAGCAGTGTGCGCGGCTCCCTGCTCTCTGCACATGTAGCTGCATTACACATCGGGTTAATTAACCCGATGTGTACTGTAGCTAGGAGAGCAAAGCTAAGAGGTGTGCACTGGTAACTAATGTAAACATCGGGTAACCATACCCGATGTTTACCTTAGTTACCAGTGTCCGCAGCTTCCAGACGCCGGCTCCGTGCAAGCGCAGCGTCGCTTGCACGTCGCTGCTGGCTGGGGGCTGGTCACTGGTCGCTGGTGAGATTTGCCTGTTTGACAGCTCACCAGCGACCATGTAGCGATGCAGCAGCGATCCTGACCAGGTCAGATCGCTGGTCGGATCGCTGCTGCATCGCTAAAGTGTGAAGGCACCCTAATGGCCAGTGCTATCTGCAGGAGAGATAAGTGCTGAATGCACTATATAACCTATGCAGAGTTACATCTAGAGACTTCTATTAGCTTACCGATCAGTGGTCTCCTGCCTGTGGAGCTGCTGGGTCCTAGCTACCCAACAGGTTCAGCTCTGCTTTATCCTGGCTCCCCTATCAGTTAAAGGGAACCTGTCAGCAGAAATTTCGCAATAAAAATAAAAGATTCCCCTCTGCAGCTCCTGGGCTGCACTCTAGGAAGGTTCCTGTTATTGTGCCCCCTTTAAAACCTAAAAAAATACAAAAAGGTAAGACTTTATAAAGTATGCAAATGCTTTTTTATGGTCACTGGGGTGGGCTGTCTGGCGCCCGTTATTCCCCCTCCTGCCGCTTTAAGCAGGCCCCCATTGCTCATTTCCATACATGAGGACGCCTTCCTCATGTAACTGTCCTTTTGAAGTTTTGCGCATGCCCAGTGGCACTCTCGCGGGACTGAGCACTGTGCAAAGTGTGAACGCTTTTGAGGTGATTGCGCAGGCGCGAGATTATGGGTGGCACTGTGATTGTCATCAGCAGCGTCATCCAAGTAACCGCCCATAATCTCATGCCTGCTCTTCTCACTCTGCCTCCACTGTTATGCGCAAGCGCTGGCCATATCATCCACGTTACCTATTACCGCGGGCACGAGATTATGGGCGGGTACTTGGATGACGCTGCTGATGACAATCACAGTGCCGCCCATAATCTCGCGCCTGTGCAATCACCTCAAAAGAGTTCACACTTTGCACAGTGCTCAGGTCCGCGAGAGTGCCACTGGCAATGCGCGAGACTTCGGCAGGACAGTTACATGAGGAGGGCGTCCTCATGTATGTAAATGAGCAATGGGGGACTGCGTAAAGCGGCAGGAGGGGGAATAACGGACGCCAGACAGCCCACCCCCGTGACCGTGAAGTATTTTTTAGGTCTCAAAGGGGGCACAATAGCAACAGGCACCTTTCTAGAATGCAGCCCAGGAGCTGCAGAGGGGGAAACTTTTATTTTTATTGCGAAATTTCTGCTGACAGGTTACCTTTAAAGGGAACCTGTCAGGTGCAATATGCACTCAGAGCCAGGAGCAGTTCTGGGTGCATATTGCTAATCCCTGCCTAACCGTCCCTGTATACACTAGCATAGATAAAGAGATCTTTAGAAAAAATATTTATAAAGATCTTATATCTAATGCTAATGAGCACGGGGACTAGTCCCAAGGGCGTTACTTCACTTGGCTAGTCGGCTTACATAGCCTGTTAGTACTCACACAGGGGCGTAATAACTTGCTAACATGCTATGTTAGCCGACTAGCCAAGTGAAGTAACGCCCTTGTGACTAGTCCTCTCGCTCATTAGCATAAGATATAAGATCTTTAAAAATATTTTTTCTAAAGATCTCTTTATCTATGCTAGTGTATACAGGGACGGTTAGGAAGGGAATAGCACTATGTACCCAGGACTGCTCCTGGCTCTGAGTGCATATTGCACCTGACAGGTTCACTTTAACAAGGAACCTGTCACCAGATTTGGTGACTATAAACTGCAGCCACCACCAGTGGGCTCTTATATACAGCATTCTAACATGTTGTATATAAGAGCCCAGGTGGCTGTGTAGAAAGTAAAAGTCACTTTATAATACTCACCTAAGGGGCGGTGCGGTGCAGACTGGTCGGATGGGTGACAGATTCCCTTTAATCTCTGTTGGACGGGCTGCCCAACTGGTTCGACTCTGCTGGATCATGGCTGCCCAATCGGTTCTTTTCTGCTGGATCATGGCTGCTCAACCGCTTCGGCTCTGCTGCGTCCTGGCTGCCCAACCGGTTGAGCTCTGCTGCATCCTGCTGCCCAACTGTTTAGCTCTGCTGGATCCTGGCTGCCCAACCAGTTATGCTCTGCTAGATCCTGTCTGACTAGCCAGTTCCGTTCTGCTCCATACTGGCTGCCCAACTGTGGCGCCCTGGACAAGCCAGGTCGTCACAGGTACTGCAACAACACACCCCACACCCCGGTTAGGCACATCAGCCGCACACAAATCCTTGTTGCCTCCCTCCAGGGGCTGATGTCCACACCAGGTGGGGCGGAGCAAGGCGGTTGGCCCCGCCCATCGAGGAGTTCACAGTCCTGGAGGCGAAAAAAGGGTTCAGTTCAGTTGGAAAGAGGAGTTTGAGAGTTGAGTGAGGGAAGTAGTAGTTGAGGAGCTGACTGACCGTGTCCGGGTACGTGGCCCGGGCACATACAGGAAGGTTGGCAGACGGTGGTGGCCATCTGCAGGAGAGGCTTATCGCCGCGGAACCGTAGGGCCGGGGTTAGGCGGTGGCCCACCGGTACCGAACCGGGGAGTGAAGAGAAGCCAGCACCATCCGGCAGGGCCTGCGGACCCCGACCAGGCTGGGAGTCGCCGTTAAACTGGTCAAATACGTCAGCGATGGGAACCTCCGGGGTTTCCTAGCATCAAAGACCCGATTGAAGGCAACCGTCCGAACCGTACAAGGAGATAAAGCTACCGCCAGAGCTAGAGCTCCCAGGGCCAGAGCCTGCGGGCAAAAGGGGCTCCCTCAGCAAATATCCAATCTGGGGAGCGGGTTACCGGTGGGAAGCCATCGGGACCGAAGACACACTACAGGTGCAGGGAAAGGCAGCCACCATCAACCGTCCGGGAGTAACCACAGCAGCCGGCTGCGGGACCCGTCCATCCAGCCGTTTGTTTTACAAGAGACTGTGTGCATTCTTGGTTGAGTGAGTACCACCGTGCCGTCTGGCACCGCGCTGCCCCCGTGACCCTGCACCTCACCTGCCCTGCATTCCTCCCTTCACCCCTTACCCCGGGACCACCAACCCCTACCCACGGAGGGGGAAAACATCCCAGCTGCTCCCTAACAACGCTCCCGGGATCCATCAACGGTGGTGCCCCAACCTCACCATGACCCGTAGGTGGCATCACAAACTCAATCCCCAAACCAAACCAACCCCTTTCACTCACGGGCGAGGAGCGCCGCTCGAGTCCCCGGATCCGGCCCACCGCTCGAGCCACCGAGCAGCAGCAGCAGCCGGACCCGAGCAGCAAGCGCAGGCGAGCAGCGCACCCCCCGCCCGCGACACAACCACTTCCACTCTGCTCCATACTGGCTGTCCAACCAGTTCAGCTCTGCTTCGTCCTGGCTCCCCAACCAGTTCAGCTCCTCTGGGTCCTGGGTCTGCCTTATTACAGTCAATAGCCACTTCACATCCTATTTTTTTAGGGCTTCACAGAATAATAAACATTTCTAATAAAGGATTTTTTCGGGTGTGTGTGTTTATTTATTGTAATTTACAGATTAATCATGGAAGGTATCTCGGGGAGACGCCTGACATGATTAATCTAGGACTTATTGGCAGCTATGGGCTTCCAATAACTCCTTATTACCCCGATTTGCCAACGCACCAGGGCAAATTGGGAAGAGCCGGGTACAGTCCCAGAACTGTCGCATATAATGTATGTGGCAATTCTGGGCGGCTGCTGACTGATATTGTTAGGCTGGGGGGGGCTCCCCATAACGTGGGGCTCCCCATCCTGAGAATACCAGCCTTCAGCCGTATGGCTTTATCTGGCTGGTATTAAAATTGGGGGGGACCGCACGCCGTTTTTTTTAATTATTTATTTATTTTACTGCACAGTATAGACACGCCCACCGGCTGCTGTGATTGGGTGCAGTGAGACAGCTGTCACTCAGCGTGGGGGGCGTGTCTGACTGCAACCAATCATAGGCGTCTGTGGGTGGGGAAAGCAGGGAATACGAGATTATTTAATGAGCGGCCAGCATATTCAAAGTAATTGTTGCCGCGTATTCTCTGCACAGCTGTTCCTCGCCGCGCTGGTGATCGGGGAGCGGTATGAGCCAGGGGAAGAAAAAAACCGAGCGCCAATGTACGTATGAGAACAGCAGAAAAAAAAGGTAAGTACACTGACTTTAATTTAAAAAAAACCAAAAAATAAGATCGCTGGTGTAAAAACGCACACGTACGAAACGTGCTGAACACGGAGATACTCCGTGTGCGGTACATGCAGGCACGGACCCATAGACTAAAGCGGGTCCGTGCCTGCGTGCTGCCGGCCAAAAACAGACATGTTGTCCGAGTATAAAAGCGCACACACGTACTTACCACACGGACACACGTTCCGTGTGATTTTACGTGTGTGCCATCTACCATAGAATAACATGGGTCTCCGTGTGTACGTGTCTCCAGTACGTGCAAATACGTACAAATTAAACGGATGTGTGTTGCGGGTCATACAGATACTGAGGTAAATACTCACCAATACTGAACATGTGCTCATGACCTTAGCTTATGTTCACACAGGGTGTTTTTCTTTATGCAGCAAAATCTGAGCAAAAGCTACAGCTTGTTATTAGCATGTATTTACATTAAACCAATGGAAAAAAACCTGCGAAACTGCCCTATGTGAACACAGCTTAACAAATACGGTAACAAAAACTCTAAAGCTATGTGCGCACGTTGCGTTCTCTGCAGTGCAGAAAAGCACACACCCTCTGGCAGACTGGACAAATGTAAACACTGCGTTTTTAAAATAAAATGCATCCACAACGCATGCTTTTTGGATGCTTTTTCCATGCATTTTACATGCGTTTTGGATGCATTTTTGTCAGTGAGTTCCCCTGGCAATTCAGCTCTGCTACATGCCAGGTCGGGCGATGAGAATGAACTCGGGTAAACTTCATCCGACTTCATTGTCATACCGCGGCTCTGTCTGTGCCGTGTCCTGATTATCATCTTCCCCGCACACATCCCGACATTACCGCTGACATCCCCGCACATATCCCGACATTACCGCCGACATCCCCGCACATATCCCTACATTACCGCCGACATCCCCGCATACATCCCGACATTACCGCCGACATCTCCGCACACATCCCAACATTACTGCCTACATCCCCGCACACATCCAGACATTACTGCCGACATTCCCGCACACATCCCGACATTACTGCCGACATCCCCGCACACATCCCGACATTACTGCCGGCTGACAGCCGACACAGACAAAGTCGCACGATGAGAATGAACTCGGGTGAACTTCACCCAACTTCATTGTCATCCCACGGCTCTGTCTGTGTGTGGCAGCCTGATTAGCGGTCACCCGTGAAGGACTCACCGGTGACCGCTAATCCCCTAAGTGACTGCAGTGAGCAGCGCGATTATCGCTGCCGTCACTCAGGTTACCCGCGGCTAGCTGGATTCCTCCACCCGAGACCGCAACTCACCTGTGACTTCATCGCTGTCAGCGCGGCTCACTTCAGTCACTTGGGCGACTTGCTGTCACAGTTGGAGGATCCAGTGGTGGCCGTGAGTAACGTCATCGCTGATCGCGCGGCTCACCTTAGTTGCTGCATGGATCTGTCAGGAGCGGTAGTGTTCTACTGCCGCTCTTGTCAGCTTCATGTAGCAGAGCTGGATGCGTCGCGGGACCTCCGTGGATTACGTCGGACCTGGAGGGGTATTTGAGGATTTTAATAAAGTGGTGAAAGAGGGTGGGTTTTTTTTGTCTTTTATTCCAAATAAAGGATTTTTTGGATGTGTGTGTTTATTTTCTTTAACTTACAGGTTAATCATGGAAGGTATCTCGAGGAGACGCCTGCCATAATTAACCCCTTATTACCCCGATTGCCACCGCACCAGGACAATTCGGGATGAGCTGGGAAAAGTCCCAGGACTGTCGCATATAATGGATGCGGCAATTCCGGGCGGCTGCTGGCTGATATAGTTAGGCTTAGGGGCTCCCCATAATGTGCCGCTCGCCATCCTGAGAATACCAGCCTTCAGCCGTGTGGCTTTATCTTGGCTGGTATCAAGATTGGGGGGGACCGCACGCCGTTTTTTTTTTAATTATTTATTTATTTTACTGCACTATATAGACCCGCCCACCGGTGGCTGTGATTGGTTGCAGTGAGACATCTGTCACTCAGCGTGGGGGCGTGTCTGACTGCAACCAATCATAAGCGCCAGTGGGCGGGGGAAGCAGGGAATACAAGATTGAATAATAAGCGGCCGGCTTTTTCAAAAGCAGGAGAAGCCGCGGAGGGGTGTGACAGCCGTGCAGCGCCCCGCCGATGTTCGGTCAGTGATCGGTGAGTATGAGAGAGTAGGGAGAGGGATAGACCGACAGAGAGAAAGACCGACCGACAGAGAGACCGACAGACAGACAGAGAGAGACCGACATTGCAACCAAAATGCACAAAAGAAGTGACATGTTGCTTTTTAGAACGCAGCGTCTTGGCAGCAGCCAAAACGCTGCGTTCTAAAACGCAACGTGCGCATGGAATTTGCACAATCTTCATAGATTGTGCTCAGGACGCATGCAGTTACGCTGCAGTGCAATACACAGCGTAACTGCATGCAAATACGCAACGTGCGCACATAGCCTAATACTGAACATGTGCATGAGGCCTTGGAGCCATGTGCACACATTGAGTATTTGGTGAGTTCATTACCTCATTATTTGTAATGCATTGTCTGCACGTTCAGCATTTAGTGACTTTTCTACCTCCGTATTTAAAAACCCCCTCAACAAATACTGACTGTGTGCACACGGTCTTATTGTAGTAGTGAAAACATATATGGGGTATGGGATTGGTGTGGGCAGTTGTCCCCGGCCTGCACTCTGTGTGTGCCCCTCCATTATATCCACTACATACATCATGATACATGCAGAATATCCTGATGGAGGGGCACACAGTATGTGGAGTCAGACATTGGAAATATCCAAGATGGAGGGCGGGCCAGTGGGGCACAGTGTGCTGGGGTGTGTCACCCATGCAGTTTCAATCCTCTATTCCCAATCTATGCATACACAGTGGATGTATTGGGAATGGAGACTTGAAACTACATAGATCAGATGCCCCAGAACACTTTAATAGAAGACACCCTCGTCCCCCTCCTTTCACATAGTGTGCCGCCATTGCCCCCCCTTTCACATAGTGTGCCGCCATTGCCCCCCCTTTCACATAGTGTGCCGCCATTGCCCCCCCTTTCACCTAGTGTGCTGCCGTTGCCTGCTGCTATTGAACAGGTCGTCAGGCACCTCCACACCATTCACCGGTCCGTCTCCATTCTTCTAGCTGCTGGACTCCAGCGTGGCCTGCAACAACGCCATCTGCCGTCACCATTACAGAGGACGCTCCTCTTCAGCAGACAGGTGGCCGGGATTCCCTCAACCGCGCCGCACCCTGTATGTTGCTAGTACGTCCTGCCCAGGGCTGCCACCAGGAATTTTAGAGCCTCATACTGCCAACATTTTCGGGGCCCCTTCAGACTCCGCCTCCACCACAGCTCCGCCTCTACCCCCCAAAACTTCAGCAATAGTAAAAAGTTGTTTCCAGCATCACGTCCAAGAAATAAGGTTAAAAAACAAATTTTATTCCATAAGGGTAAAACCAGCACTAGGCTGGATGGACGTCCACGAAGTATAAAACAATGTCTGACGCGTTTCACACCTTAAAGAGGTTCTTAGACATAGACATATTCTGCTGGATTTGCACAAGTAAGTTATGTAATAAAATTGTTTTTTACCCTTATTTCTTGGACGTGATGCTGGAAACAACTTTTTCTATTGCCAGACTTTGCCTCTCTGAACATGAGGCTGCCCTCCTCGCACCGTTCCCCAGAGAAAGGACCCAGGTGATGCATTTACAGTGTGAGATCAGTTCCTCCTCTGCATACTTATATCCAAATTCCACAGTCCCTCCATCACTCTTGGAAAATCTCCAATTCTGTAAACAGTCCTCATCAATCAAAACATTAACCGCTAGTAGTCATTCTGACAGCCCGAAAAAAGCTGCATGCGCCGTTTTCCAGGACATCAAAATGACAAGCCCAAGACAGAATCGTCAGCCATGTGCGTATATCTAATATATAAAGCTCTGTGTATATATATGTGTGTGTGTGTGCTCACATGCGTGCGTGTCCCTTAAAGGAATCTGCACCATCACATTTACAATCACGATATTTTGCACAGACGCCCCATTTGACTCAGGGAATGTCATAGACTACGTTTTGAGGGGAAAAATTAACCCCATGCTTTACAGTTATTTGCCAAAAAACCTGCTTACATTAAAGTCAATGGAGCTGTGATTGGTTGCTATAGGCAACGAAAGAAATTCTTAGTATAAGGCTATGTGTCCACGGTAGAATGTACCTGCGGACTTTTCTGCCTGAAAATCCGCGACTTTCGCGGCAAATCCGCACCGGCGGATTTGCCGCGGATTTTGATGCAGATTTTTTTTTTTTTTTTTCCCATTCTATACCCAAAATCCGCACCAAATCTGCAACAAACAATTGACATGCTGCAGATTTTTCCGGATCAAAATCCGCGGCAAATCCGCAGCGGAAAAATCCGCAGCATGGGCACAGTATTTCCAAAATGCCATTGAAATGGCTTGGAAGTGCCGCTGCTGCAGATTTTGGGGAAATCCGCGGCAAAATCCGCGGTAAATCCGCAGCGTGGGCACATAGCCTATGAAGCTTATGTGTGAGGTAGTGTGATTTCTATGGAGAGACATATAGAGACTGTCAGAGAGACAAAGAGAGAGAGACACAGAGAAAGAGACAGCCAGCCAGGGAGAGAAAGACAGCCAGCCAGAGAGAGAAAGAGGCAGCCATCCAGGGAGAGAAAGAGAAAGACAGCCAGCCAAGGAGAGAAAGAGAAAGACAGCCAGCCAGGGAGAAAAAGAGAAAGACAGCCAGCCAGAGAGAAAAAGAGACAGCCAGCCAAGGAGAGAAAGACAGCCAGCCAGAGAGAAAAAGAGACAGCCAGCCAAGGAGAGAAAGAGACAGCCAGCCAATGAGAGAAAGAGACAGCCAGCCAAGGAGAGAAAGAGACAGCCAGCCAAGGAGAGAAAGAGACAGCCAGCCAGGGAGAGAAAGAGACAGCCAGCCAGGGAGAGAAAGAGACAGCCGGCCAAGGAGAGAAAGAGACAGCCGGCCAAGGAGAGAAAGAGACAGCCAGCCAAGAGAGAAAGAGACAGCCAGCCAAGGAGAGAAAGAGACAGCCAGCCAAGACGAGAAAGGGACAGCACAGAACACTGGGGGGGCACAGATCACTGGGGAGACTGGGGGGCACAGATCACTGGGGAGCCTGGCGGGGGGGCACAGAACACTGGGGGGGCACAGATCACTGGGGAGACTGGGGGGCACAGAACACTGGGGGGGGCACAGATCACTGGGGAGACTGGGGGGCACAGAACACTGGGGGGCACAGATCACTGGGGAGACTGTGGGAGGACAGATCACTGGGGAGAAAGGGGCACAGAGCACTGGGGAGACGGGGGGGCACAGATCACTAGGGGGGCATAGATCACTAGGGAGACTGGGGGGAGGCACAGAACATTGGGGGCACAGATCACTGGGGAGACTGGGGGGGCACAGAACACTGGGGGGGCACAGATCACTGGGGAGACGGTGGGAGGACAGATCACTGGGGAGAAAGGGGCACAGAGCACTGGGGAGACGGGGGGGCACAGATCACTAGGGGGGCATAGATCACTGGGGAAAATGGGGGGGGGCACAGAACACTGGAGGGGCACAGATCACTAGGGAGACTGTGGGGGCACAGATCACTGGGGAGAAAGAGGGGCACAGAGCGCTGGGGGCACAGGCAGACCCGGATGAGCTTGGAGGTAGTTAGAGAACTGGGGGAGGCTGGGATCACTGAGCACTGGAGGTGGCTGCGGGCACGGAGGACTCTGCCGCCAGGCACAGAGAGGAGCAGCCGCCGGGCACAGAGAGCCACCGGGCACGGAGCCGCCGGGCACAGGGAGCCGCCGGGCACATAGAGGAGCAGCCGCCGCCGGGCAGAGGTAGCCGCCGGGCACATAGAGGAGCAGCCGCCGGGCACAGGGAACCGCCGCCCGGCACAGGGAGCCGCCGCAACCGCCGGGCACAGGGAGCAACCGCCGCAACCGCCGGGCACAGGGAGCCACCGCCGCTGGGAACAGAGCGCTGCCGGCACACAAAGACCTGGGGGATGATTGGCAGTCAATCCTCTCCTTTTGATTTTAGCACTCCTCATGCCAACCCCACCTACAAAATACGTCCTCACATAGGCAGTGCCAACGTGGAGACGTAGTCTTTCAGGTATAGGAAATGCAGCGTTCAGCATTGAATGCGCTGTGTGGGGTTTTAAAAGGCGAACAGCCAGTAAGATGCGGCTACCGCCCCAGCACTGCAATCCCCGGGAATCAGCCCGGGGGCCGCAGAAAAAGTCGTCGCGGGCCGGAGGTTTCCCACCCCTGCATTATACACTTCACATGTACAGGGCAGCCACCAGTGGGTGCACAGTGTATTTTATACTGCACATGTACAGGGCAGTTACCAGGGGGTGCACCATGTATTATATACTTCACATGTAAAGAGCATCAACCATGGGGTGCACCGTGTATTATAGACTTCACATGTACAGGGCAGCCACCAGGGGGTGAACCGTGTATTATACACTTCACATGTACAGGGCAGCCAACAGGGGGTGCACTGTGTATTACACACTTAACATGTATAGGACAGATACCAGGGGGTGCACCGTGTATTATACACTTCATATGTACAAGGCAGCCACCAGGGGGTGCACCATGTATTATACACATCACATGTACAGGGCAGTCAGCAGGGGATGAACCGTGTATTATATACTTTACATGTACAGGGGAGTCAGCAGGGGGTGCACCGTGTATTATACACTTCACATGTACAGGGCAGCCACCAGGAGGTGCACCGTGTATTATAGACTTACCCTGCTGACTGCCCTGTACATGTGATGCACCAGGTATTATGCACTTCACATGTACAGGGCAGCCACCAGGGGGTGCACCGTGAATTATACACTTCCCCTGCTGACTGCCCTGTACATGTGATGCACCATGTATTAAACACTTCACATGTACAGAGCATCCACCAGGGGGTTCACCGTGTATTATACACTTCACATGTACAGGGCAGCCACCAGGGGGTACAACGTGTATTATACACTTCACATGTACAGGGCAGCCACCAGGTGTGCACCGTGTATTATACACTCCACATGTACAGGGCATCCACCAGGGGGTTCACCGTGTATTATACACTTCACATATACAGGGCAGCCACCAGGGGGTGCACCGTGTACTATACACTCCACATGTACAGGGTAGCCACCAGGGGGTGCACCGTGTATTCTACACTTCCCCTGCTGACTGCCCTGTACATGTGATGCACCGTATATTATACACTCCACATGTACAGGGCAGCCACCAGGGGGTGCACCGTGTATTATACTCTTCACATGTACAGGGAAGCCTCCAGGGGTGCACAGTGTATTATAGACTTCACATGTACAGGGCATCCACCAGGGGATGCACCATGTATTATACACTTCACATGTACAGGGTAACCACCAGGGGGTGCACCGTGTATTATACACTTCCCCTGCTGACTGCCCTGTACATGTGATGCACCGTGTATTATACACTCCACATCTACAGGGCAGGCACCAGGGGGTGCACAGTGTATTATAGACTTCACATGTACAGGGCATCCACCAGGGGGTTCACCGTGTATTATACACTTCACATGTACAGGGCAGTCACCACGGGTGCACCGTGTAGTATACACTTCACATGTACAGGGCAGCCACCAGGGGGTGCACCGTGTATAATACACTTCCCCTGCTGACTGCCCTGTACATGTGATGCACCGTGTATTATACACTCCACATCTACAGGGCAGGCACCAGGGGGTGCACAGTGTATTATAGACTTCACATGTACAGGGCATCCACCAGGGGATGCACCATGTATTATACACTTCACATGTACAGGGTAACCACCAGGGGGTGCACCGTGTATTATACACTTCCCCTGCTGACTGCCCTGTACATGTGATGCACCGTGTATTATACACTCCACATCTACAGGGCAGGCACCAGGGGGTGCACAGTGTATTATAGACTTCACATGTACAGGGCATCCACCAGGGGGTTCACCGTGTATTATACACTTCACATGTACAGGGCAGTCACCACGGGTGCACCGTGTAGTATACACTTCACATGTACAGGGCAGCCACCAGGGGGTACAACGTGTATTATACACTTCACATGTACAGGGCAGCCACCAGGGGTGCACCGTGTATTATACTCTTCACATGTACAGAGCATCCACCAGGGGTGCACCGTGTATTATACACTCCACATGTACAGGGCAGCCACCAGGGGGTGCACCGTGTATTATACTCTTCACATGTACAGGGAAGCCTCCAGGGGTGCACAGTGCATTATAGACTTCACATGTACAGGGCATCCACCAGGGGATGCACCATGTATTATACACTTCACATGTACAGGGTAACCACCAGGGGGTGCACCGTGTATTATAAACTTCCCCTGCTGACTGCCCTGTACATGTGATGCACCGTATATTATACACTCCACATGTACAGGGCAGCCACCAGGGGGTGCACCGTGTATTATACTCTTCACATGTACAGGGAAGCCTCCAGGGGTGCACAGTGTATTATAGACTTCACATGTACAGGGCATCCACCAGGGGGTGCACCGTGTATTATACACTTCCCCTGCTGACTGCACTGTACATGTGATGCACCGTGTATTATACACTTACCCTTCTGACTGCCCTGTACATGTGATGCACCATGTATTATGCACTTCACATGTACAGGGCATCCACCAGGGGGTTCACCGTGTATTATACACTTCACATGTACAGGGCAGACTCCAGGGGTGCACAGTGTATTATACACTTCACATGTACAGGGCAGACTCCAGGGGTGCACCGTGTATTATACACTTCACATGTACAGGGCAGCCACCAGTGGTGCACCGTGTATTATACACTCCACATGTACAGGGCAGCAACTAAGGGGTGCACCGTGTACTATACACTCCACATGTACAGGGCAGCAACCAAGGGGTGCACCGTGTACTATACACTCCACATGTACAGGGCAGCAACCAAGGGGTGCACCGTGTACTATACACTCCACATGTACAGGGCAGCCACCAGGGGGTGCACTATGTATTATACACTTCATATGTACAGGGTAGCCACCAGGGGTTGCACCGTGTATTATAGACTTCCCCTGCTGACTGCCCTGTACATGTGATGCACCATGTATTATGCACTTCACATGTACAGGGCATCCACCAGGGGGTTCACCGTGTATTATACACTTCACATGTACAGGGCAGCCACCAGGGGGTGCACCGTGTATTATACACTTCACATGTACAGGGCAGCCACCAGGGGGTGCACCGTGTATTATACTCTTCACATGTACAGGGCAGCCACCAGGGGGTGCACCGTGTATTATACTCTTCACATATACAGGGCAGCCCCGAGGGGTGCACCGTGTACTATATACTATATATACTTCACATGTACAAAGCATCCACCAGGGGTGCACCGTGTATTATACACTTCACATGTACAGGGCATCCACCAGGAGATGCACCATGTATTATACACTACACATGTACAGGGCAGCCACCAGGGGGTGCACACTGTACTATACAATTCACATGTACAGGGCAGCCACCAGGGGGTGCACCGTGCATTATACACTTACCCTTCTGACTGCCCTGTACATGTGAAGTGCATAATACATGGTGCATCACATGTACAGGGCAGTCAGAAGGGTAAGTGTATAATACACGGTGCACCCCCTGGTGGCTGCCCTGTACATGTGAAGTGCATAATACATGGTGCATCACATGTACAGGGCAGCCACCAGGGGGTGCACTGTGTATTATACACTTCACATGTACAGGGCAACCACCAGAGGTTGCACCATGTATTATACAATTCACATGTACAGGGCAGCCACCAGGGGGTGCACCGTGTATTATACACTTACCCTTCTGACTGCCCTGTACATGTGATGCACCATGTATTATGCACTTCACATGTACAGGGCATCCACCAGGGGGTGCACCGTGTACTATACACTCCACATGTACAGGGCAGCCACCGGGGGGTGCACCGTGTATTATACACTCCACATGTACAGGGCATCCTCCAGGAGATGCACCATGTATTATACACTCCACATGTACAGGGCAGTCACCAGGGGGTGCACTGTGTATTGTACACTTCACATGTACAGGGCAGTCACCAGGGGATGCTCCGTATATTATACACTTCACATGTACAGTGCATCCACCAGGGGATGCACCATGTATTATACAGTTCACATGTACAGGGCAGTCAGCAGGGGATGCTCAGTATATTATACACTTCACATGTACAGGCAGCCACCAGGGGGTGCACCGTGTACTATACAGTTCACATGTACAGGGCAGCCACCAGGGGGTGCACCGTGTATTATACACTTACCCTTCTGACTGCCCTGTACATGTGATGCACCATGTATTATACACTTCACATGTACAGGGCAGCCACCAGGGGGTGCACTGTGTATTATACACTTCACATGTACAGGGCAACCACCAGAGGTTGCACCATGTATTATACAATTCACATGTACAGGGCAGCAACCAGGGGGTGCACCGTGTACTATACAGTTCACATGTACAGGGCAGCCACCAGGGGGTGCACCGTATATTGGATACTTCACACGTACAGGTCAGCCACCAGGGGGTGCACCGTGTATTATACACTGCAAATGTACAGGGCAGTCAGCAGGGGATGCACCGTGTATTATACACTTCACACGTACAGAGCAGCCACCAGTGGTGCACCATGTATTATACACTTCACATGTACAGGGCAGCCACCAGTGGTGCACCATGTATTATACACTTCACATGTACAGGGCATCCACCAGCGGGTGCACCATGTATTATATGCTTCACATGTACAGGGCAGCCAACAGGGGGTGCACCATGTATTATATAATTCACATGTACAGGGCAGCCACCAGGGGGTGCACTGTATATTATAGTCTTCACATGTACAGGGCAGCCACCAGGGGGTGCTCCGTATATTGTATACTTCACATGTACAGGGCAGCCACCAGGGGTGCACCGTATATTATAGTCTTCGCATCTACAGGGCAGCCACCAGGGGGTGCACCATGTATTATATAATTCACATGTACAGGGCAGCCACCAGGGGGTGCACCGTATATTATAGTCTTCACATGTACAGGGCAGCCAGCAGGGGGTGTACCGTGTATTATACACTTCACATGTACAGGGCAGCCACCAGGGGTGCACTGTGTATTATACACTTCACATGTACAGGGCAGCCACCAGGTGGTGCACCGTATATTGTATACTTCACATGCACACGGCAGCCACCAGGGGTGCATCGTGTATTATACTCATCACACGTACAGAGCAGCCACCAGTGGGTGCACCGTGTATTATATACTTCACATGTACAGAGAATCCACCAGGAGTGCACCGTGTATTATACACTGCACATGTACAGGGCAGCCACCAGAAGGTGCACCATGTACTATACACTCCACCTGTACAGGGTAGCCACCAGGGGGTGCACAGTGTATTATACACTTCACATGTACAGGGCAGCCACCAGGGGGTGCTCAGTGTATTATACACTTCACATGTACAGGGCAGCCACCAGGGGGTGCTCAGTGTATTATACACTTCACATGTACAGGGCAGCCACCAGTGGTGCACCATGTATTATACACTTCACATGTACAGGGCATCCACCAGCGGGTGCACCATGTATTATATGCTTCACATGTACAGGGCAGCCACCAGGGGGTGCACCATGTATTATATAATTCACATGTACAGGGCAGCCACCAGGGGGTGCACTGTATATTATAGTCTTCACATGTACAGGGCAGCCACCAGGGGTGCACCGTATATTATAGTCTTCGCATCTACAGGGCAGCCACCAGGGGGTGCACCATGTATTATATAATTCACATGTACAGGGCAGCCACCAGGGGGTGCACCGTATATTATAGTCTTCACATGTACAGGGCAGCCACCAGGGGGTGTACCGTGTATTATACACTTCACATGTACAGGGCAGCCACCAGGGGTGCACTGTGTATTATACACTTCACATGTACAGGGCAGCCACCAGGTGGTGCACCGTATATTGTATACTTCACATGCACACGGCAGCCACCAGGGGTGCATCGTGTATTATACTCATCACACGTACAGAGCAGCCACCAGTGGGTGCACCGTGTATTATATACTTCACATGTACAGAGAATCCACCAGGAGTGCACCGTGTATTATACACTTCACATGTACAGGGCAGCCACCAGAAGGTGCACCATGTACTATACACTCCACCTGTACAGGGTAGCCACCAGGGGGTGCACAGTGTATTATACACTTCACATGTACAGGGCAGCCACCAGGGGATACACCATGTATTATACACTTCACATGTACAGGTTAGCCACCAGGGGGTGCTATGTATTATACTCTTCACATGTACAGGGCAGCCACCAGGGGGTGCACCGTGTATTAGTCACTTCCCCTGCTGACTGCCTTGTACATGTGATGCACCGTGTATTATACACTCCACATGTACAGGGCAGCCACCAGAGGGTGCACCGTGCATTATACACTTCACATGTACAGGGCAGCCACCAGGGGTGCACCGTGTATTATACACTTCACATGTACAGGGTAACCACCAGGGGGTGCACCGTGTACTATACACTCCACATGTACAGGGTAGCCACCAGGGGGTGTACCATGTATTATACTCTTCACATGTACAGGGCATCCACCAGGGGTACACCGTGTATTATACACTCCACATGTACAGGGCAGCCACCAGGTGGTGCACCGTGTATTATACTCTTCACATGTACAGGGCATCCACCAGGGGTGCACCGTGTATTAGTCACTTCCCCTGCTGACTGTCGTGTACATGTGATGCACCGTGTATTGAATACTTCACATGTACAGGGCATCCACCAGGGGATGCACCATGTATTATACACTTCACATGTACAGGGCATCCACCAGGGGGTTTACCAAGTATTATACATTTCACATGTACAGGGTAGCCACCAGGGGGTGCACTGTGCATTATACACTTCCCCTGCTGACTGCCCTGTACATGTGATGCACCGTGCATTATACACTTCACATGTACAGGGCAGCCACCAGAGGGTGCACCGTGTATAATACACTTCACATGTACAGGGCATCCACCAGGGGATGCACCATGTATTATACTCTTCACATGTACAGGGCAGCCACCAGGGGGTGCACCGTGTACTATACACTCCACATGTACAGGGTAGCCACCAGGGGGTGCACCGAGTATTATACACTTCCCTTGCTGACTGCCCTGTACATGTGATGCACCGTGTATTATACACTCCACATGTACAGGGCAGCCACCAGGGGGTGCACCGTGTATTATACACTTCACATGTACAGGGCAGCCACCAGGGGGTGCACCGTGTATTATAGACTTCACATGTACAGGGCAGCCACCAGGGGTGCACCGTGTATTATACACTCCACATGTACAGGGCATCCACCAGGGGGTTCACCGTGTATTATACACTTCACATGTACAGGGCAGCCACCAGGGGTGCACCGTGTATTATACACTCCACATGTACAAAGCATCCACCAGGGGATGCACCGTGTATTATACACTTACCATTCTGACTTCCCTGTACATATGATACACCATGTTTTATGAAATTCACATGTACAAGGCATCCACCAGGGGATGCACCGTGTATTACACACTTCACATGTACAGGGCAGCCACCAGGGGGTGCACCGTGTATTATACACTTCACATGTACAGGGCAGCCACCAGGGGGGGCACCGTGCATTATACACTTCCCCTGCTGACTGCCCTGTACATGTGATGCACCGTGTATTATACACTCCACATGTACAGGGCAGCCACCAGGGGATGCACCGTGTATTATACACTCCACATGTATAGGGCAGCCACCAGGGGATGCACCATGTATTATACACTTCACATGTACAGGGCAGTCAGCAGGGGATGCACCGTGTATTATACACTTCACATGTAGAGGGCAGCCACCAGGGGGTGCACCGTGTATTATACACTTCACATGTACAGGGTATCCACCAGGGGTGCACCGTGGATTATACACTTCACATGTACAGAGCATCCACCAGGGGTGCACTGTGTATTAGTCACTTCCCCTGCTGACTGCCCTGTACATGTGATGCACCGTGTATTATATACTTCACATGTACATGGCAGCCACCAGGGGTTGCACCGTGTATTATACACTTACCCTTCTGACTTCCTTGTACATATGATGCACCATGTTTTATGAAATTCACATGTACAGGGCATCCATTAGGGGATGCACCGTGTATTATACACTCCACATGTACAGGGCAGTCACCAGGGGGTGCACCGTGTATTATACACTTCACATGTACAGGGCAGCCACCAGGGGGTGCACCGTGTATTATACACTCCACATGTACAGGGCAGTCACCAGGGGGTGCACCGTGTATTATACTCTTCACATGTACAGAGCATCCACCAGGGGTGCACCGTGTATTATACACTTCACATGTACAGGGCAGCCACCAGGGGTGCAAAGTGTATTAGTCACTTCCCCTGCTGACTGCCCTGTACATATGATGCACCATGTTTTATGCAATTCACATGTACAGGGCATCCACCAGGGGGTGCACCGTGTATTATACACTTCACATGTACAGGGCAGACACAAGGGGTGCACCGTGTATTATAGACTTCACATGTACAGGGCAGCCACCAGGGGGTGCACCGTGTATTATACTCTTCACATATACAGGGCAGTCACCAGGGGTGCACCGTATATTATACACTTCACATGTACAGGGCATCCACCAGGGGATGCACCATGTATTATACACTTCACATGTACAGGGCAGTCACCAGGGGGTGCACCGTGTATTATACTCTTCACATGTACAGAGCATCCACCAGGGGTGCACCGTGTATTATACACTTCACATGTACAGGGCAGTCACCAGGGGTGCAAAGTGTATTAGTCACTTCCCCTTCTGACTTCCCTGTACATATGATGCACCATGTTTTATGCAATTCACATGTACAGGACATCCACCAGGGGGTTCACCGAGTATTATACACTTCACATGTACAGGGCAGCCACCAGGGGGTGCACTGTGTATTATAGACTTCACATGTACAGGGCAGCCACCAGGGGGTGCACCGTGTATTATACTCTTCACATGTACAGGGCAGTCACCAGGGGTGCACCGTATATTATACACTTCCCCTGCTGACTGCCCTGTACATGTGATGCACCGTGTATGATACACTCCACATGTACAGGGCAGCCACCAGGGGGGCACCGTGTATTATACACTTCACATGTACAGAGCATCCACCAGGGGTGCACCGTGTATTAGTCACTTCCCCTGCTGACTGCCCTGTACATATGATGCACCGTGTATTATATACTTCACAGGTACAGGGCAGTCACCAGGGGGTGCACTGTGTATTGTACACTTCACATGTACAGGGCATCCACCAGGGGATGCACCATGTATTATACACTTCACATGTACAGGGCAGCCACCAGGGGATGCACCATGTATTATACACTTCACATGTACAGGGCAGTCAGCAGGGGATGCACCGTATATTATACACTTCACATGTACAAGGCATCCACCAGGGCATGCACCGTGTATTCTACACTTCCCCTGCTGACTGCCCTGTACATGTGATGCACCGTGTATTATACACTCCACATGTACAGGGCAGCCACCAGGGGGTGCACCGTGTATTATACTCTTCACATGTACAGGGAAGCCACCAGTGGTGCACCGTGTATTATACTCTTCACATGTACAGGGCAGCCACCAGGGGGTGCACAGTGTATTATAGACTTCACATGTACAGGGCATCCACCAGGGGATGCACCATGTATTATACACTTCACATGTACAGGGTAACCACCAGGGGGTGCACCGTGTATTATACACTTCACATGTACAGGGCAGCCACCAGGAGGTGCACCGTGTATTATACACTTCACATGTACAGGGCAGCCACCAGTGGTGCACCGTGTATTATACTCTTCACATGTACAGGGCAGCCACCAGGGGGTGCACCGTGTACTATACAATTCACATGTACAGGGCATCCACCAGGGGGTTCACCGTGTATTATACACTTCACATGTACAGGGCAGCCACCAGGGGGTGCACCGTGTACTATACACTCCAGATGTACAGGGCAGCAACCAAGGGGTGCACCGTGTATTATACACTCCACATGTACAGGGCAGTCACCAGGGGGTGCACTGTGTATTGTACACTTCACATGTACAGGGCATCCACCAGGGGGTGCACCGTGTACTATACAATTCACATGCACAGGGCAGCCACCAGGGGGTGCACCGTGTATTATACACTTACCCTTCTGACTGCCCTGTACATGTAATGCACCATGTATTATGCACTTCACATGTACAGGGCATTCACCAGGGGGTGCACTGTGTATTATACACTTCACATGTACAGGGCAACCACCAGAGGCTGCACCATGTATTATACAATTCACATGTACAGGGCAGCCACCAGGGGGTGCACCGTGTATTATACACTTACCCTTCTGACTGCCCTGTACATGTGATGCACCATGTATTATGCACTTCACATGTACAGGGCATCCACCAGGGGGTTCACCGTGTATTATACACTTCACATGTACAGGGCAGCCACCAGGCGGTGCACCGTGTATTATACACTCCACATGTACAGGGCATCCACCAGGAGATGCACCATGTATTATACACTCCACATGTACAGGGCAGTCACCAGGGGGTGAACTGTGTATTGTACACTTCACATGTACAGGGCATCCACCAGGAGATGCACCATGTATTATACACTTCACATGTACAGGGCAGTCAGCAGGGGATGCTCAGTATATTATACACTTCACATGTACAGGCAGCCACCAGGGGGTGCACCGTGTACTATACAGTTCACATGTACAGGGCAGCCACCAGGGGGTGCACCGTGTATTATACTCTTCACATATACAGGGCAGCCCCGAGGGGTGCACCGTGTACTATATACTTCACATGTACAAAGCATCCACCAGGGGTGCACCGTGTATTATACACTCCACATGTACAGGGCATCCACCAGGGGGTGCACCGTGTACTATACACTTCACATGTACAGGGCAGCCACCAGTGGTGCACCATGTATTATACACTTCACATGTACAGGGCATCCACCAGCGGGTGCACCATGTATTATATGCTTCACATGTGCAGGGCAGCCACCAGGGGGTGCACCATGTATTATATAATTCACATGTACAGGGCAGCCACCAGGGGGTGCACTGTATATTATAGTGTTCACATGTACAGGGCAGCCACCAGGGGGTGCTCCGTATATTGTATACTTCACATGTACAGGGCAGCCACCAGGGGTGCACCGTATATTATAGTCTTCGCATCTACAAGGCAGCCACCAGGGGGTGCACCATGTATTATATAATTCACATGTACAGAGCAGCCACCAGGGGGTGCACCGTATATTATAGTCTTCACATGTACAGGGCAGCCACCAGGGGGTGTACAGTGTATTATACACTTCACATGTACAGGGCAGCCACCAGGGGTGCACTGTGTATTATACACTTCACATGTACAGGGCAGCCACCAGGTGGTGCACCGTATATTGTATACTTCACATGCACATTGCAGCCACCAGGGGTGCATCGTGTATTATACTCATCACACGTACAGAGCAGCCACCAGTGGGTGCACCGTGTATTATACACTTCACATGTACAGAGAATCCACCAGGAGTGCACCGTGTATTATACACTTCACATGTACAGGGCAGCCACCAGAAGGTGCACCATGTACTATACACTCCACCTGTACAGGGTAGCCACCAGGGGGTGCACAGTGTATAATACACTTCACATGTACAGGGCAGCCACCAGGGGATGCAACATGTATTATACACTCACCCTTCTGACTGCCCTGTACATGTGATGAACCATGTATTATGCAATTCACATGTACAGGGCATCCACCAGGGGGTTCACCGAGTATTATACACTCCACATGTACAGGGCAGCCACCAGGGGGTGCACCGTGTATTATACACTCCACATGTACAGGGCATCCACCAGAGGGTGCACCATGTATTATACACTTCACATGTACAGGGCATCCACCAGGGGGTGCACCGTGTACTATACAATCCACATGTACAGGGCATCCACCAGGGGGTGCACCGTGTACTATACACTTCACATGTACAGGGCAGCCACCAGGGGGTGCACCGTGTACTATACAATCCACATGTACAGGGTAGCCACCAGGGGGTGCACCGTGTACTATACACTCCACATGTACAGGGTAGCCACCAGGGGGGTCACCGTGTATTATACACTTCCCCTGCTGACTGCCCTGTACATGTGATGCACCGTGTATTATACACTTCACATGTACAGGGCAGTCACCAGGGGATGAACCATGTATTATAATCTTCACATGTACAGGGCAGCCACCAGGGGGTGCACCGTGTATTATACACTTCACATGTACAGGGCATCCACCAGGGGTGCACCGTGTATTAGTCACTTCCCCTGCTGACTGTCCTGTACATGTGATGCACCGTGTATTATACACTCCACATGTACAGGGCAGCTACCAGGGGGTGCACCGTGTATTATACTCTTCACCTATACAGGGCAGCCACCAGGGGTGCAACGTATATTATATACTTCACATGTACATGGCATCCACCAGGGGTGCACCGTGTATTATACACCCCACATGTACAGGGCAGCCACCAGGGGTGCACCGTGTATTATACACTTCCCCTGCTGACTGCCCTGTACATTTGATGCACCATGTATTATACACTCCACATGTACAGGGCATCCACCAGGGGATGCACCATGTATTATACACTTCACATGTACAGGGCAGTCAGCAGGGGCTGCACCGTGTATTATACACTTCACATGTACAGGGCAGCCACAAGGGGGTGCACCGTGTATTATACATTTCACATGTACAGGGCAGCCACAATGGGGTGCACCGTGTATTATACTCTTACCCTTCTGACTGCCCTGTACATGTGATACATATTATATACTTCACATGTACAGGGCATCCACCAGGGCATGCACCATGTATTATACACTTCACATGTACAGGGCATCCACCAGGGCATGCACCATGTATTATACACTTCACATATACAGGGCAGTCACCAGGGGGTGCACCGTGTATTATACTCTTCACATGTACAGGGCATCCACCAGGGGTGCACCGTGCATTAGTCACTTCCCCCGCTGACTGCCCTGTACATGTGATAAACCGTGTATTATATACTTCACATGTACAGGGCATCCACCAAAGGATGCAGCATGTATTATACACTCCACATGTACAGGGCATCCACCAGGGGATGCACCATGTATTATACACATCACATGTACAGGGCAGCCACCAGGGGGTGCACCGTGTACTATACACTCCACATGTACAGGGTAGCCACCAGGGGGTGCACCGTGTATTATACACTTCCCTTGCTGACTGCCCTGTACATGTGATGCACCGTGTATTATACACTCCACATGTACAGGGCAGCCACCAGGGGGTGCACCATGTATTATACTCTTCACATGTACAGGGCAGCCACCAGGGATGCACCATGTATTCTACACTTCACATGTACAGGGCAGCCACCAGGGGGTGCACCGTGTATTATACTCTTCACATGTACAGGGCATCCACCAGGGGTGCACCGTGTATTATACACTCCACATGTACAGGGCAGCCACCAGGGGGTGCACCGTGTATTATACACTCCACATGTACAGGGCAGTCAGCAGGGGATGCACCGTATATTATACACTTCACATATACAGGGCAGCCGCCAGGGGGTGCACCGTGTATTATACACTTCACATGTACAGGGTAGCCACCAGGGGGTGCACCGTGTATTATACACTTCCCCTGCTGACTGCCCTGTACATGTGATGCACCGTGCATTATACACTCCACATGTACAGGGCAGCCACCAGGGGGTGCACCGTGTATTATACACTTCACATGTACAGGGCAGCCACCAGGGGTGCACCGTGTTTTATATACTTCACATGTACAGAGCATCCACCAGGGGTGCACCGTGTATTATACACTCCACATGTACAGGGCAGCCACCAGGGGTGCACCGTGTATTATACACTCCACATGTACAGGGAAGCCACCAGGTGGTGCACCGTGTATTATACTCTTCACTTGTACAGGGCATCCACCAGGGGTGCACCGTGTATTAGTCACTTCCCCTGCTGACTGTCCTGTACATGTGATGCACCGTGTATTATACACTCCACATGTACAGGGAATCCACCAGGGGATACACCATGTATTATACTCTTCACATGTACAGGGCAGCCACCAGGGGGTGCACGGTGTACTATACACTCCACATGTACAGGGTAGCCACCAGGGGGTGCACCGTGTATTATAGACTTCACATGTACAGGGCAGCCACCAGGCGTGCACCGTGTATTATACACTCCACATGTACAGGGCATCCACCAGGGGTGCACCATGTATTATACTCTTCACATGTACAGGGCAGCCACCAGGGGTGCACCGTGTATTATATACTTCACATGTACAGGGCAGTCAGCAGGGGATGCACCGTATATTATACACTTCACATGTACAGGGCATCCACCAGGGGTGCACCGTGTATTAGTCACTTCCCCTGCTGACTATCCTGTACATGTGATGCACCGTGTATTATATACTTCACATGTACAGGGCATCCACCTGGGGGTTCACCGAGTATTATACAATTCACATGTACAGGGTAGCCACCAGGGGGTGCACTCTGTATTATACACTTCCCCTGCTGACTGCCCTGTACATGTGATGCACCGTGTATTATACACTCCACATGTACAGGGCAGCCACCAGAGGGTGCACCGTGTATTATACACTTCACATGTACAGGGCAGACACAAGGGGTGCACCGTGTATTATAGACTTCACATGTACAGGGCAGCCACCAGGGGGTGCACCGTGTATTATACACTTTACATGTACAGGGCAGCCACCAGGGGGTGCACCGTGTATTATACTCTTCACATGTACAGGGCAGCCACCAGGGGGTGCACCGTGTATTATACTCTTCACATGTACAGGGCAGCCACCAGGGGGTGCACCGTGTATTATACTCTTCACATGTACAGGGCAGTCACCAGGGGATGCACCATGTATTATACACATCACATGTACAGGGCAGCCACCAGGGGTTGCACCGTGTACTATACACTCCACATGTACAGGGTAGCCACCAGGGGGTGCACCGTGTATTATACACTTCCCTTGCTGACTGCCCTGTACATGTGATGCACCGTGTATTATACACTCCACATGTACAGGGCAGCCACCAGGGGGTGCACCATGTATTATACTCTTCACATGTACAGGGCAGCCACCAGGGAGTGCACCGTGTATTATACTCTTCACATGTACAGAGCATCCAACAGGGGTGCACCGTGTATTATATACTTCACATGTACAGAGCATCCACCAGGGGTGCACCGTGTATTATACACTTCACATGTACAGGGCAGTCACCAGGGGATGCACCATGTATTATACACTTCACATGTACAGGGCAGCCACCAGGGGGTGCACCGTGTATTAGTCACTTCCCCTGCTGACTATCCTGTACATGTGATGCACCGTGTATTATACACTCCACATGTACAGGGCAGCCACCAGAGGGTGCACCGTGCATTATACACTTCACATGTACAGGGCAGCCACCAGGGGGTGCACCGTGTACTATACACTCCACATGTACAGGGTAGCCACCAGGGGGTGCACCGTGTATTATACACTTCCCTTGCTGACTGCCCTGTACATGTGATGCACCGTGTATTATACACTCCACATGTACAGGGCATCCACCAGGGGGTTCACCAAGTATTATACACTTCACATGTACAGAGCATCCACCAGGGGTGCACCGTGTATTATACACTCCACATGTACAGGGCAGTCAGCAGGGGATGCACCGTATATTATACACTTCACATGTACAGGGCAGCCACCAGGGGGTGCACCATGTATTATACCCTTCACATGTACAGGGCAGCCACCAGGGGTGCACTATGTATTATATACTTCACATGTACAGGGCATCCACCAGGGGTGCACCGTGTATTAGTCACTTCCCCTGCTGACTGTCCTGTACATGTGATGCACCGTGTATTATATACTTCACATGTACAGGGCATCCACTAGGGGATGCACCATGTATTATACACTTCACATGTACAGGGCAGTCAGCAGGGGATGCACCGTATATTATACACTTCACATGTACAGGGCATCCACCAGGGGATGCACCATGTATTAAACATTTCACATGTACAGGGCAGCCACCAGGAGGTGCACCGTGTATTATACACTTAACCTTCTGACTGTCCTGTACATATGATGCATCATGTTTTATGCAATTCACATGTACAGGGCATCCACCAGCGGATGCACCATGTATTATACTCTTCACATGTACAGGGCAGCCACCAGGGGTGCACCGTGTATTATAAACTTCACATGTACAGAGCATCCACCAGGGGTGCACTGTGTATTATATACTTCACATGTACAGGGCAGCCACCAGGGGTGCACCGTGTATTATACACTTCACATGTACAGGGCATCCACCAGGGGTGCACTGTGTATTATATACTTCACATGTACAGGGCAGCCACCAGGGGTGCAAAGTGTATTAGTCACTTCCCCTGCTGACTGTCCTGTACATGTGATGCACCGTGTATTATATACTTCACATGTATAGGGCATCCACCAGGGGATGCACCATGTATTATACACTTCACATGTACAGGGCACTCAGCAGGGGAAGCACCATATATTATACACTTCACATGTACAGGGCAGCCACCAGGGGTTGCACCATGTATTATACACTTCACATGTACAGGGCAGCCACCAGGGGTTGCACCATGTATTATACACTTCACATGTACAGGGCAGCCACCAGGGGTTGCACCATGTATTATACACTTCACATGTACAGGGCAGCCACCAGGGGGTGCACCGTGTATTATACACTTAACCTTCTGACTGCCCTGTACATATGATGCACCATGTTTTATGCAATTCACATGTACAGGACATCCACCAGGGGGTTCACCGAGTATTATACACTTCACATGTACAGGGCAGTCACCAGGGGGTGCACCGTGTATTATACTCTTCACATGTACAGGGCAGTCACCAGGGGTGCACCGTATATTATACACTTCCCCTGCTGACTGCCCTGTACATGTGATGCACCGTGTATGATACACTCCACATGTACAGGGCAGCCACCAGGGGGGCACCGTGGATTATACACTTCACATGTACAGAGCATCCACCAGGGGTGCACCGTGTATTAGTCACTTCCCCTGCTGACTGCCCTGTACATATGATGCACCGTGTATTATATACTTCACAGGTACAGGGCAGTCACCAGGGGGTGCACTGTGTATTGTACACTTCACATGTACAGGGCATCCACCAGGGGATGCACCATGTATTATACACTTCACATGTACAGGGCAGCCACCAGGGGATGCACCATGTATTATACACTTCACATGTACAGGGCAGTCACCAGGGGGTGCACTGTGTATTGTACACTTCACATGTACAGGGCAATCAGCAGGGGATGCACCGTATATTATACACTTCACATGAACAGGGCATCCACCAGGGGGTTCACCGAGTATTATACACTTCACATGTACAGGGCAGCCACAAGGGGATGCATCATGTATTATACACCTCACATGTACAGGGCAGCCACCAGGGGGTGCACCGTGTACTATACACTCCACATGTACAGGGTAGCCACCAGGGGGTGCACCGTGTATTATACACTTCCCTTGCTGACTGCCCTGTACATGTGATGCACCGTGTATTATACACTCCACATGTACAGGGCATCCACTAGGGGGTTCACCAAGTATTATACACTTCACATGTACAGGGCAGCCACCAGGGGGTGCACCATGTATTATACTCTTCACATGTACAGGGCAGCCACCAGGGGTGCACTATGTATTATATACTTCACATGTACAGAGCATACACCAGGGGTGCACCGTGTATTATACACTTCACATGTACAGGGCATCCACCAGGGGTGCACCGTGTATTAGTCACTTCCCCTGCTGACTGTCCTGTACATGTGATGCACCGTGTATTATATACTTCACATGTACAGGGCATCCACCAGGGGATGCACCATGTATTATACACTTCACATGTACAGGGCAGTCAGCAGGGGATGCACCGTATATTATACACTTCACATGTACAGGGCAGTCACCAGGGGGTGCACCGTGTATTATACACTCCACATGTACAGGGCAGCCACCAGGGGATGCACCATGTATTATACACTTAACCTTCTGACTGTCCTGTACATATGATGCATCAGTTTTATGCAATTCACATGTACAGGACATCCACCAGGGGGTTCACCGAGTATTATACACTTCACATGTACAGGGCAGACACAAGGGGTGCACTGTGTATTATAGACTTCACATGTACAGGGCAGCCACCAGGGGTGCACCGTATATTATACACTTCCCCTGCTGACTGCCCTGTACATGTGATGCACCGTGTATGATACACTCCACATGTACAGGGCAGCCACCAGGGGGGCACCGTGTATTATACACTTCACATGTACAGGGCATCCACCAGGGGTGCACCGTGTATTAGTCACTTCCCCTGCTGACTGTCCTGTACATGTGATGCACCGTGTATTATATACTTCACATGGACAGGGCATCCACCAGGGGATGCACCATGTATTATAGTCTTCACATGTACAGGGCAGCCACCAGGGGTGCACCGTGTATTATAAACTTCACATGTACAGAGCATCCACCAGGGGTGCACCGTGTATTATACACTCCACATGTACAGGGCAGCCACCAGGGGGTGCACCGTGTATTATACACTTCACATGTACAGGGCAGCCACCAGGGGGTTCACCGAGTATTATACACTTCACATGTACAGGGCAGACACAAGGGGTGCACTGTGTATTATAGACTTCACATGTACAGGGCAGCCACCAGGGGGTGCACCGTTTATTATACACTTCACATGTACAGAGCATCCACCAGGGGTGCACCGTGTATTAGTCACTTCCCCTGCTGACTGCCCTGTACATATGATGCACCGTGTATTATATACTTCACAGGTACAGGGCAGTCACCAGGGGGTGCACTGTGTATTGTACACTTCACATGTACAGGGCAGCCACCAGGGGATGCACCATGTATTATACACTTCACATGTACAGGGCAGCCACCAGGAGTTGCACCATGTATTATACACTTCACATGTACAGGGCAGCCACCAGGGGGTGCACCATGTATTATACACTTCACATGTACAGGGCAGCCACCAGGGGGTGCACCGTGTATTATACACTTAACCTTCTGACTGCCCTGTACATATGATGCACCATGTTTTATGCAATTCACATGTACAGGACATCCACCAGGGGGTTCACCAAGTATTATACACTTCACATGTACAGGGCAGACACAAGGGGTGCACTGTGTATTATAGACTTCACATGTACAGGGCAGCCACCAGGGGTGCACCGTGTATTATACTCTTCACATGTACAGGGCAGCCACCAGGGGGTGCACCGTGTATTATACTCTTCACATGTACAGGGCAGTCACCAGGGGTGCACCGTTTATTATACACTTCCCCTGCTGACTGCCCTGTACATGTGATGCACCGTGTATGATACACTCCACATGTACAGGGCAGCCACCAGGGGGGCACCGTGTATTATACACTTCACATGTACAGGGCAGCCACCAGGGGGGCACCGTGGATTATACACTTCACATGTATAGAGCATCCACCAGGGGTGCACCGTGTATTAGTCACTTCCCCTGCTGACTGCCCTGTACATGTGATGCACCGTGTATTATACACTCCACATCTACAGGGCAGGCACCAGGGGGTGCACCGTGTATTATACACTTCACATGTACAGGGCAGCCACCAAGGGGTGCACCGTGTATTATACACTTCACATGTACAGGGCAGTCACCACGGGTGCACCGTGTAGTATACACTTCACATGTACAGGGCAGCCACCAGGGGGTGCACCATGTATTATACACTTCACATGTACAGGGTAACCACCAGGGGGTGCACCGTGTATTATACACTTCCCCTGCTGACTGCCCTGTACATGTGATGCACCGTATATTATACACTCCACATGTACAGGGCAGCCACCAGGGGGTGCACCATGTATTATACTCTTCACATGTACAGGGAAGCCTCCAGGGGTGCACAGTGTATTATAGACTTCACATGTACAGGGAATCCACCAGGGGGTGCACCGTGTATTATACACTTCCCCTGCTGACTGCACTGTACATGTGATGCACCGTGTATTATACACTTACCCTTCTGACTGCCCTGTACATGTGATGCACCATGTATTATGCACTTCACATGTACAGGGCATCCACCAGGGGGTTCACCGTGTATTATACACTTCACATGTACAGGGCAGTCACCACGGGTGCACCGTGTATTATACACTTCACATGTACAGGGCAGACTCCAGGGGTGCACAGTGTATTATACACTTCACATGTACAGGGCAGCCACCAGTGGTGCACCGTGTATTATACTCTTCACATGTACAGGGTAGCCACCAGGGGGTGCACCGTGTACTATACAATTCACATGTACAGGGCATCCACCAGGGGGTTCACCGTGTATTATACTCTTCACATGTACAGGGTAGCCACCAGGGGGTGCACCGTGTACTATACAATTCACATGTACAGGGCAGCCACCAGGGGATGCACCATGTATTATACACTTCACATGTACAGGGCAGCCACCAGGAGTTGCACCATGTATTATACACTTCACATGTACAGGGCAGCCACCAGGGGGTGCACCATGTATTATACACTTCACATGTACAGGGCAGCCACCAGGGGGTGCACCGTGTATTATACACTTAACCTTCTGACTGCCCTGTACATATGATGCACCATGTTTTATGCAATTCACATGTACAGGACATCCACCAGGGGGTTCACCGAGTATTATACACTTCACATGTACAGGGCAGACACAAGGGGTGCACCGTGTATTATACTCTTCACATGTACAGGGCAGTCACCAGGGGTGCACCGTATATTATACACTTCCCCTGCTGACTGCCCTGTACATGTGATGCACCGTGTATGATACACTTCACATGTACAGGGCAGCCACCAGGGGGGCACCTTGGATTATACACTTCACATGTATAGAGCATCCACCAGGGGTGCACCGTGTATTAGTCACTTCCCCTGCTGACTGCCCTGTACATGTGATGCACCGTGTATTATACACTCCACATCTACAGGGCAGGCACCAGGGGGTGCACCGTGTATTATACACTTCACATGTACAGGGCAGCCACCAAGGGGTGCACCGTGTATTATACACTTCACATGTACAGGGCAGTCACCACGGGTGCACCGTGTAGTATACACTTCACATGTACAGGGCAGCCACCAGGGGGTACAACGTGTATTATACACTTCACATGTACAGGGCAGCCACCAGGGGTGCACCGTGTATTATACACTCCACATGTACAGGGCAGCCACCAGGGGTGCACCGTGTATTATACACTCCACATGTACAGGGCAGCCACCAGGGGGTGCACCGTGTATTATACTCTTCACATGTACAGGGAAGCCTCCAGGGGTGCACAGTGTATTATAGACTTCACATGTACAGGGCATTCACCAGGGGATGCACCATGTATTATACACTTCACATGTACAGGGTAACCACCAGGGGGTGCACCGTGTATTATACACTTCCCCTGCTGACTGCCCTGTACATGTGATGCACCGTATATTATACACTCCACATGTACAGGGCAGCCACCAGGGGGTGCACCATGTATTATACTCTTCACATGTACAGGGAAGCCTCCAGGGGTGCACAGTGTATTATAGACTTCACATGTACAGGGAATCCACCAGGGGGTGCACCGTGTATTATACACTTCCCCTGCTGACTGCACTGTACATGTGATGCACCGTGTATTATACACTTACCCTTCTGACTGCCCTGTACATGTGATGCACCATGTATTATGCACTTCACATGTACAGGGCATCCACCAGGGGGTTCACCGTGTATTATACACTTCACATGTACAGGGCAGACTCCAGGGGTGCACAGTGTATTATACACTTCACATGTACAGGGCAGCCACCAGTGGTGCACCGTGTATTATACTCTTCACATGTACAGGGTAGCCATTAGGGGGTGCACCGTGTACTATACAATTCACATGTACAGGTCATCCACCAGGGGGTTCACCGTGTATTATACACTTCACATGTACAGGGCAGCCACCAGGGGGTGCACCGTGTATTATACACTTCACATGTACAGGGCAGCCACCAGGGGGTGCACCGTGTATTATACTCTTCACATGTACAGGGCAGCCACCAGGGGGTGCACCGTGTATTATACTCTTCACATATACAGGGCAGCCCCGAGGGGTGCACCGTGTACTATATACTATATATACTTCACATGTACAGGGCATCCACCAGGAGATGCACCATGTATTATACACTTCACATGTACAGGGCAGCCACCAGGGGGTGCACCGTGTACTATACAATTCACATGTACAGGGCAGCCACCAGGGGGTGCACCGTGTATTATACACTTACCCTTCTGACTGCCCTGTACATGTGATGCACCATGTATTATGCACTTCACATGTACAGGGCAGCCACCAGGGGGTGCACTGTGTATTATACACTTCACATGTACAGGGCAACCACCAGAGGTTGCACCATGTATTATACAATTCACATGTACAGGGCAGCCACCAGGGGGTGCACCGTGTATTATACACTTAGCCTTCTGACTGCCCTGTACATGTGATGCACCATGTATTATGCACTTCACATGTACAGGGCAGCCACCAGGGGGTGCACTGTGTATTATACACTTCACATGTACAGGGCAACCACCAGAGGTTGCACCATGTATTATACAATTCACATGTACAGGGCATCCACCAGGGGGTTCACCGTGTATTATACACTTCACATGTACATGGCAGCCACCAGGGGTGCACCGTGTATTATACACTCCACATGTACAGGGCATCCACCAGGAGATGCACCATGTATTATACACTCCACATGTACAGGGCAGTCACCAGGGGGTGCACTGTGTATTGTACACTTCACATGTACAGGGCATCCACCAGGAGATGCACCATGAATTATACACTTCACATGTACAGGGCAGTCAGCAGGGGATGCTCCGTATATTATACACTTCACATGTACAGTGCATCCACCAGGGGATGCACCATGTATTATACACTTCACATGTACAGGGCAGTCAGCAGGGGATGCTCAGTATATTATACACTTCACATGTACAGGCAGCCACCAGGGGGTGCACCGTGTATTATACACTTCACATGTACAGGGCAGCCACCAGAAGGTGCACCGTGTACTATACACTCCACATGTACAGGGCAGCCACCAGGGGTGAAACGTGTAATATACTCTTCACCTCTTCACATGTACAGGGCAGCCACCAGGGGTGCACCGTGTATTATAGACTTCACATGTACAGGGCAGCCACCAAGGGATGCACTGTATACTATACACTCCACATGTACAGGGTAGCCACCAGGGGGTGCACAGTGTAGTATACACTTCCCCTGCTGACTGCCCTGTACATGTGATGCACCGTGTATTATGCACTTCACATGTACAGGGCATCCAGCAGGGGGTTCACCGTGTATTATACACTTCACATGTACAAGGCAGCCACCAGGGGGTGCACTGTGTACCATACACTCCACATGTACAGGGTAGCCACCAGGGGGTGCACCGTGTATTATACACTTCACATGTACAGGGCAGCCACCAGAAGGTGCACCGTGTACTATACACTCCACATGTACAGGGCAGCCACCAGAAGGTGCACCGTGTACTATACACTCCACATGTACAGGTTAGCCACCAGGGGTGCAACGTGTAATATACTCTTCACCTCTTCACATGTACAGGGCAGCCACCAGGGGTGCACCGTGTATTATACTCGTCACATGTACAGGGCAGCCTCCAGGGGTGCACCGTGTATTATAGACTTCACATGTACAGGGCAGCCACCAAGGGATGCACTGTATACTATACACTCCACATGTACAGGGCAGCCTCCAGGGGTGCAACGTGTAATATACTCTTCACCTCTTCACATGTACAGGGCAGCCACCAGGGGTGCACCGTGTATTATAGACTTCACATGTACAGGGCAGCCACCAGGGGGTGCACCGTGTATTATACTCGTCACATGTACAGGGCAGCCTCCAGGGGTGCACCGTGTATTATAGACTTCACATGTGCAGGGCAGCCACCAAGGGATGCACTGTATACTATACACTCCACATGTACAGGGTAGCCACCAGGGGGTGCACAGTGTAGTATACACTTCCCCTGCTGACTGCCCTGTACATGTGATGCACCGTGTATTATGCACTTCACATGTACAGGGCATCCAGCAGGGGGTTCACCGTGTATTATACACTTCACATGTACAAGGCAGCCACCAGGGGGTGCACTGTGTACCATACACTCCACATGTACAGGGTAGCCACCAGGGGGTGCACCGTGTATTATACACTTCACATGTACAGGGCAGCCACCAGAAGGTGCACCGTGTACTATACACTCCACATGTACAGGGCAGCCACCAGAAGGTGCACCGTGTACTATACACTCCACATGTACAGGTTAGCCACCAGGGGTGCAACGTGTAATATACTCTTCACCTCTTCACATGTACAGGGCAGCCACCAGGGGTGCACCGTGTATTATACTCGTCACATGTACAGGGCAGCCTCCAGGGGTGCACCGTGTATTATATACTTCACATGTACAGAGCATCCACCAGGGGTGCACCGTTTATTAGTCACTTCCCCTGCTGACTGTCCTGTACATGTAATGCACCGTGCATTGAATACTTCACATGTACAGGGCATCCACCAGGGGATACACCATGTATTATACACTTCACATGTACAGGGCAGCCACCAGGGGGTGCTATGTATTATACTCTTCACATGTACAGGGCAGCCACCAGGGGTGCACCGTGTATTATATACTTCACATGTGCAGAGCATCCACCAGGGGTGCACCGTGTATTATACACTCCACATGTACAGGGCAGCCACCAGGGGTGCACCGTGTATTAGTCACTTCCCCTGCTGACTGTCCTGTACATGTGATGCACCGTGTATTATACACTTAACATGTACAGGGCAGCCACCAGGGGATGCACCATGTATTGTACACTCCACATGTACAGGGCAGTCAGCAGGGGATGCACCGTATATTATACACTTCACATGTACAGGGCATCCACCAGGAGTGCACCGTGTATTAGTCACTTCCCCTGCTGACTGCCTTGTACATGTGATTCACCGTGTATTATACACTCCACATGTACAGGGCAGCCACCAGGGGTGCACCGTGTATTATACACTTCACATATACAGGGTAACCACCAGGGGGTGTACCATGTATTATACTCTTCACATATACAGGGTAACCACCAGGGAGTGTACCATGTATTATACTCTATACATGTACAGGGCAGCCACCAGGGGGTGCACCGTGTACTATACACTCCACATGTACAGGGTAGCCACCAGGGGGTGTACCATGTATTATACTCTTCACATGTACAGGGCAGCCACCAGGGGTGCACCGTGTATTATAAACTTCACATGTACAGAGCATCCACCAGGGGTACACCGTGTATTATACATTCCACATGTACAGGGCAGCCACCAGGTGGTGCACCGTGTATTATACTCTTCACATGTACAGGGCATCCACCAGGGGTGCACCGTGTATTAGTCACTTCCCCTGCTGACTGTCGTGTACATGTGATGTACCGTGTATTGAATACTTCACATGTACAGGGCATCCACCAGGGGATGCACCATGTATTATACACTTCACATGTACAGGGCATCCACCAGGGGATGCACCATGTATTATACACTTCACATGTACAGGGCAGCCACCAGGGGATGCACCGTATATTATACACTTCACATGTACAGGGCATCCACCAGGGGGTTTACCAAGTATTATACATTTCACATGTACAGGGTAGCCACCAGGGGGTGCACTGTGCATTATACACTTCCCCTGCTGACTGCCCTGTACATGTGATGCACCGTGCATTATACACTTCACATGTACAGGGCAGCCACCGGAGGGTGCACCGTGTATAATACACTTCACATGTACAGGGCATCCACCAGGGGATGCACCATGTATTATACTCTTCACATGTACAGGGCAGCCACCAGGGGGTGCACCGTGTACTATACACTCCACATGTACAGGGTAGCCACCAGGGGGTGCACCGAGTAGTATACACCTACCTTGCTGACTGCCCTGTACATGTGATGCACCGTGTATTATACACTCCACATGTACAGGGCAGCCACCAGGGGGTGCACCGTGTATTATACACTTCATATGTACAGGGCAGCCACCAGGGGGTGCACCGTGTATTATAGACTTCACATGTACAGGGCAGCCACCAGGGGTGCACCGTGTATTATACACTTCACATGTACAGGGCAGCCACCAGGGGGTGCATCGTGTATTATAGACTTCACATGTACAGGGCAGCCACCAGGGGTGCACCGTGTATTATACACTCCACATGTACAGGTCATCCACCAGGGGATGCACCGTGTATTATACACTTACCTGTTACGAGGGGGACCCGGGGAAGCGTGCCAAGATGGGGAATGGACAGCTTCCGCCGGTCAAGGTCCACTGTGCGGTGTAAGGGACCGCTGCTATGGTGGGTGAAGAGTGGGCGGGTTGCTGCTAGCGATCGTCTGGAATGTCACAGACGATCTATGTACACCGGTCTGCCCTAACCCGTGTGGGTTGTATGGCAGGGATCACACGGCTCGGTGTACCTGTTGCACGGGGAAGCACAGAGGTGCCCACGCACGTGTGCCAGTGGAAGTCACGAGAATATGGCACGAGGGTAGCACAGAGGTGCCCACGCACGTGTGCTTTCAATAACCAGGTGAGTCCAGTGGAGACTCGAGGAGCTCACCTGGGACAGGAACACGGCCTGTAGAAGGAGCTACTGCCGGAGCAGCAAGGCAGGGACACGGCCTGCAAACCAGGTGCTGCCTAAGCAGCAAGGGCCAAGCCCACAGAAGAAGATAATGCCTGAGCAGTGGCGTGGCAGCACGCTGCCAGACATCCAAACATAGAAGGACGGTCGCGCGCCGCCATGATGGCAGGAGGAGCTTTTAAGGAGGTGTAGCTCCAGCCAAGGGCGGGCGCGAGGCGGAGATGACGGACTTGACCCAATCAGGATCCACGACATCCCAGCCTGGCCAGTCAGGATTCACCACGTCACCAGCCTTGTCATCAAGCCGTGTGACGTCAGTGGGCGAATCAGGATCCACCAAGCATAGCACATGCTCACTCTCCTGCCTCTGGGAAATAGAGGCGGGATCCTCGGTCTCACAATGTGTAGAGATAACGGGAGTCTCACTGCTTCCCTGAGCAGCAAATCTCTGCACATTGCGCAACCTCAGAGACCTTCGAGGCTGCTGAGCAGGAGGAGCTGTGGCAGGCAAGGAATGGGAGACCGCCTCATTTCTTGCAACAGGAGTACCACTAGGTGTCACCCTTGTGCTGCCTCTCTGAGGAGGTTTCTCCTGCACTCTGCGCAGTCTGGCAGACCTTCGGCGCTGCGGAGCAGGAGCGCTCGTGGCAGGCAAGGAGACTGTCTGATTCCTTGCCACAGGAGAGCCACGAGGTGTAACACTTACCCTTCTGACTTCCCTGTACATATGATACACCATGTTTTATGAAATTCACATGTACAAGGCATCCACCAGGGGGTGCACCGTGTATTATACACTTCACATGTACAGGGCAGCCACCAGGGGGGGCACCGTGCATTATACACTTCCCCTGCTGACTGCCCTGTACATGTGATGCACCGTGTATTATACACTCCACATGTACAGGGCATCCACCAGGGGGTGCACCGTGTATTATACTCTTCACATGTACAGGGAAGCCTCCAGGGGTGCACAGTGTATTATAGACTTCACATGTACAGGGCATCCACCAGGGAATGCACCATGTATTATACACTTCACATGTACAGGGTAACCACCAGGGGGTGCACTGTGTATTATACACTTCCCCTGCTGACTGCACTGTACATGTGATGCACCGTGTATTATACACTTACCCTTCTGACTGCCCTGTACATGTGATGCACCATGTATTATGCACTTCACATGTACAGGGCATCCACCGTGTATTATACACTTCACATGTACAGGGCAGTCACCACGGGTGCACCGTGTATTATACTCTTCACATGTACAGGGCAGCCACCAGGGGGTGCACCGTGTACTATACAATTCACATGTACAGGGCATCCACCAGGGGGTTCACCGTGTATTATACACTTCACATGTACAGGGCAGCCACCAGGGGGTGCACCGTGTACTATACACTCCACATGTACAGGGCAGCAACCAAGGGGTGCACCGTGTACTATACACTCCACATGTACAGGGCAGCCACCAGGGGGTGCACTATGTATTATACACTTCATATGTACAGGGTAGCCACCAGGGGTTGCACCGTGTATTATAGACTTCCCCTGCTGACTGCCCTGTACATGTGATGCACCATGTATTATGCACTTCACATGTACAGGGCATCCACCAGGGGGTGCACCGTGTATTATACTCTTCACATGTACAGGGCAGCCACCAGGGGGTGCACCGTGTATTATACTCTTCACATGTACAAAGCATCCACCAGGGGTGCACCGTGTATTATACACTCCACATGTACAGGGCAGTCACCAGGGGGTGCACTGTGTATTGTACACTTCACATGTACAGGGCATCCACCAGGAGATGCACCATGTATTATACACTTCACATGTACAGGGCATCCACCAGGGGGTGCACCGTGTACTATACAATTCACATGCACAGGGCAGCCACCAGGGGGTGCACCGTGTATTATACAATTCACATGTACAGGGCAACCACCAGAGGCTGCACCATGTATTATACAATTCACATGTACAGGGCAGCCACCAGGGGGTGCACCGTGTATTATACACTTACCCTTCTGACTGCCCTGTATATGTGATGCACCATGTATTATGCACTTCACATGTACAGGGCATTCACCAGGGGGTGCACTGTGTATTATACACTTCACATGTACAGGGCAACCACCAGAGGCTGCACCATGTATTATACAATTCACATGTACAGGGCAGCCACCAGGGGGTGCACCGTGTATTATACACTTACCCTTCTGACTGCCCTGTACATGTGATGCACCATGTATTATGCACTTCACATGTACAGGGCAGCCACCAGGGGGTGCACCGTGTATTATACATTCCACATGTACAGGGCATCCACCAGGAGATGCACCATGTATTATACACTCCACATGTACAGGGCAGTCACCAGGGGGTGAACTGTGTATTGTACACTTCACATGTACAGTGCATCCACCAGGGGATGCACCATGTATTATACACTTCACATGTACAGGGCAGTCAGCAGGGGATGCTCAGTATATTATACACTTCACATGTACAGGGCATCCACCAGGGGGTTCACCGTCTATTATACACTTCACATGTACAGGGCAGCCACCAGGCGGTGCACCGTGTACTATACACTCCACATGTACAGAGCAGCCACCAGGGGGTGCACCGTGTACTATACAGTTCACATGTACAGGGCAGCCACCAGGGGGTGCACCGTGTATTATACTCTTCACATATACAGGGCAGCCCCGAGGGGTGCACCGTGTACTATATACTTCACATGTACAAAGCATCCACCAGGGGTGCACTGTGTATTATACACTTCACATGTACAGGGCAGCCACCAGGTGGTGCACCGTATATTGTATACTTCACATGCACACGGCAGCCACCAGGGGTGCATCGTGTATTATACTCATCACACGTACAGAGCAGCCACCAGTGGGTGCACCGTGTATTATATACTTCACATGTACAGGGCAGTCAGCAGGGGATGCTCCGTATATTATACACTTCACATGTACAGGGCATCCACCAGGGCATGCACCATGTATTATACACTCCACATGTACAGGGCATCCACCAGGGCATGCACCATGTATTATACACTTCACATGTACACGGCAGCCAGTTCACCGTGTATTATACACTTCACATGTACAGGGCATCCACCAGAGGGTGCACTGTGTACTATACACTCCACATGTACAGGGCAGCCATGTACCGTGTATTATACATTTCCCCTGCTGACTGCCCTGTACATGTGATGCACCGTGTATTATACACTCCACATGTACAGGGCAGCCACCAGGGGATGCACCGTGTACTAGTCACTTCCCATGCTGACTGCCCTGTACATGTGATGCACCGTGTATTATATACTTCACATGTACAGGGCAGTCAGCAGGGGATGCACCATGTATTATACACTTCACATGTACAGGGCAGTCAGCAGGGGATGCACCATGTATTATACACTTCACATGTACAGGGCAGCCACAAGGGGGTGCACCGTGTATTATACTCTTACCCTTCTGCCTGCCCTGTACATGTGATGCACCGTGTATTATATACTTCACATGTACAGGGCATCCACCAGGGCATGCACCATGTATTATACACTTCACATGTACAGGGCATCCACCAGGGCATGCACCATGTATTATACACTTCACATGTACAGGGCAGTCACCAGGGGGTGCACCGTGTATTATACACTCCACATGTACAGGGCAGCCACCAGGGGGTGCACCGTGTATTATACTCTTCACATGTACAGAGCATCCACCAGGAGATGCACCATGTATTATACACTTCACATGTACAGGGCATCCACCAGGGGTGCACCGTGTATTAGTCACTTCCCCCGCTGACTGCCCTGTACATGTGATGCACCGTGTATTATATACTTCACATGTACAGGGCATCCACCAAAGGATGCAGCATGTATTATACACTCCACATGTACAGGGCATCCACCAGGGATGCACCATGTATTATACTCTTCACATGTACAGGGCAGCCACCAGGGATGCACCATGTATTCTACACTTCACATGTACAGGGCAGCCACCAGGGATGCACCATGTATTCTACACTTCACATGTACAGGGCAGCCACCAGAGGTGCACCGTGTATTATACTCTTCACATGTACAGGGCATCCACCAGGGGTGCACCGTGTATTATACACTCCACATGTACAGGGCAGCCACCAGGGGGTGCACCGTGTATTATACACTCCACATGTACAGGGTAGCCACCAGGGGGTGCACCGTGTACTATACACTCCACATGTACAGGGTAGCCACCAGGGGGTGCACCGTGTATTATACACTTCCCCTGCTGACTGACCTGTACATGTGATGCACCGTGCATTATACACTCCACATGTACAGGGCAGCCACCAGGGGGTGCACCGTGTATTATACACTTCACATGTACAGGGCAGCCACCAGGGGTGCACCGTGTTTTATATACTTCACATGTACAGAGCATCCACCAGGGGTGCACCGTGTATTATACACTCCACATGTACAGGGCATCCACCAGGGGGTTCACCGAGTATTATACACTTCACATGTACAGGGCAGCCACCAGGGGTGCACCGTGTATTATACTCTTCACTTGTACAGGGCATCCACCAGGGGTGCACCGTGTATTAGTCACTTCCCCTGCTGACTGTCCTGTACATGTGATGCACCGTGTATTATATACTTCACATGTACAGGGCATCCACCAGGGGGTTCACCGAGTATTATACACTTCACCTGTACAGGGCAGACACAAGGGGTGCACCGTGTATTATAGACTTCACATGTACAGGGCAGCCACCAGGGGTGCACCGTGTATTATACACTTCACATGTACAGGGCAGACACAAGGGGTGCACCGTGTATTATAGACTTCACATGTACAGGGCAGTCACCAGGGGATGCACCATGTATTATACTCTTCACATGTACAGGGCAGCCACCAGGGGGTGCACCGTGTATTATACACTCCACATGTACAGGGCATCCACCAGGGGTGCACCGTGGATTAAACACTTCACATGTACAGAGCATCCACCAGGGGTGCACCGTGTATTATACACTTCACATGTACAGGGCAGCTACCAGGGGGTGCACCGTGTATTGTACTCTTCACATGTACAGGGCAGCCACCAGGGGGTGCACCGTGTATTATACTCTTCACATGTACAGGGCAGTCACCAGGGGATGCACCATGTATTATACACATCACATGTACAGGGCAGCCACCAGGGGGTGCACCGTGTACTATACACTCCACATGTACAGGGTAGCCACCAGGGGGTGCACCGTGTATTATACACTTCCCTTGCTGACTGCCCTGTACATGTGATGCACCGTGTATTATACACTCCACATGTACAGGGCAGCCACCAGGGGGTGCACCATGTATTATACTCTTCACATGTACAAGGCAGCCACCAGGGGGTGCACTGTGTATTATACTCTTCACATGTACAGAGCATCCACCAGGGGTGCACCGTGTATTATACACTTCACATGTACAGGGCAGTCACCAGGGGATGCACCATGTATTATACACTCCACATGTACAGGGTAGCCACCAGGGGGTGCACCATGTATTAGTCACTTCCCCTGCTGACTGTCCTGTACATGTGATGCACCGTGTATTATATACTTCACATGTACAGGGCATCCACCAGGGGATGCACCATGTATTATACTCTTTACATGTACAGGGCAGCCACAAGGGGTGCACCGTGTATTATAAACTTCACATGTACAGAGCATCCACCAGGGGTGCACCGTGTATTATACACGCCACATGTACAGGGCAGCCACCAGGGGGTGCACCGTGTATTATACACTTCACATGTACAGGGCAGCCACCAGGGGGTGCACCATGTATTATACACTTCACATGTACAGGGCAGCCACCAGGGGTGCACCGTGTATTATAAACTTCACATGTACAGAGTATCCACCAGGGGTGCACCGTGTATTATACACTCCACATGTACAGGGCAGCCACCAGGTGGTGCACCGTGTATTATACACTCCACATGTACAGAGCATCCACCAGGGGTGCAACGTGTATTATACACTTCACATGTACAGGGCATCCACCAGGGGTGCACTGTGTATTATACACTTCACATGTACAGGGCATCCACAAGGGGTGCACCGTGTATTAGTCACTTCCCCTGCTGACTGCCCTGTACATATGATGCACCGTGTATTATATACTTCACAGGTACAGGGCAGCCACCAGGAGATGCACCATGTATTATACACTTCACATGTACAGGGCAGTCAGCAGGGGATACTCCGTATATTATACACTTACCCTTCTGACTTCCCTGTACATATGATGCACCATGTTTTATGAAATTCACATGTACAGGGCATCCACCAGGGGGTTCACCGAGTATTATACTCTTCACATGTACAGGGCAGCCACCAGGGGTGCACTGTGTATTATATACTTCACATGTACAGGGCATCCACCAGAGGATGCACCATGTATTATACACTTCACATGTATAAGGCAGTCACCAGGGGGTGCACCGTGTATTATACTCTTCACATGTACAGGGCAGTCACCAGTGGTGCACCGTATATTATACACTTCACATATACAGGGCAGCCACCAGGGGGTGCACCGTGTATTATACACTCCACATGTACAGGGCAGCCACCAGGGTATGCACCATGTATTATACACTTCACATGTACAAGGCAGCAACAAGGGGGTGCACCGTGTACTATACACTTCACATGTACAGGGCAGCCACCAGGGGGTGCACCGTGTACTATACAATCCACATGTACAGGGTAGCCACCAGGGGGTGCACCGTGTACTATACACTCCACATGTACAGGGTAGCCACCAGGGGGGGCACCGTGTATTATACACTTCCCCTGCTGACTGCCCTGTACATGTGATGCACCGTATATTATACACTTCACATGTACAGGGCAGTCAGCAGGGGATGCTCCGTATATTATCCACTTCACATGTACAGGGCAGCCACCAGGGGGTGCACCGTGTACTATACAATCCACATGTACAGGGCAGCCACCAGGGGTGCACCGTGTATTATACACTCCACATGTACAGGGCATCCACCAGGGGGTGCACCATGTATTATACACTTCCCCTGCTGACTGCCCTGTACATGTGATGCACCACGTATTATACACTCCACATGTACAGGGCAGCCACCAGGGGGTGCACCATGTATTATACACTTCCCCTGCTGACTGCCCTGTACATGTGATGCACCGTGTATTATACACTCCACATGTACAGGGCAGCCACCAGGGGGTGCACAGTGTATTATACACTTCACATGTACAGGGCCGCCACCAGGGGGTGCACCGTGTATTATACACTTCACATGTACAGGGCATCCACCAGGGGTGCACCGTGTATTAGTCACTTCCCCTGCTGACTGCCCTGTACATGTGATGCACCGTGTATTATACACTCCACATGTACAGGGCAGACACAAGGGGTGCACCGTGTATTATACTCTTCACATGTACAGGGCAGTCACCAGGGGTGCACCGTGTATTATACACTTCCCCTGCTGACTGCCCTGTACATGTGATGCACCGTGTATTATACACTCCACATGTACAGGGCAGCCACCAGGGGGTGCACAGTGTATTATACACTTCACATGTACAGGGCCGCCACCAGGGGGTACACCGTGTATTATATTCTTCACATGTACAGGGCAGCCACCAGGGGGTGCACCTTGTATTATACTCTTCACATGTACAGGGTAGCCACCAGGGGGTGCACCGTGTATTATACACTCCACATGTACAGGGCACCCAACAGGGGTGCACAGTGTATTAGTCACTTCCCCTGCTGACTGCCCTGTACATGTGATGCACCGTGTATTATACACTCCACATGTACAGGGCAGACACAAGGGGTGCACCGTGTATTATACACTTCCCCTGCTGACTGCCCTGTACATGTGATGCACCGTGTATTATACACTCCACATGTACAGGGCATCCACCAGGGGATGCACCATGTATTATACACTTCACATGTACAGGGCAGTCACCAGGGGATGCACCATGTATTATAATCTTCACATGTACAGGGCAGCCACCAAGGGGTGCACCGTGTATTATACACTTCCCCTGCTGACTGCCCTGTACATGTGATGCACCGTATATTATACACTTCACATGTACAGGGTAGCCACCAGGGGGTTCACCGTGCATTATACACTTCCCCTGCTGACTGCCCTGTACATGTGATGCACCGTGTATTATACACTCCACATGTACAGGGCATCCACCAGGGGGTTCACCGAGTATTATACACTTCACATGTACAGGGCATCCACCAGGGGTTCACCGAGTATTATACACTTCACATGTACAGGGCAGACACAAGGGGTGCACCGTGTATTATATACTTCACATGTACAGGGCAGCCACCAGGGGGTGCACCGTGTATTATACTCTTCACATGTACAGGGCAGTCACCAGGGGTGCATCGTGTATTATACACTTCACATATACAGGGCAGCCACCAGGGGTGCACCGTGTATTAGTCACTTCCCCTGCTGACTGCCCTGTACATGTGATGAACCGTGTATTATACACTCCACATGTACAGGGCATCCACCAGGGGTGCACCGTGTATTAGTCACTTCCCCTACTGACTGCCCTGTACATGTGATGCACCGTGTTTTATATACTTCACATGTACAGAGCATCCACCAGGGGTGCACCGTGTATTATACACTGCACATGTACATGGCAGTCAGCAGGGGATACTCCGTATATTATACACTTCACATGTACAGGGCAGTCACCAGGGGGTGCACCATGTATTATACACTTCACATGTACAGGGCATCCACCAGGGGATGCACCATGTATTATACTCTTCACATGTACAGGGCAGTCAGCAGGGGATGCACCATGTATTATACACTTCACATGTACAGGGCAGTCAGCAGGGGATGCACCGTATATTATACACTTCACATGTACAGGGCATCCACCAGGGGTTGCACCATGTATTATACACTGCACATGTACAGGGCATCCACCAGGGGTGCACCGTGTATTAGTCACTTCCCCTGCTGACTGCCCTGTACATGTGATGCACCGTGTATTATATACTTCACATGTACAGAGCATCCACCAGGGGTGCACCGTGTATTATACACTGCACATGTACATGGCAGTCAGCAGGGGATACTCCGTATATTATACACTTCACATGTACAGGGCATCCACCAGGGGATGCACCATGTATTATACTCTTCACATGTACAGGGCAGCCACCAGGGGGTGCACCATGTATTATACTCTTCACATGTACAGGGCAGCCACCAGGGGTGCACCGTGTATTATATACTTCACATGTACAGAGCATCCACCAGGGGTACACCGTGTATTATACACTTCACATGTACAGGGCAGTCACCAGGGGATGCACCATGTATTATACACTTCACATGTACAGGGCAATCAGCAGGGGATGCACCGTATATTATACACTTCACATGTACAGGGCAGCCACCAGGGGATGCACCATGTATTATACACTTCACATGTACAGGGCATCCACCAGGGGTGCACAGTGTATTAGTCACTTCCCCTGCTGACTGCCCTGTACATGTGATGCACCGTGTATTACCGTATACACTCCACATGTACAGGGCAGCCACCAGGGGGTGCACCGTGTATTATACACTTCACATGTACAGGGCAGCCACCAGGGGGGCACCGTACATTATACACTTCCTCTGCTGACTGCCCTGTACATGTGATGCACCGTGTATTATATACTTCACATGTACAGAGCATCCACCAGGGGTGCACCGTGTATTATACACTTCACATGTACAGGGCAGCCACCAGGGGGTGCACCGTGTATTATACTCTTCACATGTACAGGGCAGCCACCAGGGGGTGCACCGTGTATTATACATTCTACATGTACAGGGCAGCCACCAGGGGTGCACCGTGTATTATATACTTCACATGTACAGAGCATCCACCAGGGGATGCACCGTGTATTATACACTCCACATGTACAGGGCAGCCACCAGAGGGTGCACCGTGCATTATACACTTCACATGTACAGGGCAGCCACCAGAGGGTGCACCGTGTATTATACACTTCACATGTACAGGGCATCCACCAGGGGATGCACCATGTATTATACTCTTCACATGTACAGGGCAGCCCCCAGTGGGTGCACCGTGTACTATACACTCCACATGTACAGGGTAGCCACCAGGGGGTGCACTGTGTATTATACACTTCCCTTGCTGACTGCCCTGTACATGTGATGCACCGTGTATTATACACTCCACATGTACAGGGCAGCCACCAGGGGGGGCACCGTACATTATACACTTCCCCTGCTGACTGCCCTGTACATGTGATGCACCGTGTATTATACACTCCACATGTACAGGGCAGCCACCAGGGGTGCACCGTGTATTATATACTTCACATGTACAGAGCATCCACCAGGGGTGCACCGTGTATTATACACTTCACATGTACAGGGCAGCCACCAGGGGGTGCACCGTGTATTATACTCTTCACATGTACAGGGCAGCCACCAGGGGGTGCACCGTGTACTATACACTCCACATGTACAGGGTAGCCACCAGGGGGTGCACCGTGTATTATACACTTCCCTTGCTGACTGCCCTGTACATGTGATGCACCGTGTATTATACACTCCACATGTACAGGGCAGCCACCAGGGGGGGCACCGTACATTATACACTTCCCCTGCTGACTGCCCTGTACATGTGATGCACCGTGTATTATACACTCCACATGTACAGGGCAGCCACCAGGGGTGCACCGTGTATTATATACTTCACATGTACAGAGCATCCACCAGGGGTGCACCGTATATTATACACTCCACATGTACAGGGTAGCCACCAGGGGGTGCACCGTGTATTATACACTTCACATGTACAGGGCAGTCAGCAGGGGATGCACCGTATATTATACACTTCACATGTACAGGGCAGTCACCAGGGGGTGCACCGTGTATTATACACTCCACATGTACAGGGTAGCCACCAGGGGGTGCACCGTGTATTATACACTTCCCTTGCTGACTGCCCTGTACATGTGATGCACCGTGTATTATATACTTCACATGTATAGGGCATCCACCAGGGGATGCACCATGTATTAAACACTTCACATGTACAGGGCAGTCAGCAGGGGATGCACCGTATATTATACACTTCACATGTACAGGACAGTCACCAGGGGGTGCACCGTGTATTATACACTCCACATGTACAGGGTAGCCACCAGGGGGTGCACCGTGTATTATACACTTCCCTTGCTGACTGCCCTGTACATGTGATGCACCGTGTATTATATACTTCACATGTATAGGGCATCCACCAGGGGATGCACCATGTATTATACACTTCACATGTACAGGGCAGCCACCAGGGGGTGCACCGTGTATTAAACACTTAACCTTCTGACTGCCCTGTACATATGATGCACCATGTTTTATGCAATTCACATGTACAGGGCAGGCACCAGGGGGGCTCCGTGTATTATACACTTCACATGTACAGGGCATCCACCAGGGGGTGCACCGTGTATTATACTCTTCACATGTACAGGGCATCCACCAGGGGTGCACCGTGTATTATACACTTACCCTTCTGACTTCCCTGTACATATGATGCACCATGTTTTATGAAATTCACATGTACAGGGCATCCATTAGGGGGTGCACCGTGTATTATACACTCCACATGTACAGGGCAATCACCAGGGGTGCACCGTGTATTATACACTTCACATGTACAGGGCAGCCACCAGGGGTGCACTGTGTATTATATACTTCACATGTACAGAGCATCCACCAGGGGTGCACCGTGTATTATACACTTCACATGTACAGAGCAGCCACCAGGGGGTTCACCGAGTATTATACACTTCACATGTACAGGGCAGACACCAGTGGGTGCACCGTGTATTATACACTTCACATGTACAGGGCAGCCACCAGGGGGTGCACCGTGTATTATACTCTTCACATGTACAGGGCAGTCACCAGGGGTGCACCGTGTATTATACACTCCACATGTACAGGGCATCCACCAGGGGTGCACCGTGTATTATACACTCCACATGTACAGAGCATCCACCAGGGGTGCACCGTGTATTAGTCACTTCACATGTACAGGGCAGTCAGCAGGGGATGCTCCGTATATTATACACTTCACATGTACAGGGCAGTCAGCAGGGGATGCTCCGTATATTATACTCTTCACATGTACAGGGAAGACACCAGGGGATGCACCATGTATTATACACTTCACATGTACAGGGCAGCCACCAGGGGTTGCACCATGTATTATACACTTCACATGTACAGGGCATCCACCAGGGGCTGCACCGTGTATTATACACTTCACATGTACAGGGCAGTCACCAGGGGATGCACCGTGTACTATACACTCCACATGTACAGGGTAGCCACCAGGGGGTGCACCGTGTATTATACACTCACATGTACAGGGCATCCACCAGGGGCTGCACCGTGTATTATACACTTCACATGTACAGGGCAGCCACCAGGGGGTGCACCGTGTATTATACACTTCACATGTACAGGGCAGCCACCAGGGGTGCACCGTGTATTATAAACTTCCCCTGCTGACTGCACTGTACATGTGATGCACCGTGTATTATACACTCCACATGTACAGGGCAGCCACCAGGGGGTGCACCGTGAACTATAAACTCCACATGTACAGGGCAGCCACCAGGGGGTGCACCGTGTATTATACAATTCGCATGTACAGGGCAGCCACCAGGGGGTGCACCGTGTATTATACTCTTCACATGTACAGGGAAGCCACTAGGGGTGCACCGTGTATTATATACTTCACATGTACAGGGCAGCCACCAGTGGTGCACCGTGTATTATATACTTCACATGTACAGGGCATCCACCAGGGGGTGCACCGTGTACTATACACTCCACATGCACAGGATAGCAACCAGGGGGCGCACCATGTATTATACACTTCACATGTACAGGGCAGCCACCAGGGGGTGCACCATGTATTATTTACTTCACATGTACAGGGCAGCCACCAGGGGGTGCACCGTGTATTATACACTTCACATGTACAGGGCAGCCACCAGGGGGTGCACCATGTATTATACACTACACATGTACAGGGCAGTCACCAGGGGGTGCACCATGTATTATACACTTCACATGTACAGGGCAGTCACCAGGGGATGCACCGTGTATTATACACTCCACATGTTCAGGGCAGTCACCAGGGGTGCACCGTGTATTATACATTTCACATGTACAGGGCAGCCACCAGGGGTGCACTGTGTATTATATACTTCACATGTACAGAGCATCCACCAGGGGTGCACCGTGTATTATACACTTCACATGTACAGAGCAGCCACCAGGGGGTTCACCGAGTATTATACACTTCACATGTACAGGGCATCCACCAGGGCTGCACCGTGTATTATACACTTCACATGTACAGGGCAGACACCAGTGGGTGCACTGTGTATTATACACTTCACATGTACAGGGCAGCCACCAGGGGGTGCACCGTGTATTATACACTCCACATGTACAGGGCAGCCACCAGGGGGTGCACCGTGTATTATACACTTCACATGTACAGGGCAGCCACCAGGGGGTGCACCGTGTATTATACTCTTCACATGTACAGGGCAGTCACCAGGGGTGCACCGTATATTATACACTTCACATGTACAGGGTATCCACCAGGGGATGCACCGTGTATGATACACTCCACATGTAGAGGGCAGCCACCAGGGGGGCACCGTGTATTATACACTTCACATGTACAGGGCAGCCAACAGGGGGTGCACCGTGTATTATACACTCCACATGTACAGGGCAGCCACCATGGGTGCACCGTGTATTATAGACTTCACATGTACAGGGCATCCACCAGGGGTGCACCGTGTATTATAGACTTCACATGTACAGGGCATCCACCAGGGGTGCACCGTGTATTATACACTTCCCATGTACAGGGCATCCACCAGGGGTGCACCGTGTATTATAGACTTCACATGTACAGGGCAGCCACCAGGGGTGCACCGTGTATTATACACTTCCCATGTACAGGGCATCCACCAGGGGTGCACCGTGTATTATAGACTTCACATGTACAGGGCAGCCACTAGGGGGTGCACCATGTATTATACTCTTCACATGTACAGGGCAGCCACCAGGGGTGCACCGTGTATTATACACTCCACATGACGAGGGCAGCCACCAGGGGGTGCACTGTGTGTTGTACACTTCACATGTACAGGGTAATCAGCAGGGGATGCACCGTGTACTATACACTTCCCATGTACAGGGCAGACACCAGGGGGTTCACCGTGTATTATACACTTCACATCACATGTACAGGGCAGCCACCAGGGGGTGCACCGTGTACTATACACTCCACATGTACAGGGTAGCCACCAGGGGGTGCACCGTGTATTATACACTTCCCCTGCTGACTGCCCTGTACATGTTATGCACCGTGTATTATACACTCCACATGTACAGGGCAGCCACCAGGGAGTGCACCGTGAGTTATACACTTCACATGTACAGGGCAGCCACCAGGGAGTGCACCGTGTATTATACACTTCCCCTTCTGACTGCCCTGTACATGTTATGCACCGTGTATTATACACTCCACATGTACAGGGCAGCCACCAGGGGGTGCACCGTGAGTTATACACTTCACATGTACAGGGCAGCCACCAGAGGGTGCACCGTGCATTATACACTTCACATGTACAGAGCATCCACCAGGGGATGCACCATGTATTATACACTTCACATGTACAGGGCAGCCACCAGGGGGTGCACCGTGTATTATACACTTCACATGTACAGGGCAGCCACCAGGGTGTGCACTGTGAATTGTACACTTCACATGTACAGGGCAGCCACCAGGGGTGCACTGTGTATTATACACTTCAAATGTACAGGGCAGCCACCAGGGGGTGCACCGTGTATTATAGACTTCACATGTACAAGGCATTCACCAGGGGGTGCACCGTGTATTAGTCACTTCCCCTGCTGACTGCCCTGTACATGTGATGCACCGTGTATTATACTCTTCACATGTACAGGGCATCCACCAGGGGATACACCGTGTATTACACACTTCACATGTACAGGGCAGCCACCAGGGGGTGCACCGTGTATTATACACTTCACATGTACAGGGCAGCCACCAGGGGGGGCACCGTGCATTATACACTTCCCCTGCTGACTGCCCTGTACATTTGATGCACCATGTATTATACACTCCACATGTACAGGGCAGCCACCAGGGGGTGCACCGTGTATTATACACTTCACATGAACAGGGCCGCCACCAGGGGGTGCACCGTGTATTATACACTTCACATGTACAGGGCAGCCACCAGGGGTGCACCGTGTATTATATACTTCACATGTACAGAGCATCCACCAGGGGTGCACCGTGTATTATACACTCCACATGTACAGGGCAGCCACCAGGGGGTGCACAGTGTATTAGTCACTTCCCCTGCTGACTGCCCTGTACATGTGATGCACCATGTATTATACTCTTCACATGTACAGGGCAGCCACCAGGGGGTGCACCGTGGATTATACACTTCACATGTACAGGGCATCCACCAGGGGGTGCACCGTGTATTATACACTCCACATGTACAGGGCAGCCACCACGGGTGCACCGTGTATTATACTCTTCACATGTACAGGGCATCCACCAGGGGATGCACCGTATATTATACACTTCACATGTACAGGGCATCCACCAGGGGGTTTACCAAGTATTATACACTTCACATGTACAGGGTAGCCACCAGGGGGTGCACTGTGCATTATACACTTCCCCTGCTGACGGCCCTGTACATGTGATGCACCGTGCATTATACACTTCACATGTACAGGGCAGCCACCAGGGGGTGCACCGTGTACTATACACTCCACGTGTACAGGGTAGCCACCAGGGGGTGCACCGTGTATTATACACTTCCCTTGCTGACTGCCCTGTACATGTGATGCACCGTGTATTATACACTCCACATGTACAGGGCAGCCACCAGGGGGTGCACCGTGTATTATACACTTCACATGTACAGGGCAGCCACCAGGGGGTGCACCGTGTATTATAGACTTCACATGTACAGGGCAGCCACCAGGGGTGCACCGTGTATTATACACTCCACATGTACAGGGCATCCACCAGGGGATGCACCATGTATTATACACTTCACATGTACAGGGCATCCACCAGGAGATGCACCGTGTATTATACACTTACCCTTCTGACTTCCCTGTACGTATGATACACCATGTTTTATGAAATTCACATGTACAGGGCAGCCACCAGGGGGTGCACCGTGTATTATATACTTCACATGTACAGAGCATCCACCAGGGGTGCACCGTGTATTAGTCACTTCCCCTGCTGACTGTCCTGTACATGTGATGCACCGTGTATTGAATACTTCACATGTACAGGGCAGCCACCAGGGGGTGCACCATGTATTATACTCTTCACATGTACAGGGCAGCCACCAGGGGTGCACCGTGTATTATATACTTCCCTTGCTGACTGCCCTGTGCATGTGATGCACCGTGTATTATACACTCCACATGTACAGGGCAGCCACCAGGGGGGTGCACCATGTATTATACTCTTCACATGCACAGGGCAGCCACCAGGTGGTGCACCGTGTATTATACTGTTCACATGTATAGGGCAGCCACCAAGGGATGCACCATGTATTGTACACTTCACATGTACAGGGCAGTCAGCAGGGGATGCACCGTATATTATACACTTCACATGTACAGGGCATCCACCAGGAGTGCACCGTGTATTAGTCACTTCCCCTGCTGACTGCCTTGTACATGTGATGCACCGTGTACTATACACTCCACATGTACAGGGTAGCCACCAGGGGGTGCACCGTGTATTATACACTTCACATGTACAGGGTAGCCACCATGGGGTGCACCGTGTACTATACACTCCACATGTACACGGTAGCCACCAGGGGGTGCACCGTGTATTATACACTTCACATGTACAGGGCAGCCACCAGGGGTGCACCGTGTATTATAAACTTCACATGTACAGAGCATCCACCAGGGGTGCACAGTGTATTATACTCTTCACATGTACAGGGCATCCACCAGAGGTGCACCGTGTATTAGTCACTTCCCCTGCTGACTGTCCTGTACATGTGATGCATCATGTATTGAATACTTCACATGTACAGGGCAGCCACAAGGGGATGCACCATCTATTATACACTTCACATGTACAGGGCATCCACCAGGGGATGCACCATGTATTATACTCTTCACATGTACAGGGCAGCCACCAGGGGGTGCACCGTGTACTATACACTCCACATGTACAGGGTAGCCACCAGGGGGTGCACCGTGTATTATACACTTCCCTTGCTGACTGCCCTGTACATGTGATGCACCGTGTATTATACACTCCACATGTACAGGGCAGCCACCAGAGGGTGCGCCGTGCATTATACACTTCACATGTACAGGGCATCCACCAGGGGGTGCACCGTGTACTATACACTCCACATGTACAGGGTAGCCACCAGGGGGTGCACCGTGTATTATACACTTCCCTTGCTGACTGCCCTGTACATGTGATGCACCGTGTATTATACACTCCATATGTACAGGGCAGCCACCAGGGGGTGCACCGTGTATTATACACTTCACATGTACAGGGCAGCCACCAGGGGTGCACCGTGTATTATACACTCCACATGTACAGGGCATCCACCAGGGGATGCACCGTGTATTATACACTTACCCTTCTGACTTCCCTGTACATATGATGCACCATGTTTTATGAAATTCACATGTACAGGGCATCCACCAGGGGATGCACCGTGTATTACACACTTCACATGTACAGGGCAGCCATCAGGGGGTGCACCGTGTATTATACACTTCACATGTACAGGGCAGCCACCAGGGGGGCACCGTGCATTATACACTTCCCCTGCTGACTGCCCTGTACATGTGATGCACCGTGTATTATACACTCCACATGTACAGGGCAGCCACCAGGGGGTGCACCGTGTATTATACTCTTCACATGTACAGGGCAGCCACCAGGGGTGTACCGTGTATTATATACTTCACATGTACAGAGCATCCACCAGGGGTGCACCGTGTATTATACACTCCACATGTACAGGGCAGCCACCAGGGGGTGCACCGTGTATTATACACTCCACATGTACAGGGCAGCCACCAGGGGGTGCACCGTGTATTATACACTCCACATGTACAGGGCATCCACCAGGGGTGCACAGTGTATTAGTCACTTCCCCTGCTGACTGCCCTGTACATGTGATGCACCATGTATTATACTCTTCACATGTACAGAGCAGCCACCAGGGGTGCACCATGTATTATATACTTCACATGTACAGAGCATCCACCAGGGGTGCACCGTTTATTAGTCACTTCCCCTGCTGACTGTCCTGTACATGTGATGCACCGTGTATTGAATACTTCACATGTACAGGGCATCCACCAGGGGATACACCATGTATTATACACTTCACATGTACAGGGCAGCCACCAGGGGTGCACCGTGTATTATATACTTCACATGTGCAGAGCATCCACCAGGGGTGCACCGTGTATTATACACTCCACATGTACAGGGCAGCCACCAGAGGGTGCACCGTGCATTATACACTTCACATGTACAGGGCAGCCACCATGGGTGCACCGTGTATTATACACTTCACATGTACAGGGTAACCACCAGGGGGTGCACCGTGTACTATACACTTCACATGTACAGGGTAGCCACCAGGGGGTGCACCGTGTATTATACACTTAACATGTACAGGGCAGCCACCAGGGGGTGCACCATGTATTATACTCTTCACATGTACAGGGCAGCCACCAGAGGTGCACCGTGTATTATAAACTTCACATGTACAGAGCATCCACCAGGGGTGCACCGTGTATTATACACTCCACATGTACAGGGCAGCCACCAGGTGGTGCACCGTGTATTATACTCTTCACATGTACAGGGCATCCACCAGGGGGTTTACCAAGTATTATACATTTCATATGTACAGGGTAGCCACCAGGGGGTGCACTGTGCATTATACACTTCCCCTGCTGACTGCCCTGTACATGTGATGTACCGTGCATTATACACTCCACATGTACAGGGCAGCCACCAGGGGGTGCACCGTGTACTATACACTCCACATGTACAGGGTAGCCACCAGGGGGTGCACCGAGTATTATACACTTCCCTTGCTGACTGCCCTGTACATGTGATGCACCGTGTATTATACACTCCACATGTACAGGGCAGCCACCAGGGGGTGCACCGTGTATTATACACTTCACATGTACAGGGCAGCCACCAGGGGGTGCATCGTGTATTAGAGACTCCACATGTACAGGGCATCCACCAGGGGATGCACCGTGTAATATACACTTACCCTTCTGACTTCCCTGTACATATGATACACCATGTTTTATGAAATTCACATGTACAAGGCATCCACCAGGGGATGCACCGTGTATTACACACTTCACATGAACAGGGCAGCCACCAGGGGGGGCACCGTGCATTATACACTTCCCCTGCTGACTGCCCTGTACATGTGATGCACCGTGTATTATACACTCCACATGTACAGGGCAGTCACCAGGGGGTGCACCGTGTATTATACACTTCACATGTACAGGGCAGTCACCAGGGGGTGCACCGTGTATTATACACTCCACATGTACAGGGCAGTCACCAGGGGGTGTACCGTGTATTATGCATTTCACATGTACAGGGCATCCACCAGGGGTGCAAAGTGTATTAGTCACTTCCCCTGCTGACTGTCCTGTACATGTGATGCACCATGTATTATATACTTCACATGTATAGGGCATCCACCAGGGGATGCACCATGTATTATACACTTCACATGTACAGGGCAATCAGCAGGGGATGCACCGTATATTATACACTTCACATGTACAGGGCATCCACCAGGGGATGCACCATGTATTATACACTTCACATGTACAGGGCAGTCAGCAGGGGATGCACCATGTATTATACACTTCACATGTACAGGGTAGCCACCAGGGGGTTCACCGAGTATTATACACTTCACATGTACAGGGCAGACACCAGTGGGTGCACAGTGTATTATACACTTCACATGTACAGGGCAGCCACCAGGGGATGCACCATGTATTATACACTTACCCTTCTGACTTCCCTGTACATATGATGCACCATGTTTTATGCAATTCACATGTACAGGGCATCCACCAGGGGGTGCACCGTGTATTATATACTTCACATGTACAGAGAAGCCACCAGGGGGTGCACCATGTATTATACACTTCACATGTACAGGGCAGCCACCAGGGGGTGCACCATGTATTATACACTTTACATGTACAGGGCATCCACCAGGGGGTGCACCATGTATTATACACTTCACATGTACAGGGCAGCCACCAGGGGGTGCACCGTGTACTATACAATCCACATGTACAGGGTAGCCACCAGGGGGTGCACCGTGTACTATACACTCCACATGTACAGGGTAGCCACCAGGGGGGGCACCGTGTATTATACACTTCCCCTGCTGACTGCCCTGTACATGTGATGCACCGTGTATTATACACTCCACATGTACAGGGCAGTCACCAGGGGGTGCACCGTGTATTATACACTTCACATGTACAGGGCAGTCAGCAGGGGATGCACCGTATATTATACACTTCACATGTACAGGGCAGTCAGCAGGGGATGCTCCGTATATTATACACTTCATATGTACAGGGCATCCACCAGGGGGTGCACCATGTATTATACATTTCCCCTGCTGACTGCCCTGTACATGTGATGCACCGTGTATTATAATCTTCACATGTACAGGGCAGCCACCAGGGGTGCACCGTGTATTATATACTTCACATATACAGAGCATCCACCAGGGGTGCACCGTGTATTATACACTTCACATGTACAGGGCAGCCACCAGGGGGTGCACCGTGTATTATACACTTACCCTTCTGACTGCCCTGTACATGTGATGCACCATGTATTATGCACTTCACATGTACAGGGCATCCACCAGGGAGTTCACCGTGTATTATACAATCCACATGTACAGGGCAGCCACCAGGGGGTGCAACGTGTATTATACACTTCCCCTGCTGACTGTCCCATACATGTGATGCACCGTGTATTATACACTCCACATGTACAGGGCAGCTACCAGGGGGTGCATCGTGTATTATACTCTTCACATATACAGGGCAGCCACCAGGGGTGCACCGTATATTATATACTCCACATGTACAGGGCAGCCACCAGGGGGTGCACCGTGTATTATACTCTTCACATGTACATGGCATCCACCAGGGGTGCACCTTGTATTATACACCCCACATGTACAGGGTAGCCACCAGGGGGTGCACCGTGTATTATACACTTCCCCTGCTGACGGCCCTGTACATTTGATGCACCATGTATTATACACTCCACATGTACAGGGCAGCCACCAGGGGATGCACCATGTATTATACACTTCACATGTACAGGGCAGCCACCAGGGGTGCACCATGTATTATACACTTCACATGTACAGGGCAGTCAGCAGGGGGTGCACCGTGCATTATACACTTCCCCTGCTGACTGCCCTGTACATGTGATGCACCGTGTATTAAATACTCCACATGTACAGGGCCGCCACCAGGGGGTGCACCGTGTATTATACTCTTCACATGTACAGGGCATCCACCAGGGGTGCACCGTGTATTAGTCACTTCCCCTGCTGACTATCCTGTACATGTGATGCACCCTGTATTATACACTCCACATGTACAGGGCAGCCACCAGGGGATGCATCATGTATTATACACCTCACATGTACAGGGCAGCCACCAGGGGGTGCACCGTGTACTATACACTCCACATGTACAGGGTAGCCACCAGGGGGTGCACCGTGTATTATACACTTCACATGTACAGGGCATCCTCCAGGGGGTTCACCAAGTATTATACACTTCACATGTACAGGGCAGCCACCAGGGGGTGCACCATGTATTATACTCTTCACATGTACAGAGCATCCACCAGGGGTGCACCGTGTATTATACACTCCACATGTACAGAGCAGTCAGCAGGGGATGCACCGTATATTATACACTTCACAAGTACAGGGCAGCCACCAGGGGGTGCACCATGTATTATACTCTTCACATGTACAGGGCAGCCACCAGGGGTGCACTATGTATTATATACTTCACATGTACAGAGCATACACCAGGGGTGCACCGTGTATTATACACTTCACATGTACAGGGCATCCACCAGGGGATGCACCATGTATTATACACTTCACATGTACAGGGCAGTCAGCAGGGGATGCACCGTATATTATACACTTCACATGTACAGGGCAGCCACCAGGGGGTGCACCGTGTATTATACACTTAACCTTCTGACTGTCCTGTACATATGATGCATCATGTTTTATGCAATTCACATGTACAGGGCAGTCACCAGGGGGTGCACTGTGTATTGTACACCTCACATGTACAGGGCATCCACCAGGGGGTGCACAGTGTATTATACACTTCACATGTACAGGGCAGACACAAGGGGTGCACCGTGTATTATAGACTTCACATGTACAGGGCAGCCACCAGGGGGTGTACCGTGTATTATACGCTTCACATGTAAAGGGCAGTTACCAGGGGTGCACCGTGGATTATACACTTCACATGTAGAGAGCATCCACCAGGGGATGCACCATGTATTATACACTTCACATGTACAAGGCAGCAACAAGGGGGTGCACCGTGTACTATACACTTCACATGTACAGGGTAGCCACCAGGGGGTGCACCGTGTACTATACAATCCACATGTACAGGGTAGCCACCAGGGGGGGCACCGTGTATTATACACTTCCCCTGCTGACTGGCCTGTACATGTGATGCACCGTGTACTATACAATCCACATGTACAGGGCAGTCACCAGGGGGTGCACTGTGTATTGTACACCTCACATGTACAGGGCATCCACCAGGGGGATGCATCATGTATTATACACTTCACATGTACAGGGCAGTTAGCAGGGGGTGCACCGTGTATTATACACTTCATATGTACAGGGCAGCCACCAGGGGTGCACCGTGTATTATACACTCCACATGTACAGGGCATCCACCAGGGGGTGCACCATGTATTATACACTTCCCCTGCTGACTGCCCTGCACATGTGATGCACCGTGCATTATAGACTTCACATGTACAGGGCAGACACAAGGGGTGCACCGTGTATTATACACTCCACATGTACAGGGCATCCACCAGGGGGTGCACCATGTATTATACACTTCCCCTGCTGACTGCCCTGTACATGTGATGCACCGTGTATTATACACTCCACATGTACAGGGCAGACACAAGGGGTGCACCATGTATTATATACTTCACATGTACAGGGCAGCCACCAGGGGGTGCACCGTGTATTATATACTTCACATGTACAGGGCAGCCACCAGGGGGTGCACCGTGTATTATACTCTTCACATGTACAGGGCAGTCACCAGGGGTGCATCGTGTATTATACACTTCACATGTACAGGGCAGCCACCAGGGGTGCACCGTGTATTAGTCACTTCCCCTGCTGACTGCCCTGTACATGTGATGAACCGTGTATTATACACTCCACATGTACAGGGCATCCACCAGGGGTGCACCGTGTATTAGTCACTTCCCCTACTGACTGCCCTGTACATGTGATGCACCGTGTTTTATATACTTCACCGGTATAGGGCATCCACCAGGGGATGCACCATGTATTATACACTTCACATGTACAGGGCAGTCAGCAGGGGATGCACCATGTATTATACACTTCACATGTACAGGGCAGTCAGCAGGGGATGCACCGTATATTATACACTTCACATGTACAGGGCATCCACCAGGGGTTGCACCATGTATTATACACTGCACATGTACAGGGCATCCACCAGGGGTGCACCGTGTATTAGTCACTTCCCCTGCTGACTGCCCTGTACATGTGATGCACCGTGTATTATATACTTCACATGTACAGAGCATCCACCAGGGGTGCACCGTGTATTATACACTGCACATGTACATGGCAGTCAGCAGGGGATACTCCGTATATTATACACTTCACATGTACAGGGCAGTCACCAGGGGGTGCACCATGTATTATACACTTCACATGTACAGGGCATCCACCAGGGGATGCACCATGTATTATACTCTTCACATGTACAGGGCAGCCACCAGGGGGTGCACCATGTATTATACTCTTCACATGTACAGGGCAGCCACCAGGGGTGCACCGTGTATTATATACTTCACATGTACAGGGCATCCACCAGGGGATGCACCATGTATTATACTCTTCACATGTACAGGGCAGCCACCAGGGGGTGCACCATGTATTATACTCTTCACATGTACAGGGCAGCCACCAGGGGTGCACCGTGTATTATATACTTCACATGTACAGAGCATCCACCAGGGGGTGCACCGTGTATTATACACTTCACATGTACAGGGCGGTCACCAGGGGATGCACCATGTATTATACACTTCACATGTACAGGGTAGCCACCAGGGGGTGCACCGTGTATTAGTCACTTCCCCTGCTGACTGTCCTGTACATGTGATGCACCGTGTAATATATACTTCACATGTACAGGGCATCCACCAGGGGATGCACCGTATATTATACACTTCACATGTACAGGGCAGTCACCAGGGGATGCACCATGTATTATACACTTCACATGTACAGGGCAATCAGCAGGGGATGCACCGTATATTATACACTTCACATGTACAGGGCAGCCACCAGGGGATGCACCATGTATTATACACTTCACATGTACAGGGCATCCACCAGGGGTGCACAGTGTATTAGTCACTTCCCCTGCTGACTGCCCTGTACATGTGATGCACCGTGTATTACCGTATGGGATGCACCATGTATTATACACTTCACATGTACAGGGCAATCAGCAGGGGATGCACCGTATATTATACACTTCACATGTACAGGGCAGCCACCAAAGGATGCACCGTGTATTATACATTCCACATGTACAGGGCAGCCACCAGGGGTGCACCGTGTATTATATACTTCACATGTACAGAGCATCCACCAGGGGATGCACCGTGTATTATACACTTCACATGTACAGGGCATCCACCAGGGGATGCACCATGTATTATACTCTTCACATGTACAGGGCAGCCCCCAGGGGGTGCACCGTGTACTATACACTCCACATGTACAGGGTAGCCACCAGGGGGTGCACCGTGTATTATACACTTCCCTTGCTGACTGCCCTGTACATGTGATGCACCGTGTATTATACACTCCACATGTACAGGGCAGCCACCAGGGGTGCACCGTGTATTATATACTTCACATGTACAGAGCATCCACCAGGGGTGCACCGTGTATTATACACTTCACATGTACAGGGCAGCCACCAGGGGGTGCACCGTGTATTATACTCTTCACATGTACAGGGCAGCCACCAGGGGGGTGCACCGTATATTATACACTCCACATGTACAGGGTAGCCACCAGGGGGTGCACCGTGTATTATACACTTCCCTTGCTGACTGCCCTGTACATGTGATGCACCGTGTATTATATACTTCACATGTATAGGGCATCCACCAGGGGATGCACCATGTATTAAACACTTCACATGTACAGGGCAGTCAGCAGGGGATGCACCGTATATTATACACTTCACATGTACAGGGCAGTCACCAGGGGGTGCACCGTGTATTATACACTCCACATGTACAGGGTAGCCACCAGGGGGTGCACCGTGTATTATACACTTCCCTTGCTGACTGCCCTGTACATGTGATGCACCGTGTATTATATACTCCACATGTACAGGGCAGTCACCAGGGGGTGCACCGTGTATTATACTCTTCACATGTACAGGGCAGCCACCAGGGGGTGCACCGTGTATTATACTCTTCACATGTACAGAGCATCCACCAAAGGTGCACCGTGTATTATACACTTCACATGTACAGGGCATCCACCAGGGGTGCAAAGTGTATTAGTCACTTCCCCTGCTGACTGCCCTGTACATGTGATGCACCGTGTATTATATACTTCACATATATAGGGCATCCACCAGGGGATGCACCATGTATTATACACTTCACATGTACAGGGCAGTCAGCAGGGGATGCACCGTATATTATACACTTCACATGTACAGGGCAGCCACCAGGGGGTGCACCGTGTATTAAACACTTAACCTTCTGACTGCCCTGTACATATGATGCACCATGTTTTATGCAATTCACATGTACAGGGCAGCCACCTGGGGGGCTCCGTGTATTATACACTTCACATGTACAGGGCATCCACCAGGGGGTGCACCGTGTATTATACTCTTCACATGTACAGGGCATCCACCAGGGGTGCACCGTGTATTATACACTTACCCTTCTGACTTCCCTGTACATATGATGCACCATGTTTTATGAAATTCACATGTACAGGGCATCCATTAGGGGGTGCACCGTGTATTATACACTCCACATGTACAGGGCAATCACCAGGGGTGCACCGTGTATTATACACTTCACATGTACAGGGCAGCCACCAGGGGTGCACTGTGTATTATATACTTCACATGTACAGAGCATCCACCAGGGGTGCACCGTGTAATATACACTTCACATGTACAGAGCAGCCACCAGGGGGTTCACCGAGTATTATACACTTCACATGTACAGGGCAGACACCAGTGGGTGCACCGTGTATTATACACTTCACATGTACAGGGCAGCCACCAGGGGGTGCACCGTGTATTATACTCTTCACATGTACAGGGCAGTCACCAGGGGTGCACCGTGTATTATACACTCCACATGTACAGGGCATCCACCAGGGGTGCACCGTGTATTATACACTCCACATGTACAGAGCATCCACCAGGGGTGCACCGTGTATTAGTCACTTCACATGTACAGGGCATCCACCAGGGGATGCACCATGTATTATACACTTCACATGTACAGGGCAGCCACCAGGGGGTGCACCGTGTATTATACTCTTCACATGTACAGGGCATCCACCAGGGGGTGCACCATGTATTATACACTTCACATGTACAGGGCAGTCACCAGGGGATGTACCATGTATTATACACTTCACATGTACAGGGCAGTCAGCAGGGGATGCTCCGTATATTATACACTTCACATGTACAGGGCAGTCAGCAGGGGATGCTCCGTATATTATACTCTTCACATGTACAGGGAAGACACCAGGGGATGCACCATGTATTATACACTTCACATGTACAGGGCAGCCACCAGGGGTTGCACCATGTATTATACACTTCACATGTACAGGGCATCCACCAGGGGCTGCACCGTGTATTATACACTTCACATGTACAGGGCAGTCGCCAGGGGATGCACCGTGTACTATACACTCCACATGTACAGGGTAGCCAACAGGGGGTGCACCGTGTATTATACACTCACATGTACAGGGCATCCACCAGGGGCTGCACCGTGTATTATACACTTCACATGTACAGGGCAGCCACCAGGGGGTGCACCGTGTATTATACACTTCACATGTACAGGGCAGCCACCAGGGGTGCACCGTGTATTATAAACTTCCCCTGCTGACTGCACTGTACATGTGATGCACCGTGTATTATACACTCCACATGTACAGGGCAGCCACCAGGGGGTGCACCGTGAACTATAAACTCCACATGTACAGGGCAGCCACCAGGGGGTGCACCGTGTATTATACAATTCGCATGTACAGGGCAGCCACCAGGGGGTGCACCGTGTATTATACTCTTCACATGTACAGGGAAGCCACTAGGGGTGCACCGTGTATTATATACTTCACATGTACAGAGCATCCACCAGGGGGTGCACCATGTATTATACACTACACATGTACAGGGCAGCCACCAGGGGGTGCACCGTGTATTATACACTTCACATGTACAGGGCAGCCACCAGTGGTGCACCGTGTATTATATACTTCACATGTACAGGGCATCCACCAGGGGGTGCACCGTGTACTATACACTCCACATGCACAGGATAGCAACCAGGGGGCGCACCATGTATTATACACTTCACATGTACAGGGCAGCCACCAGGGGGTGCACCATGTATTATTTACTTCACATGTACAGGGCAGCCACCAGGGGGTGCACCGTGTATTATACACTTCACATGTACAGGGCAGCCACCAGGGGGTGCACCATGTATTATACACTACACATGTACAGGGCAGTCACCAGGGGGTGCACCATGTATTATACACTTCACATGTACAGGGCAGTCACCAGGGGATGCACCGTGTATTATACACTCCACATGTTCAGGGCAGTCACCAGGGGTGCACCGTGTATTATACACTTCACATGTACAGGGCAGCCACCAGGGGTGCACTGTGTATTATATACTTCACATGTACAGAGCATCCACCAGGGGTGCACCGTGTATTATACACTTCACATGTACAGAGCAGCCACCAGGGGGTTCACCGAGTATTATACACTTCACATGTACAGGGCATCCACCAGGGCTGCACCGTGTATTATACACTTCACATGTACAGGGCAGACACCAGTGGGTGCACTGTGTATTATACACTTCACATGTACAGGGCAGCCACCAGGGGGTGCACCGTGTATTATACACTTCACATGTACAGGGCAGCCACCAGGGGGTGCACCGTGTATTATACTCTTCACATGTACAGGGCAGTCACCAGGGGTGCACCGTATATTATACACTTCACATGTACAGGGTATCCACCAGGGGATGCACCGTGTATGATACACTCCACATGTAGAGGGCAGCCACCAGGGGGGCACCGTGTATTATACACTTCACATGTACAGGGCAGCCAACAGGGGGTGCACCGTGTATTATACACTCCACATGTACAGGGCAGCCACCAGGGGGTGCACAGTGTATTAGTCACTTCCCCTGCTGACTGCCCTGTACATGTGATGCACCATGTATTATACTCTTCACATGTACAGGGCAGCCACCAGGGGGTGCACCGTGGATTATACACTTCACATGTACAGGGCAGCCACCAGGGGGTGCACCGTGTATTATACACTCCACATGTACAGGGCAGCCACCACGGGTGCACCGTGTATTATACTCTTCACATGTACAGGGCATCCACCAGGGGATGCACCGTATATTATACACTTCACATGTACAGGGCATCCACCAGGGGGTTTACCAAGTATTATACACTTCACATGTACAGGGTAGCCACCAGGGGGTGCACTGTGCATTATACACTTCCCCTGCTGACGGCCCTGTACATGTGATGCACCGTGCATTATACACTTCACATGTACAGGGCAGCCACCAGAGGGTGCACCGTGTATAATACACTTCACATGTACAGGGCATCCACCAGGGGATGCACCATGTATTATACTCTTCACATGTACAGGGCAGCCACCAGGGGGTGCACCGTGTACTATACACTCCACGTGTACAGGGTAGCCACCAGGGGGTGCACCGTGTATTATACACTTCCCTTGCTGACTCCCCTGTACATGTGATGCACCGTGTATTATACACTCCACATGTACAGGGCAGCCACCAGGGGTTGCACCGTGTATTATACACTTCACATGTACAGGGCAGCCACCAGGGGGTGCACCGTGTATTATAGACTTCACATGTACAGGGCAGCCACCAGGGGTGCACCGTGTATTATACACTCCACATGTACAGGGCATCCACCATGGGATGCACCATGTATTATACACTTCACATGTACAGGGCATCCACCAGGAGATGCACCGTGTATTATACACTTACCCTTCTGACTTCCCTGTACGTATGATACACCATGTTTTATGAAATTCACATGTACAGGGCAGCCACCAGGGGGTGCACCGTGTATTATATACTTCACATGTACAGAGCATCCACCAGGGGTGCACCGTGTATTAGTCACTTCCCCTGCTGACTGTCCTGTACATGTGATGCACCGTGTATTGAATACTTCACATGTACAGGGCAGCCACCAGGGGGTGCACCATGTATTATACTCTTCACATGTACAGGGCAGCCACCAGGGGTGCACCGTGTATTATATACTTCCCTTGCTGACTGCCCTGTACATGTGATGCACCGTGTATTATACACTCCACATGTACAGGGCAGCCACCAGGGGGGTGCACCATGTATTATACTCTTCACATGTACAGGGCAGCCACCAGGGGGTGCACCGTGGATTATACACTTCACATGTACAGGGCAGCCACCAGGGGGTGCACCGTGTATTATACACTCCACATGTACAGGGCAGCCACCACGGGTGCACCGTGTATTATACTCTTCACATGTACAGGGCATCCACCAGGGGATGCACCGTATATTATACACTTCACATGTACAGGGCATCCACCAGGGGGTTTACCAAGTATTATACACTTCACATGTACAGGGTAGCCACCAGGGGGTGCACTGTGCATTATACACTTCCCCTGCTGACGGCCCTGTACATGTGATGCACCGTGCATTATACACTTCACATGTACAGGGCAGCCACCAGAGGGTGCACCGTGTATAATACACTTCACATGTACAGGGCAGCCACCAGGGGATGCACCATGTATTATACTCTTCACATGTACAGGGCAGCCACCAGGGGGTGCACCGTGTACTATACACTCCACGTGTACAGGGTAGCCACCAGGGGGTGCACCGTGTATTATACACTTCCCTTGCTGACTCCCCTGTACATGTGATGCACCGTGTATTATACACTCCACATGTACAGGGCAGCCACCAGGGGTTGCACCGTGTATTATACACTTCACATGTACAGGGCAGCCACCAGGGGGTGCACCGTGTATTATAGACTTCACATGTACAGGGCAGCCACCAGGGGTGCACCGTGTATTATACACTCCACATGTACAGGGCATCCACCATGGGATGCACCATGTATTATACACTTCACATGTACAGGGCATCCACCAGGAGATGCACCGTGTATTATACACTTACCCTTCTGACTTCCCTGTACGTATGATACACCATGTTTTATGAAATTCACATGTACAGGGCAGCCACCAGGGGGTGCACCGTGTATTATATACTTCACATGTACAGAGCATCCACCAGGGGTGCACCGTGTATTAGTCACTTCCCCTGCTGACTGTCCTGTACATGTGATGCACCGTGTATTGAATACTTCACATGTACAGGGCAGCCACCAGGGGGTGCACCATGTATTATACTCTTCACATGTACAGGGCAGCCACCAGGGGTGCACCGTGTATTATATACTTCCCTTGCTGACTGCCCTGTACATGTGATGCACCGTGTATTATACACTCCACATGTACAGGGCAGCCACCAGGGGGGTGCACCATGTATTATACTCTTCACATGTACAGGGCAGCCACCAGGTGGTGCACGGTGTATTATACTGTTCACATGTACAGGGCAGCCACCAAGGGATGCACCATGTATTGTACACTTCACATGTACAGGGCAGTCAGCAGGGGATGCACCGTATATTATACACTTCACATGTACAGGGCATCCACCAGGAGTGCACCGTGTATTAGTCACTTCCCCTGCTGACTGCCTTGTACATGTGATGCACCGTGTACTATACACTCCACATGTACAGGGTAGCCACCAGGGGGTGCACCGTGTATTATACACTTCACATGTACAGGGTAGCCACCATGGGGTGCACCGTGTACTATACACTCCACATGTACAGGGTAGCCACCAGGGGGTGCACCGTGTATTATACACTTCACATGTACAGGGCAGCCACCAGGGGTGCACCGTGTATTATAAACTTCACATGTACAGAGCATCCACCAGGGGTGCACAGTGTATTATACTCTTCACATGTACAGGGCATCCACCAGAGGTGCACCGTGTATTAGTCACTTCCCCTGCTGACTGTCCTGTACATGTGATGCATCATGTATTGAATACTTCACATGTACAGGGCAGCCACAAGGGGATGCACCATCTATTATACACTTCACATGTACAGGGCATGCACCATGTATTATACTCTTCACATGTACAGGGCAGCCACCAGGGGGTGCACCGTGTACTATACACTCCACATGTACAGGGTAGCCACCAGGGGGTGCACCGTGTATCATACACTTCCCTTGCTGACTGCCCTGTACATGTGATGCACCGTGTATTATACACTCCACATGTACAGGGCAGCCACCAGAGGGTGCGCCGTGCATTATACACTTCACATGTACAGGGCATCCACCAGGGGGTGCACCGTGTACTATACACTCCACATGTACAGGGTAGCCACCAGGGGGTGCACCGTGTATTATACACTTCCCTTGCTGACTGCCCTGTACATGTGATGCACCGTGTATTATACACTCCATATGTACAGGGCAGCCACCAGGGGGTGCACCGTGTATTATACACTTCACATGTACAGGGCAGCCACCAGGGGTGCACCGTGTATTATACACTCCACATGTACAGGGCATCCACCAGGGGATGCACCGTGTATTATACACTTACCCTTCTGACTTCCCTGTACATATGATGCACCATGTTTTATGAAATTCACATGTACAGGGCATCCACCAGGGGATGCACCGTGTATTACACACTTCACATGTACAGGGCAGCCATCAGGGGGTGCACCGTGTATTATACACTTCACATGTACAGGGCAGCCACCAGGGGGGCACCGTGCATTATACACTTCCCCTGCTGACTGCCCTGTACATGTGATGCACCGTGTATTATACACTCCACATGTACAGGGCAGCCACCAGGGGGTGCACCGTGTATTATACTCTTCACATGTACAGGGCAGCCACCAGGGGTGCACCGTGTATTATATACTTCACATGTACAGAGCATCCACCAGGGGTGCACCGTGTATTATACACTCCACATGTACAGGGCAGCCACCAGGGGGTGCACCGTGTATTATACACTCCACATGTACAGGGCAGCCACCAGGGGGTGCACCGTGTATTATACACTCCACATGTACAGGGCATCCACCAGGGGTGCACAGTGTATTAGTCACTTCCCCTGCTGACTGCCCTGTACATGTGATGCACCATGTATTATACTCTTCACATGTACAGAGCAGCCACCAGGGGGTGCACCGTGGATTATACACTTCACATGTACAGGGCATCCACCAGGGGTGCACAGTGTATTAGTCACTTCCCCTGCTGACTGCCCTGTACATGTGATGCACCGTGTATTATACACTCCACATGTACAGGGCAGCCACCAGGGGTGCACCATGTATTATATACTTCACATGTACAGAGCATCCACCAGGGGTGCACCGTTTATTAGTCACTTCCCCTGCTGACTGTCCTGTACATGTGATGCACCGTGTATTGAATACTTCACATGTACAGGGCATCCACCAGGGGATACACCATGTATTATACACTTCACATGTACAGGGCAGCCACCAGGGGTGCACCGTGTATTATATACTTCACATGTGCAGAGCATCCACCAGGGGTGCACCGTGTATTATACACTCCACATGTACAGGGCAGCCACCAGGGGTGCACCGTGTATTAGTCACTTCCCCTGCTGACTGTCCTGTACATGCGATGCACCGTGTATTATACACTTAACATGTACAGGGCACCCACCAGGAGTGCACCGTGTATTAGTCACTTCCCCTGCTGACTGCCTTGTACATGTGATGCACCGTGTATTATACACTCCACATGTACAGGGCAGCCACCAGAGGGTGCACCGTGCATTATACACTTCACATGTACAGGGCAGCCACCATGGGTGCACCGTGTATTATACACTTCACATGTACAGGGTAACCACCAGGGGGTGCACCGTGTACTATACACTTCACATGTACAGGGTAGCCACCAGGGGGTGCACCGTGTATTATACACTTAACATGTACAGGGCAGCCACCAGGGGGTGCACCATGTATTATACTCTTCACATGTACAGGGCAGCCACCAGAGGTGCACCGTGTATTATAAACTTCACATGTACAGAGCATCCACCAGGGGTGCACCGTGTATTATACACTCCACATGTACAGGGCAGCCACCAGGTGGTGCACCGTGTATTATACTCTTCACATGTACAGGGCATCCACCAGGGGGTTTACCAAGTATTATACATTTCATATGTACAGGGTTGCCACCAGGGGGTGCACTGTGCATTATACACTTCCCCTGCTGACTGCCCTGTACATGTGATGTACCGTGCATTATACACTCCACATGTACAGGGCAGCCACCAGGGGGTGCACCGTGTACTATACACTCCACATGTACAGGGTAGCCACCAGGGGGTGCACCGAGTATTATACACTTCCCTTGCTGACTGCCCTGTACATGTGATGCACCGTGTATTATACACTCCACATGTACAGGGCAGCCACCAGGGGGTGCACCGTGTATTATACACTTCACATGTACAGGGCAGCCACCAGGGGGTGCATCGTGTATTAGAGACTTCACATGTACAGGGCAGCCACCAGGGGTGCACCGTGTATCATACACTCCACATGTACAGGGCATCCACCAGGGGATGCACCGTGTAATATACACTTACCCTTCTGACTTCCCTGTACATATGATACACCATGTTTTATGAAATTCACATGTACAAGGCATCCACCAGGGGATGCACCGTGTATTACACACTTCACATGAACAGGGCAGCCACCAGGGGGGGCACCGTGCATTATACACTTCCCCTGCTGACTGCCCTGTACATGTGATGCACCGTGTATTATACACTCCACATGTACAGGGCAGTCACCAGGGGGTGCACCGTGTATTATACACTTCACATGTACAGGGCAGTCACCAGGGGGTGCACCGTGTATTATACACTCCACATGTACAGGGCAGTCACCAGGGGGTGTACCGTGTATTATGCATTTCACATGTACAGGGCATCCACCAGGGGTGCAAAGTGTATTAGTCACTTCCCCTGCTGACTGTCCTGTACATGTGATGCACCATGTATTATATACTTCACATGTATAGGGCATCCACCAGGGGATGCACCATGTATTATACACTTCACATGTACAGGGCAATCAGCAGGGGATGCACCGTATATTATACACTTCACATGTACAGGGCATCCACCAGGGGATGCACCATGTATTATACACTTCACATGTACAGGGCAGACACCAGTGGGTGCACAGTGTATTATACACTCCACATGTACAGGGCAGCCACCAGGGGTTGTACCGTGTATTATACACTTACCCTTCTGACTTCCCTGTACATATGATGCACCATGTTTTATGCAATTCACATGTACAGGGCATCCACCAGGGGGTGCACCGTGTATTATATACTTCACATGTACAGAGCAGCCACCAGGGGATGCACCATGTATTATACACTTTACATGTACAGGGCAGCCACCAGGGGGTGCACCATGTATTATACACTTCACATGTACAGGGCATCCACCAGGGGGTGCACCGTGTACTATACACTTCACATGTACAGGGCAGCCACCAGGGGGTGCACCGTGTACTATACAATCCACATGTACAGGGTAGCCACCAGGGGGTGCACCGTGTACTATACACTCCACATGTACAGGGTAGCCACCAGGGGGGGCACCGTGTATTATACACTTCCCCTGCTGACTGCCCTGTACATGTGATGCACCGTGTATTATACACTCCACATGTACAGGGCAGTCACCAGGGAATGCACCGTGTATTATACACTTCACATGTACAGGGCAGTCAGCAGGGGATGCACCGTATATTATACACTTCACATGTACAGGGCAGTCAGCAGGGGATGCTCCGTATATTATACACTTCATATGTACAGGGCATCCACCAGGGGGTGCACCATGTATTATACATTTCCCCTGCTGACTGCCCTGTACATGTGATGCACCGTGTATTATAATCTTCACATGTACAGGGCAGCCACCAGGGGTGCACCGTGTATTATATACTTCACATATACAGAGCATCCACCAGGGGTGCACCGTGTATTATACACTTCACATGTACAGGGCAGCCACCAGGGGGTGCACCGTGTATTATACACTTACCCTTCTGACTGCCCTGTACATGTGATGCACCATGTATTATGCACTTCACATGTACAGGGCATCCACCAGGGAGTTCACCGTGTATTATACAATCCACATGTACAGGGCAGTCAGCAGGGGATGCTCCGTATATTATACACTTCATATGTACAGGGCATCCACCAGGGGGTGCACCATGTATTATACATTTCCCCTGCTGACTGCCCTGTACATGTGATGCACCGTGTATTATACACTCCACATGTACAGGGCAGCTACCAGGGGGTGCATCGTGTATTATACTCTTCACATATACAGGGCAGCCACCAGGGGTGCACCGTATATTATATACTCCACATGTACAGGGCAGCCACCAGGGGGTGCACCGTGTATTATAATCTTCACATGTACATGGCATCCACCAGGGGTGCACCGTGTATTATACACCCCACATGTACAGGGTAGCCACCAGGGGGTGCACCGTGTATTATACACTTCCCCTGCTGACGGCCCTGTACATTTGATGCACCATGTATTATACACTCCACATGTACAGGGCAGCCACCAGGGGATGCACCATGTATTATACACTTCACATGTACAGGGCAGCCACCAGGGGTGCACCATGTATTATACACTTCACATGTACAGGGCAGTCAGCAGGGGCTGCACCGTGTATTATACACTTCACATGTACAGGGCAGCCACAAGGGGGTGCACCGCGTATTATACACTTCACATGTACAGGGCATCCACCAGGGGGTGCACCGTGTATTATACACTTCACATGTACAGGGCAGCCACCAGGGGGGGCACCGTGCATTATACACTTCCCCTGCTGACTGCCCTGTACATGTGATGCACCGTGTATTAAATACTCCACATGTACAGGGCAGCCACCAGGGGATGCATCATGTATTATACACCTCACATGTACAGGGCAGCCACCAGGGGGTGCACCGTGTACTATACACTCCACATGTACAGGGTAGCCACCAGGGGGTGCACCGTGTATTATACACTTCACATGTACAGGGCAGCCACCAGGGGGTTCACCAAGTATTATACACTTCACATGTACAGGGCAGCCACCAGGGGGTGCACCATGTATTATACTCTTCACATGTACAGAGCATCCACCAGGGGTGCACCGTGTATTATACACTCCACATGTACAGAGCAGTCAGCAGGGGATGCACCGTATATTATACACTTCACATGTACAGGGCAGCCACCAGGGGGTGCACCATGTATTATACTCTTCACATGTACAGGGCAGCCACCAGGGGTGCACTATGTATTATATACTTCACATGTACAGAGCATACACCAGGGGTGCACCGTGTATTATACACTTCACATGTACAGGGCATCCACCAGGGGATGCACCATGTATTATACACTTCACATGTACAGGGCAGTCAGCAGGGGATGCACCGTATATTATACACTTCACATGTACAGGGCATCCACCAGGGGATGCACCATGTATTAAACATTTCACATGTACAGGGCAGCCACCAGGGGGTGCACCGTGTATTATACACTTAACCTTCTGACTGTCCTGTACATATGATGCATCATGTTTTATGCAATTCACATGTACAGGGCAGTCACCAGGGGGTGCACTGTGTATTGTACACCTCACATGTACAGGGCATCCACCAGGGGGTGCACAGTGTATTATACACTTCACATGTACAGGGCAGACACAAGGGGTGCACCGTGTATTATAGACTTCACATGTACAGGGCAGCCACCAGGGGGTGTACCGTGTATTATACGCTTCACATGTACAGGGCAGTTACCAGGGGTGCACCGTGGATTATACACTTCACATGTAGAGAGCATCCACCAGGGGATGCACCATGTATTATACACTTCACATGTACAAGGCAGCAACAAGGGGGTGCACCGTGTACTATACACTTCACATGTACAGGGTAGCCACCAGGGGGTGCACCGTGTACTATACAATCCACATGTACAGGGTAGCCACCAGGGGGGGCACCGTGTATTATACACTTCCCCTGCTGACTGGCCTGTACATGTGATGCACCGTGTACTATACAATCCACATGTACAGGGCAGTCACCAGGGGGTGCACTGTGTATTGTACACCTCACATGTACAGGGCATCCACCAGGGGGATGCATCATGTATTATACACTTCACATGTACAGGGCAGTTAGCAGGGGATGCACCGTGTATTATACACTCCACATGTACAGGGCAGCCACCAGGGGTGCACCGTGTATTATACACTCCACATGTACAGGGCATCCACCAGGGGTGCACCGTGTATTAGTCACTTCCCCTGCTGACTGCCCTGTACATGTGATGCACCGTGCATTATAGACTTCACATGTACAGGGCAGACACAAGGGGTGCACCGTGTATTATACACTCCACATGTACAGGGCATCCACCAGGGGTGCACCGTGTATTATACACTCCACATGTACAGAGCATCCACCAGGGGTGCACCGTGTATTAGTCACTTCCCCTGCTGACTGCCCTGTACATGTGATGCACCGTGTATTATACACTTCACATGGACAGGGCAGCCACCAGGGGTGCACCGTGTATTATATACTTCACATGTACAGAGCATCCACCAGGGGTGCACCGTGTATTATACACTTCACATGTACAGGGCAGTCACCAGGGGATGCACCATGTATTATACACTTCACATGTACAGGGCAGTCACCAGGGGGTGCACCGTGTACTATACACTCCACATGTACAGGGAAGCCACCAGGGGGTGCACCGTGTACTATACACTCCATATGTACAGGGTAGCCACCAGGGGGTGCACCGTGTATTATACACTTCCCTTGCTGACTGACCTGTACATGTGATGCACCGTGTATTATACACTTCACATGTACAGGGCAGCCACCAGGGGGTGCACCATGTATTATACTCTTCACATGTACAGGGCAGCCACCAGGGGTGCACCGTGTATTATAAACTTCACATGTACAGGGCAGCCACCAGGTGGTGCACCGTGTATTATACTGTTCACATGTACAGGGCAGCCACCAGGGGATGCACCATGTATTATACTCTTCACATGTACAGGGCAGCCACCAGAGGGTGCACCATGTATTATACTCTTCACATGTACAGGGCAGCCACCAGGGGTGCACCGTGTATTATATACTTCACATGTACAGAGCATCCACCAGTGGTGCACCGTGTATTATACACTTCACATGTACAGGGCAGTCACCAGGGGATGCACCATGTATTATACACTTCACATGTACAGGGCAATCAGCAGGGGATGCACCGTATATTATACACTTCACATGTACAGGGCATCCACCAGGGGATGCACCATGTATTATACACTTCACATGTACAGGGCATCCACCAGGGGATGCACCATGTATTATACACTTCACATGTACAGGGCAGCCACCTGGGGATGCACCGTATATTATACACTTCACATGTACAGGGTAGCCACCAGGGGGTGCACCGTGTATTATACACTTCCCTTGCTGACTGCACTGTACATGTGATGCACCGTGTATTATACACTCCACATGTACAGGGCAGCCACCAGGGGGTGCATAGTGTATTATACACTTCACATGTACAGGGCAGCCACCAGGGGGTGCACCGTGTATTATAGACTTCACATGTACAGGGCAGCCACCAGGGGTGCACCGTGTATTATACACTCCACATGTACAGGGCATCCACCAGGGGATGCACCATGTATTATACACTCCACATGTAAAGGGCATCCACCAGGGGTGCACCGTGTATTAGTCACTTCCCCTGCTGACTGCCCTGTACATGTGATGCACCATATTTTAAGCAATTCACATGTACAGGGCAGCAACCAGGGGGGGCACCGTGTATTATACACTTCCCCTGCTGACTGCCCTGTACATGTGATGCACCGTGTATTATACACTCCACATGTAAAGGGCATCCACCAGGGGTGCACCGTGTATTATACACTTCCCCTGCTGACTGCCCTGTACATGTGATGCACCGTGTATTATACACTTCACATGTACAGGGCAGCCACCAGGGGGTGCACCGTGTATTAGTCACTTCCCCTGCTGACTGCCCTGTACATGTGATGCACCATGTATTATACTCTTCACATGTACAGGGCAGCCACCAGGGGGTGCACCTTGTATTATACTCTTCACATGTACAGGGCAGCCACCAGGGGGTGCACCGTGTATTATATACTTCACATGTACAGAACATCCACCAGGGGGTGCACCGTGTATTATACACTCCACATGTACAGGGCACCCAACAGGGGTGCACAGTGTATTATACACTTCACATGTACAGGGCCGCCACCAGGGGATACACCGTGTATTATACTCTTCACATGTACAGGGTAGCCACCAGGGGGTGCACCATGTATTATACTCTTCACATGTACAGGGCAGCCACCAGGGGGTGCACCTTGTATTATATACTTCACATGTACAGAACATCCACCAGGGGTGCACCGTGTATTATACACTTCACATGTACAGGGCAGCCACCAGGGGGTACACCGTGTATTATACACTCCACATGTACAGGGCACCCAACAGGGGTGCACAGTGTATTAGTCACTTCCCCTGCTGACTGCCCTGTACATGTGATGCACCATGTATTATACTCTTCACATGTACAGGGCCGCCACCAGGGGGTACACCGTGTATTATACTCTTCACATGTACAGGGTAGCCACCAGGGGGTGCACCATGTATTATACTCTTCACATGTACAGAGCAGCCACCAGGGGGTGCACCGTGTATTATATACTTCACATGCACAGAACATCCACCAGGGGTGCACCGTGTATTAGTCACTTCCCCTGCTGACTGTCCTGTACATGTGATGCACCGTGTATTATATACTTCACATGTACAGGGCATCCACCAGGGGATGCACCGTATATTATACACTTCACATGTACAGGGCAGTCAGCAGGGGATGCACCGTATATTATACACTTCACATGTACAGGGCATCCACCAGGGGGTTCACCGAGTATTATACACTTCATATGTACAGGGCATCCACCAGGGGTTCACCGAGTATTATACACTTCACATGTACAGGGCAGACACAAGGGGTGCACCGTGTATTATATACTTCACATGTACAGGGCAGCCACCAGGGGGTGCACCGTGTATTATACTCTTCACATGTACAGGGCAGCCACCAGGGGGGGCACCGTGCATTATACACTTCCCCTGCTGACTGCCCTGTACATGTGATGAACCGTGTATTATACACTCCACATGTACAGGGCATCCACCAGGGGTGCACCGTGTATTAGTCACTTCCCCTGCTGACTGCCCTGTACATGTGATGCACCGTGTTTTATATACTTCACATGTATAGGGCATCCACCAGGGGATGCACCATGTATTATACACTTCACATATACAGGGCAGTCAGCAGGGGATGCACCATGTATTATACACTTCACATGTACAGGGCAGTCAGCAGGGGATGCACCGTGTATTATACACTCCACATGTACAGGGCAGCCACCAGGGGGTGCACCGTGTATTATACACTTCGCATGTACAGGGCAGCCACCAGGGGGTGCACCATGTATTATACTCTTCACATGTACAAGGCAGCAACAAGGGGGTGCACCGTGTACTATACAATCCACATGTACAGGGTAGCCACCAGGGGGTTCACCGTGTACTATACACTCCACATGTACAGGGTTGCCACCAGGGGGTGCACCGTGTATTATACTCTTCACATGTACAGGGCAGCCATCAGGGGGTGCACCGTGTATTATACTCTTCACATGTACAGGGCAGCCTCCAGGGGTGCACCGTGTATTAGTCACTTCCCCTGCTGACTGCCCTGTACATGTGATGCACCGTGTATTATATACTTCACATGTACAGAGCATCCACCAGGGGTGCACCGTGTATTATACACTGCACATGTACATGGCAGTCAGCAGGGGATACTCCGTATATTATACACTTCACATGTACAGGGCAGTCACCAGGGGGTGCACCATGTATTATACACTTCACATGTACAGGGCATCCACCAGGGGATGCACCATGTATTATACTCTTCACATGTACAGGGCAGCCACCAGGGGGTGCACCATGTATTATACTCTTCACATGTACAGGGCAGCCACCAGGGGTGCACCGTGTATTATATACTTCACATGTACAGAGCATCCACCAGGGGTGCACCGTGTATTATACATTTAACATGTACAGAGCAGCCACCAGGGGGTGCACCGTGAATTATAGTCTTCACATGTACAGGGCAGTCACCAGGGGGTGCACCGTGTATTATACACTTCACATGTACAGGGCAGCCACCAGGGGGTGCACCATGTATTATACTCTTCACATGTGCAGGGCAGCCACCAGGGGGTGCACCCAGCGGCAGATTAAGGGAAACCAGGGCCCCGGGCTGTTCAGGATCTGTGGGCCCCCCCATCCCTACGCACGGGTCATGTGACGGGTCCATCATTATACACCTGAAACAGATAATTTCCTAAAAATAGTCACCGAAACTATAACCTTAAAAACATCCACTAATCTAGTAAATATACCCTTCAGTTTATAAAAAAAAAAACAAAAAACAATAAGGCCAAGTATTGAACAGTCCAACTTTAAACAAGACTACTGCCCAAAGAAATAATAAAAAATAAAAAATAAAAAAAACCTGGAGCAAAAACATCGTGTGGGAACAAAGTTTAACAAATACTGAAGTAAAATACTCACTAAATACTCGTGTGCACGAGGCCTTACACATACTGAGGTAAAAACTCACCAATACTGAACATGTGCATGAGGCCTTACAGATACTGAGGTAAAAACTCACCAATACTGAACATGTGTGTGGCTTCTCACTGCTGGAGACACACGGGGAATCAGGAAGCTGAGGAGAAGACCGTGCAATCAGCACTTATCTCTCCTGCAGATAGCACTGGCATAATGGCCTAAAGCTGGTGTCACACATAACGACGACGACAACGACGTCGCTGCTACGTCACCATTTTCTGTGACGTTGCAGCGACGTCCCGTCGCTGTCGCTGTGTGTGACATCCAGCAACGACCTGGCCCCTGCTGTGAGGTCGCCGGTCGTTGCTGAATGTCCAGCTTCATTTTTTGGTCGTCACTCTCCCGCTGTGACACACACATCGCTGTGTGTGACAGCGAGAGAGCGACGAAATGAAGCGATCAGGAGCCGGCACTGGCAGCTGCGGTAAGCTGTAACCAGCGTAAACATCGGGTAACCAAGGGAAGACCTTTCCCTAGTTACCCGATGTTTACGCTGGTTACCAGCCTCCGCTCTTGCTGCTAGTGCCGGCTCCTGCACTGTGACATGTGGCTGCAGTATGCATCGGGTAATTAACCCGATGTATACTGTAGCAAGGAGAGCAAGGAGCCAGCGCTAAGCAGTGCGCGCGGCTCCTTGCTCTCTGCACTGTGACATGTAGCTGCAGCACACATCGGGTTAATTAACCCGATGTGTACTGTACCTAGGAGAGCAAGGAGCCAGCGCTAAGCGCAGCTCCCTGCTCTCTGCACATGTAGCACAGCGACGTTATGATCGCTGCTTCTGCTGTGTTTGACAGCTAAGCAGCGATCATAACAGCAACTTACAAGGTCGCTGCTACGTCACCGAAAATGGTGACGTAACAGCGACGTCGTTGTCGCTGTCACTTAGTGTGACACCAGCTTAATGGCCAGTGCTATCTGCCGGAGAGATAAGTGCTGAATGCACTATATAACCTATGCAGAGTAAAGCTGGGTTCACACTAAGCGACAGCGACAACGACGTCGCTGTTACGTCACCATTTTCGGTGACGTAACAGCGACCTTGTAAGTCGCTGTTATGATCGCTGCTTAGCTGTCAAACACAGCAGAAGCAGCGATCATAACGTCGCTGTGCTACATGTGCAGAGAGCAGGGAGCCGCGCTTAGCGCTGGCTCCTTGCTCTCCTAGGTACAGTACACATCGGGTTAATTAACCCGATGTGCGCTGCAGCTACATGTCACAGTGCAGAGAGCAGGGAGCCGCGCTTAGCGCTGGCTCCTTGCTCTCCTAGGTACAGTACACATCAGGTTAATTAACCCGATGTGTGCTGCAGCTACATGTCACAGTGCAGAGAGCAAGGAGCCGCGCGCACTGCTTAGCGCTGGCTCCTTGCTCTCCTTGCTACAGTATACATCGGGTTAATTACCCGATGCATACTGCAGCCACATGTCACAGTGCAGGAGCCGGCACTGTCAGCAAGAGCGGAGGGACTTCCGGCTCCTGCGCTGATCATGTAGGACACAGGACGCCTGAGCTCTGTCATTCCCTGCAGCTCTGACATATATACCGGACATCCCACCAGCCTCCCCCGCTCCATTCCACCGGTGAGTGAAGCTGCTACATGCAGGGAAGTTCATGGGGAGCCGTGGAGATAATTACTTGAAACAGCGCGGTGAATTTCGCTCTCCCCCTCCCTCTCAAGATCTGGCAGCGTGATAAAGATGGCGCCGGAGCCTGCCCTGCACTAAAATAAGATCTGTACACAGAGAGCAGGACGCAGCTTACCTTGCACTCACTCCCCCAGCACTAAACAGTTAACCGGCAGCAGAATAATAAATCTCCTGGAGTCCTGATAAGATATCAGCAGCAAACAACACGCTACTGACAAGTTCTGCAAAGAGCTAAGAGTTAAAAAGCTGGGAATCCCTGGGCCCTTCCCCCATCTTGTCCAGACCTGTGCATAAGCAGGAGCTGAATCTCTAGGCATACAGACTCAGTGCAAAGCTCTGGAGAAAGTGAAAGAAGCTGAAGGAGGGAAGTTTAAACATACATCCCTGCAAAGTTTCAGGACAGTGAGAATTCATATAACTCTGGCAGGGGGGAGAAAGGGGTGAAAGTGAGAATAAACAAAAGGGGGAGCAGAATCAAGATTTGTCTGACAACCCACACTAAATCAGTGTCAAAACTTACGTCCCTTCATTCACTATTTGATGGAAAGATACCTGCTGCGCAGCAGCTCCAAAACACAAAATCCTCATACATCCAGCGTACAGTGTGAAAAAAAGATTGTGATTGCCCATACAGAATTAAGTGTCCCTCGGTCACCTGAAAATACTCATCAGATGGAGATGGAGGATTCCCCGGGGACCCCGGATGTATTCAAAACAGTGGAGGGTATGGATTATAAGCGTCTGGCTGATGAAGTCGCCAATCGTTTGCTACCTGACATCTCCGCTACAATTAAAGCATCAATAGCAAAAGCTCTCAGTGCCATACAGAACCAACTTGATGAGACGGTGGAACAGGTTGCGGCTATGGAAACCAAAATGTCGACGTTAGAGGAGGACTTCAGCTCTGACCACACTACAGTCATGCGTCTGGCTAGGGAGAATCTGACCCTGAGGGACCGTGTGGACGATCTAGAGAACCGCTCCAGAAGAAGCAATTTGCGCATTGTCGGCCTGCCTGAAACATACCCGGTTGGTGAGCTACGTACATTGTGTGAATCCACTATTCCTACAACCCTGGGAGTAGCAGGAAGGAGAAAAGTGGAAAGGGTGCACCGCATTGGTCCGCCAAGGAGAGGTGATGAGAGTGAACATAACAGACGCCCAAGACAAGTCATAATGAAATACTTGGACTTCTCCGATAAACAGGAAATATTACAGGCATACAAGAAATTGAAACATCCCTTGGAGGTGAAAGGCTCGCGCATCTTGCTCTTCGAGGATTTTTCTGCGGAGGTCACACGGCAGCGGAGGGCATTCTCATACATATGCTCTGCCTTATTTAAGAGAAATATACGCTTCCAGTTAAAGTACCCGGCAACGTTGATTATCAGACATCAGGATGGATCCTACAATTCTTTCTCAAGTCCAAAGGAGGCAGAGGCCTTTATTGAGCGGATCAGCAGTCCTCGTGACCTCAGGAATTCTCCAGGACCAGGGCGCAACGACTCACCGAACCAGAGAGTGACCAAAGGGAGCTCTGTGAAGCACGCTACAGCTTCCCCGAAGGACCGGAGACAGCAAAACAAGGAACTTAAGGGAACCTGAGACAAATAGACAAATGTCGGATGTGTAAAGTTCAAGGTGGGACACCTGTTTTTGATTTAGGCTGGAGAAGCCGCAGTGGAAAAAGTTCAAGAAATCTGAGGCGGAGGAAAGGAAAGAGAACTTTTTTTTTTTTTTTTTTTCCTTCTCTCTCTTTCTTTGTAGGTGGGACACTCCTTTATATTGGTTAAACGCTATAAGTATAAGGTTGACTGAGCTTGGAAAATGATCAGAAAAAAGTGAAGTCTGAGTATTATGGTATAGTTGGGGGGGGGAGGGGAGGGAGATGTTTGAAATGTTTGGGGATTTTGGATTCAAGTGAAGTAGCAAAGATTTTACACAGAGTTATTATTATTACTACTACTCTCACTATTGCAAGTGAGCACTATGTTCAATTGTCTAATTGGTTGAATTTTTTTTTGGCAAGGGAGGGCAGCAAAAACATGGTAAACGAAAGGCAGGATTTCCATTTATTACATGTGCTTTATGAGAATAGTCACCTGGAATGTTAAGGGGTTACGTTCCCCCCAAAAAAGAATTAAGATATTACGCCACCTTAATCGCCTCAAACCGGACATTGCACTCCTTCAGGAAACTCATCTGGAAGGTTCAGACATGCAGAGGATGGGGAAATTGTGGGTTGGAGGAGTCTATGGGTCATCTTCAGTTAAAAGGAAAGCAGGGGTTATTACATTAGTCAGTAGGAGATTACAACATCAAGTCCTGGAAACATATGCGGACACGGAAGGTAGGGTTCAGATGATCTCAGTGGAGATACCTGGAGGAATTTATAAAATCTTTAATATTTATGCCCCGAACGAAAACAACAAATCATTCTTTCAACGACTTGAGGCCAAAATTTTAGAACATGCCCATTTTAATCTAATAATTGGGGGGGATTTCAACTCGGTGGTATCTGTGCTAGAGAACAGGAAAAATGCAAGGCCCCCCAAATGTACCGCGCGGCCATGATAAAGTTATGCGTCCTCTGTTAAATGCCACGGCCTTATGGGATGCGTGGAGACTACTGCACCCTCAGGATAGGGAATTTACGCACTATTCACATGCTAATAGCTCCTGGTCTCGCATTGACTACTTTCTTATTTCAGGGAACCTGGTACGTGCGCTCCACTCAGCTACTATCCAGGATTTGGTGATTTCTGACCATGCCCCGGTGGTGCTAGACCTAGCAAACATTTATCCCAGAGGAACGGACTATCTGTGGAGATATCCTTCCTTCCTTAAAGATAACGAAGATTTTTCCTTGAAATTAAAGGAATGGTGGACGGAATTTATGGTACATAATGATCAACATAAAGACACACCTATGTTATTATGGGACACGGCGAAGGCAGTATTACGGGGCAGAACGATAGCACATGTTTCCTATTTGAAGAAAAAGGCTCATCTTAAATTTACTGAAACCTCCCATAAATTGAGGGAAGCATATACTTCTTTTCAAAAGCATCCTGATAGGGACCATAGAGATAGATGGGTAATAGCCCAAAGAGCTTTTAATGAGTGGGCGGAAAAACGGGAACAAATGGCTAGGTCAATGCAAGAAGCTACATTACATCGCTTTGGAAATAAAGCAGGGAAAATACTGGCCAACTTAGCGAAAAATAGGATTATAACTCAGGGACCCATGGAAATAAAAAATCAAAAGGGGGAGATACACAAAAACCCTAAGACAATAATTGAGACTTTAGGCACGTATTATAGAAACCTTTATTCGTCGGAAAAGCGAGACAAATTTCCTGATAATAATCTTTTATCTAAAGTGACACTACCTCGACTCACAGAAGAGCATCGCACTTTTCTGAATGCCAAAATTACGGGGGAAGAAGTATTGGGGACAATCAACTCCATGCATAATTATAAAGCCCCTGGCCCTGACGGATTTACGGGAGAATTCTATAAAACAGTAAAGGAAGAGATCTTACCTACATTACTAGAGCTGTATAATAGCATACTAGACGGTAATGCGTCTTTCCAAAATAATAACCGGGCATATATAAAATTGATCCCTAAACAGGGGAAGGACCCGAAGGAGCCGGGTTCGTATAGGCCCATATCACTTATCAACCTAGATATGAAGATAATGTCAAAGATTATGGCAAATCGTCTAGCTATAATTCTTCCCCAACTGATTTCCCCAGCACAGGCCGGTTTCATTCAGAAAAGATCAGGGACACTAAATATTAGAAAAGTTCTTCTTGTCCTGGATAGGGTTAACCTTCGGCCTCTGAAAGGAGAATCTCCCGCTTTGCTTACAATAGATGCCGAGAAAGCCTTTGACAATATTGAGTGGTCATGGCTTTATAGAGTTCTAGATGAAATGCGTTTTTCGGGGTCATTTTATACCTACATTAGAGAAATTTACACAAATCCGAAGGCTCAAGTTTACATTCCAGGATATCTGTCAGCCCCTTTTCCGTTACTGAAAGGAACCAGACAGGGTTGCCCCCTTTCCCCATTACTTTTTAATCTGGCTCTGGAACCATTGGTACGATTGTTATCTACACATAGCACCTTCCAGGGTATTTCTGTAAATAATAGACAAATTCAGTCAGCTTTTTTTGCGGATGACATTTTGCTTTTCCTTTCGAATCCAGCTCAGCAGGTCCCCGAGATTTTACAAATTTTGCGAGAGTTTGGAGCGTACTCAGGCTTCAAGATTAATGCGTCAAAGTGCGAGCTCCTATACCTGGGAGGGACAAATGTTCAAACACGGGAGCAGAACCCTTTTGAAGGAATTACAGTGGCTAAGTCATATATCACATACTTGGGAGTTAAAATAGGTAAGGTTCCGGCAACCCTTTATAGTCTAAACTATCCACCCCTTCTGAGCCAAATAGAGCAAGATCTTAAAAGATGGCACGACCTTCCATTGAACATAATTGGTAGAGTCCACCTAATTAAGATGATGTCGATATCAAAATTAATGTATCATCTTCAAACACTTCCCCTGCTTCTCAAGCATAAAGATATTGTCCAGCTAAATAGAGCTTTTTCACACTTCATTTGGAGGGGGAAACGCCCTCGTATAGGGCTTAAGAAGCTGATGGCATCTAAGGTTCATGGAGGTCTGAGTTTGCCGAACATTCGGGGTTACAATATAGCCTGTTTGACTAGATATATATTGGATTGGATTAAAGGCTCTAGGCATTATTCAGCGTTGGAGCTTGAGAGAGACTATGCACAACCTTGGGATCTGGTGGCATTACTTCATACTAGGCAGGCTAATCTCCCAGTGAAAATCAAGCACTCTTCCTTATTTAAAGACACGATTGCAGCGTGGAAGGCGTTGAGGAAAAACTACAAACTTCCCCATAAAATATCCAAATACTTGCCTATATGGGGGAATCCAGAGTTTGTGCAGGGGACAAGCAATAAGCTGTTTGAAGAGTGGAAGGTGAGGGGTATAAGGACTGTTGCTCATCTCTTGCACACCTCAGAGCCTAGATGGTTGAGTAGAGACGAAATTATAGCGCAGTATGGCCTGGGGCCTAACCAAGTAATCCAATATGACCAAGTGAGATATAGTATTATGACTCAGTTGCATGATGTGACCCAGGAGGTAGTATTTAACTCTTTTGATTGTCTGGTAAAGAACTCAATAACTTCATCATCTATCTCTTTTCTTTATGGAGCCATGCGTGATCTATTAATAGGACAGCACCCGGAAGGTTTATTTAAATCTTGGGAAAAACAATTTGAAGACCCGTCTATGGGGGTAAAAATTAGGGGAGGGTGGAATGCTCTTCGTAAATCAATTTTAAATGAGAATTGGCGAGAAACCCAATTTAGAATTATGCACAAGGCAATTTATGGTTTTAATCTCCCTCCATCAGCAACAAAGCCAGACAGGCTTACGTATTGCCCTAAGTGTAAGAGTAGTGGAACTGATCTCCTTCACGGGTTGTGGTCCTGCCCCCATTTGAGTCCATTATGGTCACAGATCAAAAGTTGTATACAAAAGGTGTGGGGTCTTGAAGTTCGGCTCTCACCTGGGTTCGCTATTTTTCACCATTGGGAGGAGGGGAACGATACCAAAGGGAAGATGACTAACCCACCCAGACTTATACATGTGATACTTCTGGCAGCCAAGAGAGCGATACTAAAAAATTGGTTGGAGTCTAGGGTCCCCGCGATTGAAGAGATCTTGGGTCAGCTCATGCATCTTCTTGAAATAGAAGGATTGGATGCAGAAAGGAGGGCGGATAGAATACGACAGCACTTTAACAAATGGAAGAAATTCATACTGGCCTATTGTACTCGGGAGGAGATAGTCAGGATTATGTCACCTTTCAAAGACACAGTCTGGTATCATACTGAAAAATTGAAGGATACATTGGATGGCTTGGAGGTGGGGGAGGAAAGGCCGAAAGCTGACTAAAAGGAGAGGGGGAAATAACCGATTTGAGTGGGACTTCTTTATTGTATGTCATTACCATGTTCACAAGGGTTCAATGGGGGGAATGATAAGAATGATGGGTTAAGGGGTCGCTGCTTTCCTTTGCTTTATCTTGCCATGTTATGGTTATTGATTTTAAGAATTGGTATGGAATTTGGGATGATCAAACATGACAATGTAATGTTGAATTTACAATGCTGAATTCGCTTATGCCAATGTTATGTTATTGAAAAATTTGAATAAAAATATAGTTAAAAAAAAAAAAAAAAAAAGAGCGGAGGCTGGTAACCAGCGTAAACATCGGGTAACCAGGGAAAGGTCTTCCCTTGGTTACCCGATGTTTACGCTGGTTACAGCTTACCGCAGCTGCCAGTGCCGGCTCCTGATCGCTTCATTTCGTCGCTCTCTCGCTGTCACACACAGCGATGTGTGTGTCACAGCGGGAGAGTGACGACCAAAAAATGAAGCTGGACATTCAGCAACGACCGGCGACCTCACAGCAGGGGCCAGGTCGTTGCTGGATGTCACACACAGCGACAGCGACGGGACGTCGCTGCAACGTCACAGAAAATGGTGACGTAGCAGCGACGTCGTTGTCGTCGTCGTTATGTGTGACACCAGCTTTAGGGGTGCTTCACACACAGCGAGCTCGCTGCCGAGATCGCTGCTGAGTCACGCTTTTTGTGATGCAGCAGTGACCTCATTAGCGATCTCGCTGTGTGTGACACTGAGCAGCGATCTGGCCCCTGCTGCGAGATCGCTGCTCGTTACACACAGCCCTGGTTCGTTTTCTTCAAAGGCGCTCTCCCGCTGTGACACACAGATCGCTGTGTGTGACAGCGAGAGAGCGACGAAATGTAGCGAGCAGGGCAGCAGGAGCCGGCGTCTGGCAGCTGCAGTAAGCTGTATCCAAGATAAACATCGGGTAACCAAGGTGGTTACCCGATATTTACCTTAGTTACCAGCCTCTGCAGCTCTCACGCTGCCTGTGCTGCCGGCTCCGGCTCTCTGCACATGTAGCTGCATTACACATAGGGTTAATTAACCCGATGTGTACTGTAGCTAGGAGAGCAAGGAGCCAGCGCTAAACAGTGTGCGCGGCTCCCTGCTCTCTGCACATGTAGCTGCAGTACACATCGGGTTAATTAACCCGATGTGTACTGTAGCTAGGAGAGCAAAGCTAAGCGGTGTGCGCTGGTAACTAATGTAAACATCGGGTAACCATACCCGATGTTTACCTTAGTTACCAGTGTCCGCAGCTTCCAGACGCCGGCTCCGTGCAAGCACAGCGTCGCTTTCACGTCGCTGCTGGCTGGGGGCTGGTCACTGGTCGCTGGTGAGATCTGCCTGTTTGACAGCTCACCAGCGACCATGTAGCGATGCAGCAGCGATCCTGACCAGGTCAGATCGCTGGTCGGATCGCTGCTGCATCGCTAAAGTGTGAAGGCACCCTTACATCTAGAGACTTCTATTAGCTTACCGATCAGTGGTCTCCTGCCTGTGGAGCTGCTGGGTCCCAGCTACCCAACAGGTTCAGCTTTGCTTTATCCTGGCTCCCCTATCAGTTAAAGGGAACCTGTCAGCAGAAATTTCGCAATAAAAATAAAAGATTCCCCTCTGCAGCTCCTGGGCTGCACTCTAGGAAGGTTCCTGTTATTGTGCCCCCTTTAAAACCTAAAAAAATACAAAAAGGTAAGACTTTATAAAGTATGCAAATGCTTTTTTATGGTCACTGGGGTGAGCTGTCTGGCGCCCGTTATTCCCCCTCCTGCCGCTTTAAGCAGGCCCCCATTGCTCATTTCCATACATGAGGACGCCTTCCTCATGTAACTGTCCTTTTGAAGTTTTGCGCATGCCCAGTGGCACTCTCGCGGGACTGAGCACTGTGCAAAGTGTGAACGCTTTTGAGGTGATTGCGCAGGCGCGAGATTATGGGTGGCACTGTGATTGTCATCAGCAGCATCATCCAAGTAACCGCCCATAATCTCATGCCTGCTCTTCTCACTCTGCCTCCACTGTTATGCGCAAGCGCTGGCCATATCATCCACGTTACCTATTACCGCGGGCACGAGATTATGGGCGGGTACTTGGATGACGCTGCTGATGACAATCACAGTGCCGCCCATAATCTCGCGCCTGTGCAATCACCTCAAAAGAGTTCACACTTTGCACAGTGCTCAGGTCCGCGAGAGTGCCACTGGCAATGCGCGAGACTTCGGCAGGACAGTTACATGAGGAGGGCGTCCTCATGTATGTAAATGAGCAATGGGGGACTGCGTAAAGCGGCAGGAGGGGGAATAACGGACGCCAGACAGCCCACCCCCGTGACCGTGAAGTATTTTTTAGGTCTCAAAGGGGGCACAATAGCAACAGGAACCTTTCTAGAATGCAGCCCAGGAGCTGCAGAGGGGGAAACTTTTATTTTTATTGCGAAATTTCTGCTGACAGGTTACCTTTAAAGGGAACCTGTCAGGTGCAATATGCACTCAGAGCCAGGAGCAGTTCTGGGTGCATATTGCTAATCCCTGCCTAACCGTCCCTGTATACACTAGCATAGATAAAGAGATCTTTAGAAAAAATATTTCTAAAGATCTTATATCTAATGCTAATGAGCACGGGGACTAGTCCCAAGGGCGTTACTTCACTTGGCTAGTCGGCTTACATAGCCTGTTAGTACTCACACAGGGGCGTAATAACTTGCTAACATGCTATGTTAGCCGACTAGCCAAGTGAAGTAACGCCCTTGTGACTAGTCCTCTCGCTCATTAGCATAAGATATAAGATCTTTAAAAATATTTTTTCTAAAGATCTCTTTATCTATGCTAGTGTATACAGGGACGGTTAGGAAGGGAATAGCACTATGTACCCAGGACTGCTCCTGGCTCTGAGTGCATATTGCACCTGACAGGTTCACTTTAACAAGGAACCTGTCACCAGATTTGGTGACTATAAACTGCAGCCACCACCAGTGGGCTCTTATATACAGCATTCTAACATGTTGTATATAAGAGCCCAGGTCGCTGTGTAGAAAGTAAAAGTCACTTTATAATACTCACCTAAGGGGCGGTGCGGTGCAGACTGGTCGGATGGGTGACAGATTCCCTTTAATCTCTGTTGGACGGGCTGCCCAACTGGTTCGACTCTGCTGGATCATGGCTGCCCAATCGGTTCTTCTCTGCTGGATCATGGCTGCTCAACCGCTTCGGCTCTGCTGCGTCCTGGCTGCCCAACCGGTTGAGCTCTGCTGCGTCCTGCTGCCCAACTGTTTAGCTCTGCTGGATCCTGGCTGGCCAACCAGTTATGCTCTGCTAGATCCTGTCTGACTAGCCAGTTCCGTTCTGCTCCATACTGGCTGCCCAACTGTGGCGCCCTGGACAAGCCAGGTCGTCACAGGTACTGCAACAACACACCCCACACCCCGGTTAGGCACATCAGCCGCACACAAATCCTTGTTGCCTCCCTCCAGGGGCTGATGTCCACACCAGGTGGGGCGGAGCAAGGCGGTTGGCCCCGCCCATCGAGGAGTTCACAGTCCTGGAGGCAAAAAAAGGGTTCAGTTCAGTTGGAAAGAGGAGTTTGAGAGTTGAGTGAGGGAAGTAGTAGTTGAGGAGCTGACTGACCGTGTCCGGGTACGTGGCCCGGGCACATACAGGAAGGTTGGCAGACGGTGGTGGCCATCTGCAGGAGAGGCTTATCGCCGCGGAACCGTAGGGCCGGGGTTAGGCGGTGGCCCACCGGTACCGAACCGGGGAGTGAAGAGAAGCCAGCACCATCCGGCAGGGCCTGCGGACCCCGACCAGGCTGGGAGTCGCCGTTAAACTGGTCAAATACGTCAGCGATGGGAACCTCCGGGGTTTCCTAGCATCAAAGACCCGATTGAAGGCAACCGTCCGAACCGTACAGGGAGATAAAGATACCGCCAGAGCTAGAGCTCCCAGGGCCAGAGCCTGCTGGCAAAAGGGGCTCCCTCAGCAAATATCCAATCTGGGGAGCGGGTTACCGGTGGGAAGCCATCGGGACCGAAGACACACTACAGGTGCAGGGAAAGGCAGCCACCATCAACCGTCCGGGAGTAACCACAGCAGCCGGCTGCGGGACCCGTCCATCCAGCCGTTTGTTTTACAAGAGACTCTGTGTGCATTCTTGGCTGAGTGAGTACCACCGTGCCGTCTGGCACCGCGCTGCCCCCGTGACCCTGCACCTCACCTGCCCTGCATTCCTCCCTTCACCCCTTACCGGGCCCCGGGACCACCAACCCCTAACCACGGAGGGGGAAAACATCCCAGCTGCTCCCTAACAACGCTCCCGGGATCCATCAACGGTGGTGCCCCAACCTCACCACGACCCGTAGGTGGCATCACAAACTCAATCCCCAAACCAAACCAACCGTTTTCACTCACGGGCGAGGAGCGCCGCTCGAGTCCCCGGAATCCGGCCCACCGCTCGAGCCACCGAGCAGCAGCAGCAGCCGGACCCGAGCAGCAAGCGCAGGCGAGCAGCGCACCCCCCGCCCGCGACACAACCACTTCCACTCTGCTCCATACTGGCTGTCCAACCAGTTCAGCTCTGCTTCGTCCTGGCTCCCCAACCAGTTCAGCTCCTCTGGGTCCTGGGTCTGCCTTATTACAGTCAATAGCCACTTCATATCATATTTTTTTAGGGCTTCACACAGAAGGCCCTGACGGAGCAATTGATGTTTGGCGAAAACACAATGTGAACATAGCCTTAAAGTGACAGGTATTATCTCCCCAATAATAGCACAAATAATAATGCGATGTTGGTTAATTGGGGTTATCCATCCAGGATGTTGGGATTTTTTTTCTTAAGGGGCTAAGAATTTGTACCACCCGCGGCCTCGGCTGCGACCGCCGAGCCGCTCGGGTCCGGGCTTGTGTGTCGGTGGCTCGAGCGCCTCCGGACCCGGGGGTCACGTCGCTCTGTAAGGGTGTAGTGGCGGTGCACGCAGGGGTGGTGGGGTAGTTGTGTGGTGAAGTTCGTGATGCCACCCACGGGTTGTGGTGATGGTGGACACCACCGCTGCGGTGAAGGTACGGGGACTCCCGGGAGCGGTGTAGGGGCGCAGCTAGGTGTTGACCCCTCCGTGGGTAGGGGATGTTGGTCCCGGGGCCCGCTTGGCGAGGGGCCGGGGTGCAGGGCGCAAGGTGGCGGTGCGGTGCCTGAGGGAACTGGTGTTCTCACGATTAAACCACACAGAGTCACTGGTAAACCAAACGGAGTGACGAACGGGGCCCGCAGCTGGCTGCAGTTTCTCCAGATAGGTTGGTAATGTCCGCCTTTCTCCTGCACCTGTATGTGATCTTGGCTACTGTGCCTGGGCACTGGAGCCCGCTTCCCGGCGTATATGTGTCGTAGGAGCCCCAGTTGTCCGCAGACGCTGGCCTCTTGGATCTCTGGCCTCTGCCGGTGGCTCCTATCCGGACGGGTTGGGCTGTTGCCTTCAATCAGCCGCCGGAGCAGTGTGACAGCCGTGCAGCCCCGCGCCGGTGATCGGTGAGTGGGTGAGAGTGAGTGAATGAGTCAGTGAGTCAGTCAGTGAGAGAGTTTGAGAAAGAGAGTGAGTGAGTGATTGATTTTCTGACAAGCAATGAATTTATATCACTTCTGGGCATGCTCAGAAGTAAAAACCGGATACGGTACATGCTTCCGGCGTTTGAAGCATGCCACCGTATCCGGCTCACATAGACTTTCATTATGCACCATGCCGCACAGCGCTGCACCCGGCGCTATGCATTTTTTTGCCGCTGGCAAAAAACGTTCCTCTCTGCGTCCTGTGCAGCCACCGGAGTGACGATTTTTGCCGCATCCGGCAAAAAACGGATCAAACGCAAGTACATGCGGCACAATCCGGTGCTAATAAAAGTCTATGAGGAAAAAACGCACCCGGCGGCAAAAAAAACCTGATGCGTTTTTCCCGCAAAGCGCCGGATTGTGCCGCACAGCAAAAACCTGATGTGTGAACATACCCATAACTGCACACCCTGTTCAGCTCTCCTCTTGGGTCCTAGCTGCCTGCACACCCTGTTCAGCTCTCCTCCTGGGTCCTAGCTGCCTGCACACCCTGTTCAGCTCTCCTCCTGGGTCCTAGCTGCCTGCACACCCTGTTCAGCCCTCTTCCTGGGTCCTAGCTGCCTGCACACCCTGTTCAGCCCACCTCCTGGGTCCTAGCCGCCTGCACACCCTGTAGTTAACTCCCTGACTGTTCTGCACATTGCTGATCTGTGCGATCATGGACAGCTTCTGCAGTTTCAGTTTGCTGGATGGGTGTGGATGGGGAGTGGATATGGGTGTGGCTGTTTGTAAAATGGGTGTGGTTAGGGGGCGTGGCCTAAAAATTGCGCATTGCGCGCCGCAAACTTTGTCCCTCTTTCCCTTCTTTAAAAGTTGGGAAGTATGCAAATACTGAGGTAAAAACTCACCAATACTGAACATGTGCACGAGGCCTTACAGATACTGAGGTAAAAACTCACTAAAGCTATGTGCGCACGTAGCGTTCTGTCCCTGCAGAAATTTCTGAGGCCTTACAAAAACGGAGGTAAAAACTCACCAATATTGACCATGTGTACGAGGCCTTTCACATACTGAGGTAAAAACTCACCAAATACTGAACGTGTGCACGAGGCCCTTAGGCTGGCTTCACATCAGCGGTATTCTGCCGCACTCCCAGGGGCAGTACAGTACAATACAGTTCACTGGCAAGCTCCGGGCACATGCGGTCATGTAACCAGAGCATGTGACAGCATGTGACGGGGCTTGCCGCACTGCCTGTGAACTGTATTGTACTGTACTGCCCCTGTGCCGTATCTGGGAGTGCGGCAGAATACCGCTGATGTGAAACCAGCCTTACAAATATTGAGGTAAAAACTCACCAATACTGAACGTGTGCACGGAGCCTTACATATACTGAGGTAAAAACTCACCAATACTGAACGTGTGTTCGAGGCCTTACAGATACTGAGGTAAAAACTCACCAATACTGAACATATGCACGAGGCCTTACAGATACTGAGGTAAACACTCACCAATACTGAACATGTGCACGAGGCCTTAGGCCTAAAACACACTTCCGCAAAAAAACGTCCGTATGACACGGTCCGTTTTTCGGGTCCGTGTTCCCTTTTTTTGGGGCGTTTCTCCGGTATGTATAGCATCTGTGTGATGGCGTATGTGAGCCGTGTGTACGTGTAAAATGTCCGTGTTTGTGTGTAAAATGCCCGTGTATGTGGAATGTCTGTGTGGAATGTCCGTTTGTGTGTTGCACAATGTCGTTGATACATGTCGGCTGACAGCAGACAGAGTTGCGCGATGAGAATTAACTCGGGTGAACTTCACCCGACTTCATTGTCATGCCGCGGCTCTGTCTTTGTGCCGCGTACTGATTAGCGGTCACCTGTGAAGGATTCACCAGTGACCGCTAATCCCCCGAGTGACTGAAGTGAGCAGCCCTCTCTCATACTTACCGTTTCCCGATAACCAGTGCGGCGAGGAACAGCTGTGCAGAGAATACGCGGCAACAATTACTTTGAAAATGCGGCCGCTCATTAATCAATCTCGTATTCCCTGCTTTCCCCACCCACCGGCGCCTATGATTGGTTGCAGTCAGACACGCCCCCCACGCTGAGTGACAGCTGTCTCACTGCACCCAATCACAGCAGCCGGTGGGCGTGTCTATACTGTGCAGTGAAATAAATAAAAAATTAAAAAGAACGGCGTGCGGTCCCCCCCCATTTTAATACCAGCCAGATAAAGCCATACGGCTGAAGGCTGGTATTCTCAGGATGGCGAGCCCCACGTTATGGGGAGCCCCCCAGCCTAACAATATCAGTCAGCAGCCGCCCAGAATGGCCGCATACATTATATGCGACAGTTCTGGGACTCTACCCGGCTCTTCCCGATTTGCCCTGGTGCGTTGGCAAATTGGGGTAATAAGGAGTTATTGGCAGTACATAGCTGCCAATAAGTCCTAGATTAATCATGTCAGGCGTCTCCCCGAGATACCTTCCATGATTAATCTGTAAATTACAATAAATAAACACACACGAAAAAATCCTTTATTAGAAATAAAAAACACAAACATATACCCTGGTTCACCACTTTAATAAGCCCGAAAAAGCCCTCCATGTCCGGCGTACTCCAGGATGGTCCAGCGTCGCTTCCAGCTCTGCTGCATGGAGGTGACCGGAGCTGCAGAAGACACCGCCGCTCCTGTCAGCTCCACGCAGCTAATGAAGACAGCCGCGCGATCAGTTGAGCTGTCACTGAGGTTACTCGCGGCCAACGCTGAATATAGCTGATCGCGCTATTCCCTTCATTAGCTGTGTGGAGGTGACAGGAGCGGCGGTGTCTTCTGCAGCTCTGGTCACCTCCATGCAGCAAAGCAAAGCTGGAAGCGACGCTGGACCATCCTGGAGTACGCCGGACATGGAGGGCTTTTTCGGGCTTATTAAAGTGGTGAACAAGGCAATTTGTTAGTGGGTTTTTTTTCTAATAAAGGATTGTTCTGGTGTGTGTGTTTATTTATTGTAATTTACAGATTAATCATGGAAGGTATCTCGGGGAGACGCCTGACATGATTAATCTAGGACTTATTGGCAGCTATGGGCTTCCAATAACTCCTTACTACCCCGATTTGCCAACGCACTAGGGCAAATTGGGAAGAGCCGGGTACAGTCCCAGAACTGTCGCATAAAATGTATGTGGCAATTCTGGGCGGCTGCTGACTGATATTGTTAGGCTGGGGGGGGCTCCCCATAACGTGGGGCTCCCCATCCTGAGAATACCAGTCTTCAGCCGTATGGCTTTATCTGGCTGGTATTAAAATTGGGGGGGACCGCACGCCGTTTTTTTTAATTATTTATTTATTTTACTGCACAGTATAGACACGCCCACCGGCTGCTGTGATTGGGTGCAGTGAGATAGCTGTCACTCAGCGTGGGGGGCGTGTCTGACTGCAACCAATCATAGGCGTCTGTGGGTGGGGAAAGCAGGGAATACGAGATTATTTAATGAGCGGCCAGCATATGCAAAGTAATTGTTGCCGCGTATTCTCTGCACAGCTGTTCCTCGCCGCGCTGGTGATCGGGGAGCGGTATGAGCCAGGGGAAGAAAAAAACCGAGCGCCAATGTACGTATGAGAACAGCAGAAAAAAAAGGTAAGTACACTGACTTTAATTTAAAAATAAACCAAAAAATAAGATCGCTAGTGTAAAAACGCACACGTACGAAACGTCCTGAACACGGAGATACGTCCTGAACTTCACCCGACTTCATTGTCATCCCACGGCTCTGTCTGTGTGTGGCAGCCTGATTAGCGGTCACCCGTGAAGGACTCACCGGTGACCGCTAATCCCCTAAGTGACTGCAGTGAGCAGCGCGATTATCGCTGCCGTCACTCAGGTTACCTGCGGCTAGCTGGATTCCTCCACCCGAGACCGCAACTCACCTGTGACTTCATCGCTGTCAGCGCGGCTCACTTCAGTCACTTGGGCGACTTGCTGTCACAGTTGGAGGATCCAGTGGTGGCCGTGAGTAACGTCATCGCTGATCGCGCGGCTCACCTTAGTTGCTGCATGGATCTGTCAGGAGCGGTAGTGTTCTACTGCCGCTCTTGTCAGCTTCATGTAGCAGAGCTGGATGCGTCGCGGGACCTCCGTGGATTACGTCGGACCTGGAGGGGTATTTGAGGATTTTAATAAAGTGGTGAAAGAGGGTGGGTTTTTTTTGTCTTTTATTCCAAATAAAGGATTTTTTGGATGTGTGTGTTTATTTTCTTTAACTTACAGGTTAATCATGGAAGGTATCTCGAGGAGACGCCTGCCATAATTAACCCCTTATTACCCCGATTGCCACCGCACCAGGACAATTCGGGATGAGCTGGGAAAAGTCCCAGGACTGTCGCATATAATGGATGCGGCAATTCCGGGCGGCTGCTGGCTGATATAGTTAGGCTTAGGGGCTCCCCATAACGTGCCGCTCCCCATCCTGAGAATACCAGCCTTCAGCCGTGTGGCTTTATCTTGGCTGGTATCAAGATTGGGGGGGACCGCACGCCGTTGTTTTTTAATTATTTATTTATTTTACTGCACTATATAGACCCGCCCACCAGTGGCTGTGATTGGTTGCAGTGAGACATCTGTCACTCAGCGTGGGGGCGTGTCTGACTGCAACCAATCATAAGCGCCAGTGGGCGGGGGAAGCAGGGAATACAAGATTGAATAATAAGCGGCCGGCTTTTTCAAAAGCAGGAGAAGCCGCGGAGGGGTGTGACAGCCGTGCAGCGCCCCGCCGATGTTCGGTCAGTGATCGGTGAGTATGAGAGAGTAGGGAGAGGGATAGACCGACAGAGAGAAAGACCGACCGACAGAGAGACCGACAGACAGACAGAGAGAGACCGACATTACAACCAAAATGCACAAAAGAAGTGACATGTTGCTTTTTAGAACGCAGCGTCTTGGCAGCAGCCAAAACGCTGCGTTCTAAAACGCAACGTGCGCATGGAATTTGCACAATCTTCATAGATTGTGCTCAGGACGCATGCAGTTACGCTGCAGTGCAATACACAGCGTAACTGCATGCAAATACGCAACGTGCGCACATAGCCTAATACTGAACATGTGCATGAGGCCTTGGAGCCATGTGCACACATTGAGTATTTGGTGAGTTCATTACCTCATTATTTGTAATGCATTGCCTGCACGTTCAGCATTTAGTGACTTTTCTACCTCCGTATTTAAAAACCCCCTCAACAAATACCGACTGTGTGCACACGGTCTTATTGTAGTAGTGAAAACATATATGGGGTATGGGATTGGTGTGGGCAGTTGTCCCCGGCCTGCACTCTGTGTGTGCCACTCCATTATATCCACTACATACATCATGATACATGCAGAATATCCTGATGGAGGGGCACACAGTATGTGGAGTCAGACATTGGAAATATCCAAGATGGAGGGCGGGCCAGTGGGGCACAGTGTGCTGGGGTGTGTCACCCATGCAGTTTCAATCCTCTATTCCCAATCTATGCATACACAGTGGATGTATTGGGAATGGAGACTTGAAACTACATAGATCAGATGCCCCAGAACACTTTGATAGAAGACACCCTCGTCCCCCTCCTTTCACATAGTGTGCCGCCATTGCCCCCCCTTTCACCTAGTGTGCTGCCGTTGCCTGCTGCTATTGAACAGGTCGTCAGGCACCTCCACACCATTCACCGGTCCGTCTCCATTCTTCTAGCTGCTGGACTCCAGCGTGGCCTGCAACAACGCCATCTGCCGTCACCATTACAGAGGACGCTCCTCTTCAGCAGACAGGTGGCCGGGATTCCCTCAACCGCGCCGCACCCTGTATGTTGCTAGTACGTCCTGCCCAGGGCTGCCACCAGGAATTTTAGAGCCTCATACTGCCAACATTTTCGGGGCCCCTTCAGACTCCGCCTCCACCACAGCTCCGCCTCTACCCCCCAAAACTTCAGCAATAGTAAAAAGTTGTTTCCAGCATCACGTCCAAGAAATAAGGTTAAAAAACAAATTTTATTCCATAAGGGTAAAACCAGCACTAGGCTGGATGGACGTCCACGAAGTATAAAACAATGTCTGACGCGTTTCACACCTTAAAGAGGTTCTTAGACATAGACATATTCTGCTGGATTTGCACAAGTAAGTTATGTAATAAAATTGTTTTTTACCCTTATTTCTTGGACGTGATGCTGGAAACAACTTTTTCTATTGCCAGACTTTGCCTCTCTGAACATGAGGCTGCCCTCCTCGCACCGTTCCCCAGAGAAAGGACCCAGGTGATGCATTTACAGTGTGAGATCAGTTCCTCCTCTGCATACTTATATCCAAATTCCACAGTCCCTCCATCACTCTTGGAAAATCTCCAATTCTGTAAACAGTCCTCATCAATCAAAACATTAACCGCTAGTCGTCATTCTGACAGCCCGAAAAAAGCTGCATGCGCCGTTTTCCAGGACATCAAAATGACAAGCCCAAGACAGAATCGTCAGCCATGTGCGTATATCTAATATATAAAGCTCTGTGTATATATATGTGTGTGTGTGCTCACATGCGTGCGTGTCCCTTAAAGGAATCTGCACCATCACATTTACAATCACGATATTTTGCACAGACGCCCCATTTGACTCAGGGAATGTCATAGACTACGTTTTGAGGGGAAAAATTAACCCCATGCTTTACAGTTATTTGCCAAAAAACCTGCTTACATTAAAGTCAATGGAGCTGTGATTGGTTGCTATAGGCAACGAAAGAAATTCTTAGTATAAGAAGCTTATGTGTGAGGTAGTGTGATTTCTGTGGAGAGACATATAGAGACTGTCAGAGAGACAAAGAGAGAGAGACACAGAGGAAGAGGCAGCCATCCAGGGAGAGAAAGAGAAAGACAGCCAGCCAGAGAGAAAAAGAGACAGCCAGCCAAGGAGAGAAAGAGACAGCCAGCCAAGAAGAGAAAGGGACAGCACAGAACACTGGGGGGGCACAGATCACTGGGGAAACTGGGGGGCACAGATCACTGGGGAGCCTGGGGGGGGGCACAGAACACTGGGGGGGCACAGATCACTGGGGAGCCTGGGGGGCACAGAACACTGGGGGGGGGCACAGATCACTGGGGAGACTGGGGGGCACAGAACATTGGGGGGGCACAGATCACTGGGGAGACTGTGGGAGGACAGATCACTGGGGAGAAAGGGGCACAGAGCACTGGGGAGACGGGGGGGCACAGATCACTAGGGGGGCATAGATCACTAGGGAGACTGGGGGGAGGCACAGAACATTGGGGGCACAGATCACTGGGGAGACTGGGGGGGCACAGAACACTGGGGGGGCACAGAGCACTGGGGAGACGGGGGGGCACAGATCACTAGGGGGGCATAGATCACTGGGGAGACTGGGGGGCACAGAACACTGGAGGGGCACAGATCACTGGGGAGACTGGGGGGAGGCACAGAACACTAGAGGGGGGCACAGATCACTAGGGAGACTGTGGGGGCACAGATCACTGGGGAGAAAGAGGGGCACAGAGCACTGGAGGTACAGAGCGCTGGGGGCACAGGCAGACCCGGATGAGCTTGGAGGTAGTTAGAGAACTGGGGGAGGCTGGGATCACTGAGCACTGGAGGTGGCTGCGGGCACGGAGGGCTCTGCCGCCAGGCACAGAGAGGAGCAGCCGCCGCCGGGCACAGAGAGCCACCGGGCACGGAGCCACCGGGCACAGGGAGCCGCCGGGCACATAGAGGAGCAGCCGCCGCCGGGCAGAGGTAGCCGCCGGGCACAGGGAACAGCCGCCGGGCACAGGGAACCGCCACCGGGCACAGGGAGCCGCCGCCGCAACCGCCGGGCACAGGGAGCAGCCGCCGCAACCGCCAGGCACAGGGAGCCACCACCGCTGGGAACAGAGCGCTGCCGGCACACAAAGACCTGGGGGATGATTGGCAGTCAATCCTCTCCTTTTGATTTTAGCACTCCTCATGCCAATCCCACCTACAAAATACGTCCTCACGTAGGCAGTGCCAACGTGGGGACGTAGTCTTTCAGGTATAGGAAATGCAGCGTTCAGCATTGAATGCGCTGTGTGGGGTTTTAAAAGGCCAGCAGCCAGTAAGATGCGGCTACCGCCCCAGCACTGCAATCCCCGGGAATCAGCCCGGGGGCTGCAGAAAAAGTCGTCGCGGGCCGGAGGTTTCCCACCCCTGCATTATACACTTCACATGTACAGGGCAGCCACCAGGGGGTGCACAGTGTATTATAGTCTTCACATGTACAGGGCATCCACCAGGGGGTGCACCGTGTATTTTATACTGCACATGTACAGGGCAGTCACCAGGGGGTGCACCATGTATTATATACTTCACATGTACAGGGCAGTCAACAGGGGGTGCACTGTGTATTACACACTTCACATGTATAGGACAGATACCAGGGGGTGCACCGTGTATTATACACTTCATATGTACAGGGCAGCCACCAGGGGGTGCACCATGTATTATACACATCACATGTACAGGGCAGTCAGCAGAGGATGAACCGTGTATTATATACTTTACATGTACAGGGGAGTCAGCAGGGGGTGCACCGTGTATTATACACTTCACATGTACAGGGCAGCCATCAGGAGGTGCACCGTGTATTATAGACTTCCCCTGCTGACTGCCCTGTACATGTGATGCACCAGGTATTATGCACTTCACATGTACAGGGCAGCCACCAGGGGGTGCACCGTGTATTATACACTTCACATGTACAGGGCAGCCACCAGGGGTGCACCGTGTATTATAGACTTCACATGTACAGGGCATTTACCAGGGGGTTCACCGTGTATTATACACTTCACATGTACAGGGCAGCCACCAGGGGGTGCACCGTGTATTATACTCTTCACATGTACAGGGCAGCCACCAGGGGTGCACAGTGTATTATAGACTTCACATGTACAGGGCATCCACCAGGGGATGCACCATGTATTATACACTTCACATGTACAGGGTAACCACCAGGGGGTGCACCGTGTATTATACACTTCCCCTGCTGACTGCCCTGTACATGTGATGCACCGTGTATTATACACTCCACATCTACAGGGCAGGCACCAGGGGGTGCACCGTGTATTATACACTTCACATGTACAGGGCAGCCACCAGGGGGTGCACCGTGTATTATACACTTCACATGTACAGGGCAGCCACCAGGGGGTGCACCGTGTATTATACACTTCCCCTGCTGACTGCACTGTACATGTGATGCACCGTGCATTATACACTTACCCTTCTGACTGCCCTGTACATGTGATGCACCATGTATTATGCACTTCACATGTACAGGGCATCCACCAGGGGGTTCACCGTGTATTATACACTTCACATGTACAGGGCAGTCACCACGGGTGCACCGTGTATTATACACTTCACATGTACAGGGCAGACTCCAGGGGTGCACAGTGTATTATACACTTCACATGTACAGGGCAGCCACCAGGGGGTGCACCGTGTATTATACACTTCACATGTACAGGGCAGTCAACAGGGGGTGCACTGTGTATTACACACTTCACATGTATAGGACAGATACCAGGGGGTGCACCGTGTATTATACACTTCATATGTACAGGGCAGCCACCAGGGGGTGCACCATGTATTATACACATCACATGTACAGGGCAGCCACCAGGGGGTGCACCATGTATTATACACTTCATATGTACAGGGTAGCCACCAGGGGTTGCACCGTGTATTATAGACTTCCCCTGCTGACTGCCCTGTACATGTGATGCACCATGTATTATGCAATTCACATGTACAGGGTATCCAGCAGGGGGTGCACCGTGTATTATACTCTTCACATATACAGGGCAGCCCCGAGGGGTGCACCGTGTACTATATACTTCACATGTACAAAGCATCCACCAGGGGTGCACCGTGTATTATACACTCCACATGTACAGGGCAGCCACCAGGGGGTGCACCGTGTATTATACTCTTCACATATACAGGGCAGCCCCGAGGGGTGCACCGTGTACTATATACTTCACATGTACAAAGCATCCACCAGGGGTGCACAGTGTATTATACACTCCACATGTACAGGGCAGTCACCAGGGGGTGCACTGTGTATTGTACACTTCACATGTACAGGGCATCCACCAGGAGATGCACCATGTATTATACACTTCACATGTACAGGGCAGTCAGCAGGGGATGCTCCGTATATTATACACTTCACATGTACAGGGCAGCCACCAGGGGGTGCACCGTGTACTATACAGTTCACATGTACAGGGCAGCCACCAGGGGGTGCACCGTGTATTATACACTTACCCTTCTGACTGCCCTGTACATGTGATTCACCATGAATTATACAATTCACATGTACAGGGCATCCACCAGGGGGTTCACCGTGTACTATAAACTCCACATGTACAGGGCAGCCACCAGGGGGTGCACCGTGTATTATACACTTCCCCTGCTGACTGCCCTGTACATGTGATGCACCGTGTATTATACACTCCACATGTACAGAGCATCCACCAGGGGTGCACCGTGTATTATACACTCCACATGTACAGGGCATCCACCAGGGGATGCACCATGTATTATACACTCCACATGTACAGGGCAGTCAGCAGGGGATGCTCCGTATATTATACACTTCACATGTACAGGGCATCCACCAGGGGATGCACCATGTATTATACACTTCACATGTACAGGGCAGCCACCGTATATTGGATATTTCACACGTACAGGTCAGCCACCAGGGGGTGCACCGTGTATTATACACTTCACACGTACAGAGCAGCCACCAGTGGTGCACCATGTATTATACACTTCACATGTACAGGGCAGCCACCAGTGGTGCACCATGTATTATACACTTCACATGTACAGGGCAGCCACCAGTGGTGCACCATGTATTATACACTTCACATGTACAGGGCATCCACCAGCGGGTGCACCATGTATTATACACTTCACATGTACAGGGCAGCCACCAGGGGTGCACCGTATATTATAGTCTTCACATGTACAGGGCAGCCACCAGGGGGTGCACCGTATATTATAGTCTTCGCATCTACAGGGCAGCCACCAGGGGGTGCACCATGTATTATATAATTCACATGTACAGGGCAGCCACCAGGGGGTGCACCGTATATTATAGTCTTCACATGTACAGGGCAGCCACCAGGGGATGCACTGTGTACTATACACTCCACATTTACAGGGTAGCCACCAGGGGGTGCACCGTGTAGTATACACTTCCCCTGCTGACTGCCCTGTACATGTGATGCACCGTGTATTATACACTTCACATGTACAGGGCAGCCACCAGGGGTACACTGTGTATTATACACTTTACATGTACAGGGCAGCCACCAGGTGGTGCACCGTATATTGTATACTTCACATGCACACGGCAGCCACCAGGGGTGCATCGTGTATTATACTCATCACACGTACAGAGCAGCCACCAGTGGGTGCACCGTGTATTATATACTTCACATGTACAGGGCAGCCACCAGAAGGTGCACCATGTACTATACACTCCACCTGTACAGGGTAGCCACCAGGGGGTGCACAGTGTATTATACACTTCACATGTACAGGGTAGCCACCAGGGGGTGCACCGTGTAGTATACACTTCCCCTGCTGACTGCCCTGTACATGTGATGCACCGTGTATTATGCACTGCACATGTACAGGGCATCCACCAGGGGATGCAACATGTATTATAGACTTACCCTTCTGACTGCCCTGTACATGTGATGAACCATGTATTATGCACTTCACATGTACAGGGCAGCCACCAGGGGGTGCACCGTGTACTATACACTCCACATGTACAGGGCAGCCACCAGGGGGTGCATCGTGTATTATACACTTCCCCTGCTGACTGCCCTGTACATGTGATGCACCGTGTATTATACACTCCACTTGTACAGGGCAGCCACCAGGGGGTGCACCGTATATTGTATACTTCACATGCACAAGGCAGCCACCAGGGGTGCACCGTGTATTATACACTTCACATGTACAGGGCAGCCACCAGGGGGTGCACAGTGTATTATACACTTCACACGTACAGAGCAGCCACCAGGGGGTGCACCGTGTATTATATACTTCACATGTACAGGGCAGCCACCAGAAGGTGCACCATGTATTATACACTCCACATGTACAGGGTAGCCACCAGGGGGTGCACCGTGTATTATACACTTCCCCTGCTGACTGCCCTGTACATGTGATGCACCGTGTATTATACACTCCACATGTACAGGGCAGCCACCAGGGGTGCACCGTGTATTATAGACTTCACATGTACAGGGCAGCCACCAGGGGATGCACTGTATACTATACACTCCACATGTACAGGGTAGCCACCAGGGGGTGCACAGTGTAGTATACACTTCCCCTGCTGACTGCCCTGTACATGTGATGCACCGTGTATTATGCACTTCACATGTACAGGGCATCCACCAGGGGGTTCACCGTGTATTATACACTTCACATGTACAGGGCAGCCACCAGGGGGTGCACTGTGTACCATACACTCCACATGTACAGGGTAGCCACCAGGGGGTGCACCGTGTATTATACACTTCACATGTACAGGGCAGCCACCAGAAGGTGCACCGTGTACTATACACTCCACATGTACAGGTTAGCCACCAGGGGTGCAACGTGTAATATACTCTTCACCTCTTCACATGTACAGGGCAGCCACCAGGGGTGCACCGTGTATTATAGACTTCACATGTACAGGGCAGCCACCAGGGGGTGCACCGTGTATTATACTCTTCACATGTACAGGGCAGCCTCCAGGGGTGCACCGTGTATTATAGACTTCACATGTACAGGGCAGCCACCAAGGGATGCACTGTATACTATACACTCCACATGTACAGGGCAGCCTCCAGGGGTGCAACGTGTAATATACTCTTCACCTCTTCACATGTACAGGGCAGCCACCAGGGGGTGCACCGTGTATTATAGACTTCACATGTACAGAGCATCCACCAGGGGATGCACCATGTATTATACACTTTACATGTACAGGGCAGTCACCAGGGGATGCACCATATATTCTACACTTCACATGTCAGAGATTTTGAGATGCAAGCATACAATATGAAGGAGCGCTTCCATAACAGGGGTTACCCAGCTGTCACTGTAGAACAAGCATATCAACAAGCTAGGGGCAGGAATAGGAGAAATTTACTCACACACAAAGCAAGAGAGGACAAAAAAGACATCACGAGATTGATAGACACTTATGATGACCAAAATGGGAAAGTTATGGAAATATTAAGACCACACTGGCCCATACTTAAGGCCGATCCTGACATCTGTGAGTCAATCTCTGAAAATCCAAGTGTAACTTTTAGGAGGGGCAAGTCCATCAGGGATCACATAACCCATAGCCACTTCACACGGCCAAAAGGCACAGGCACTTGGCTAGAAAGAAGACCTGTAGGAACATTCAGATGCGGGAGGTGCACCTATTGTCCCTACATTAACCAAACCAAAACCTTTCTTAACCATAAAACCAACAGAACCTTTAGGCTCAGGGACTTTACAAACTGTAGAACTGAAGGAATGGTTTACCTCTGCACTTGCACCTGTCCTTTGGGATATGTTGGTGTTATGGTTAATATTTTATATTAAGTTTGATTATCATTTAAGCAATTTATATATCTATATATCTTTGATAATTTTGTACTTTTATATTAGCTTCATAAGTGTTATTCATAAAAGCAATAACACAGGGTGTACTCTTTGTTATAAGGATGCTTTTGTCTCAAATGTCTTTGTTAATGAAGGTCCAGAAAACTGGACAGAACTAGATTTTTAGGAATGCAGCAGGATCCATAATTTACGATTTTGTTATTTTCAACTTTCATTCCATTTTTGGTCATGTACTAAGCCGTCCCCTTTTCTTTTGTGGTGTTAATAAACTACTGTCTGGGCATCTGAGATTCAGACAAAGCCTGGTACACGGACATTAACTGTGTGTTCGTGTATTTGTCTCCGATGCATCGCTATTAATTGGACCAACACTGGCAGATCTGGAGATCACTTTGTATCTCACCCTAAATTAGCTCTCCCAAGAAAGTGGTTTCCACGACAGTTGGGAAGACCAAAAGACAACTACGAATAAGAATTGGAGAGCACGTAGGAGACATTATGCATAAGAGAGATACAGCGATAGCTAGGCATGTCAATAATACTCATGGAGGTGACCCAAAGAGTGTATCTTTTCAGGCAATTGAGGTGATCCCAAAGCCTCTCAGGAAAGGAGACTGGGATAGAAAAATACTTCAACGAGAGGCGAGATGGACTTTCCTCCTGGATTCGGTCTCCCCTGGTGGTCTCAATGAGATTATCAGTTTTCATAGCTTTATTTAACTAATCTAGTCTAGCCCCTTTTAAAACTGTTACTGATAGGATAAGGTTTTTTTAGCATATACTACATGCTCTGCACATGGTCATTGTTTACAATCTAATATATCTTTTTTGAGACTGCACAAGCCGATAAGCTAAACCTACTATTATAGCACACACATTTATTATGGACGCACTAATATTTTCCTAAATGAAGAAATTTCATGTTTGATATCCCTCGAGGTACATTGGCAATTACATACCCTGGCTTCATCAATGGGTATAAATACGCCTATAGGCCTTTGTGTCCCCTATCAATATGGTAACCTCTTTACCCTTATGAGGTATGTTTTTAAGAGGTAATTGTTTAAGGAGGTAAACTATGCCACCTGTTGGAACTCTCATTCTGATATGAGCCCTTAATGACCCATATAGGGTCCCCTTTACCTCACTACTTAATCCTAAAATATACGGTTATATATCTATAAACGTAACAACATTACACTAGAATGTACTACGTATTATGCCTATAAACGTGGGGATTTATTATACCCTTCTTTATACACCCATATAGACCTAGCACAGCTTGTGCAATTGAACCCTGCACCACACTCTAAATATGGTAGTGATCACTGTCTTAATCCTGTGCTTATAATATAGATGTGGAGGAAATCAATGCCCCTGCTATAGTCTAGCGCTACCAATTGCGCATATAGTGTGAGCCCTATATACCATCCCCTCCTCTGTATGGTCTGATACTGACGTGTCTTTGGAACGCAGATGCGTTCCACAGCACGTATAGTATTGGAGTAGGTGGATCCTTAAACACCGCCCCGGACAGATCACATGATATGATCTGTGACACGTGCATGAAGGAATGCCGATACGTCACTTCCGGCCACGGGGCACTTCCGGCCTATGACGGAGGGAGTTACCTCCGCGATTCTTTTACTAATAGGCCTGCAGACCGTTTCGGTCAGTAGTCTGGACAGCAGCCACAGACAGAGGACGGCACGGATCACCTGTGAGCTCCCAGTGTGTTAGTTGTCCGTGCGTCCCGCCAAGCGCTGATCAGGGATGCACATAACGGATCGGCATCCCTGCTCAATTTTTGGCGTGACTTTTTTCCGTATCTGCGACACTTTTTGTATCGCATCCGTCCGTGCATCCCGCCAAGCGCTGATCAGGGATGCACATAACGGATCTGCATCCATGGTCAATTTTTGGCGTGACTTTTTTTTTATGTATCCCCGATGCTTTTTGTATCGCATCCGACTGTGCGTCCTGCAGCGGCCGATCAGTGCACTGCGTCTGTGCGTTTGAAAAGTCAAATGGCGCTCCTTCTCTTCTGAGCCCCGCCATTTGCCCAAACAATTACTTTCCACCAAATGTGAGGTATCTACGTACTCAGGAAAGATTGCACAATACATTTTATGGTGCATTTTTTCCTGATAGCCTTGTGAAAAAAAAGCTACCTAGTTGAAGCAACCGTTTTGTGGTAAAAAAACCAATTTTTTCTTTTCACGGCTCATAGTTACATAGTTACATAGTTACTTAGGTTGAAAAAAGACCTAGGTCCATCTAGTTCAACCTTCCTCCACCAGTTCTACATTTAGTCACTAAGTCAACGCTATAAACTTCTGTGAAGCCCCCAGGTGTTCAAAGTGCTCACCAAACATCTAGAAAAATTATATGAGGGCTCTAGTTTCAAAAATGGGGTCACTTGTGGGGGAGCTCCATTGTTTAGGCACCTCAGGGGGTCTTCAAACTCGACATGGCATCCGCTAATGAGTGCAGCTAATTTTGCACTCAAATATTCAAATGGCGCTCCTTCCCTTCCGAGCTCTGCCGTGCGCCCAAACAATTGATTTTTACCACATATGGGGTATCAGCGTACTCAGGAGAACATGCACAATAAATTGTATTGTTCACTTTCTCTTTTCTCCCTTGTAAAAATGAAAATTTTATGGCCATTTTTTCCTTCCACATTGCTTTGGTTCCTGTGAAGCACCTAAAGGGTTAATAAACTTATTGGATGTGGTTTTGAGCAGTGTGAGGGGTGCAGTTTTTAGAATGGGGTCACTTTTGGGTATTTTCTGTCACCTAGGTCTCTCAAAGTCACTTCAAATGTGATGTGGTACCTAAAAAAAATTATTTTGTAAATTTTGTTGGAAAAATGAGAAATTGCTGATGACCTTTGACCCGTTCTAACTTCCTAAAGAAAAAAAAATTTGTTTCGAAAATTGCGCTGATGTAAAGTAGACAAGTGGGAAATGTTATTTAGTAACTATTTTGTTTGACATATCTCTCAGATTTATGGGCATAAATTTTCAAAGTTTGAAAATTGCGAAATTTTCAAAATTTTCGCAAAATTTCCTAAATTTTCACAAATAAACGCAAAAAATATCGGCCTAAATTTACCACTGACATGAAGAACAATATGTCACGAAAAAACAATCTCAGAATCGCCAGGATCCGTTGAAGCGTTCCAGAGTTATAACCTGTCAAAGTGACACTGGTCAGAATTGCCATATATGAAATTTAATAAAACATTTTTATGAGAGTAGTCATAGTAGTGGTGTTTTACACTTCACATGTACAGGGCATCCACCAGGGGATGCACCATGTATTATACACTTCACATGTACAGGGCAGCCACCAGGGGTGCACCGTGTATTATACACTTCACATGTACAGGGCAGCCACCAGGGGATGCACCATGTATTATACACTTCACATGTACAGGGCAGCCACCAGGGGTGCACCGTGTATTATATACTTCACATGTACAGGGCAGCCACCAGGGGATGCACCATGTATTATACACTTCACATGTACAGGGCAGCCACCAGGGGATGCACCATGTATTATACACTTCACATGTACAGGGCAGCGACCAGGGGGTGCACCGTGTATTATACTCTTTACATGTACAGGGCAGTCACCAGGGGTGCACCGTGTATTATACACTTCACATGTACAGGGTAGCCACCAGGGGGTGCACCGTGTATTATACACTTCACATGTACAGGGCAGCCACCACAGGTGCACCGTGTATTAGTCACTTCCCCTGCTGACTGCCCTGTACATGTGATGCACCGTGTATTATACACTCCACATGTACAGGGCATCCACCAGGGGAGCACCGTGGATTATACACTTCACATGTACAGGGCATCCACCAGGGGTGCACCGTGTATTAGTCACTTCCCCTGCTGACTGTCCTGTACATGTGATGCACCGTGTATTGAATACTTCACATGTACAGGGCATCCACCAGGGGATGCACCATGTATTATACACTCCACATGTACAGGGCAGCCACCAGGGGGTGCACCGTGAATTATACACTTCACATGTACAGGGCATCCACCAGGGGGTGCACCGTGTATTATACACTTCACATGTACAGGGCAGCCACCAGGGGTGCACTGTGTATTATATACTTCACATGTACAGGGCATCCACCAGGGGATGCACCATGTATTATACACTTCACATGTACAGGGCAGCCACCAGGGGTGCACCGTGTATTATACACTTCACATGTACAGGGCAGCCACCAGGGGATGCACCATGTATTATACACTTCACATGTACAGGGCAGCCACCAGGGGTGCACCGTGTATTATATACTTCACATGTACAGGGCAGCCACCAGGGGATGCACCATGTATTATACACTTCACATGTACAGGGCAGCCACCAGGGGATGCACCATGTATTATACACTTCACATGTACAGGGCAGCGACCAGGGGGTGCACCGTGTATTATACTCTTTACATGTACAGGGCAGTCACCAGGGGTGCACCGTGTATTATACACTTCACATGTACAGGGTAGCCACCAGGGGGTGCACCGTGTATTATACACTTCACATGTACAGGGCAGCCACCAGGGGGGGCACCGTGCATTATACACTTCCCCTGCTGACTGCCCTGTACATGTGCTGAACCGTGTATTATACACTCCACATGTACAGGGCAGACACCAGGAGGTGCACCGTGTATTATACACTTCACATGTACAGGGCCGCCACCAGGCGGTGCACCGTGTATTATACACTCCACATGTACAGGGCATCCACCAGGGGGTGCACCATGTATTATACTCTTCACATGTACAGGGCAGCCTCCAGGGGTGCACCGTGTATTATACACTCCACATGTACAGGGCATCCACTAGGGGTGCACTGTGGATTATACACTTCACATGTACAGGGCATCCACCAGGGGTGCACCGTGGATTATACACTTCACATGTACAGGGCATCCACCACAGGTGCACCGTGTATTAGTCACTTCCCCTGCTGACTGCCCTGTACATGTGATGCACCGTGTATTATACACTCCACATGTACAGGGCATCCACCAGGGGAGCACCGTGGATTATACACTTCACATGTACAGGGCATCCACCAGGGGTGCACCGTGTATTAGTCACTTCCCCTGCTGACTGTCCTGTACATGTGATGCACCGTGTATTGAATACTTCACATGTACAGGGCATCCACCAGGGGATGCACCATGTATTATACACTCCACATGTACAGGGCAGCCACCAGGGGGTGCACCGTGAATTATACACTTCATATGTACAGGGCATCCACCAGGGGGTGCACCGTGTATTATACACTTCACATGTACAGGGCAGCCACCAGGGGGGCACCGTGTATTATACACTTCACATGTACAGGGCATCCACCAGGGGATGCACCATATATTATACACTTCACATGTACAGGGCATCCACCAGGGGATGCACCATGTATTATACACTTCACATGTACAGGGCAGTCAGCAGGGGATGCACCATATATTATACACTTCACATGTACAGGGCATCCACCAGGGGATGCACCGTGTATTATACACTTACCCTTCTGACTTCCCTGTACATATGATGCACCATGTTTTATGAAATTCACATGTACAGGGCATCCATTAGGGGATGCACCGTGTATTATACACTCCACATGTACAGGGCATCCATTAGGGGATGCACCGTGTATTATACACTTCACATGTACAGGGCAGACACAAGGGGTGCACCGTGTATTATAGACTTCACATGTACAGGGCAGCCACCAGGGGGTGCACCGTGTATTAGTCACTTCCCCTGCTGACTGCCCTGTACATGTGATGCACCGTATATTATACACTCCACATGTACAGGGCAGTCACCAGGGGATGCACCATGTATTATACTCTTCACATGTACAGGGCAGCCACCAGGGGGTGCACCGTGTATTATATACTTCACATATACAGGGCAGCCACCAGGGGTGCACCGTGTATTAGTCACTTCCCCTGCTGACTGTCCTGTACATGTGATGCACTGTGTATTATATACTTCAAATGTACAGGGCATCCACCAGGGGATGCACCGTATATTATACACTTCACATGTACAGGGCAGTCACCAGGGGATGCACCGTGTATTATACACTTACCCTTCTGACTGCCCTGTACATATGATGCACCATATTTTATGCAATTCACATGTACAGGGCATCCACCAGGGGTGCACAGTGTATTAGTCACTTCCCCTGCTGACTGCCCTGTACATGTGATGCACCGTGTATTATACACTCCACATGTACAGGGCAGCCACCAGGGGGTGCACCGTGTATTATACACTTCACATGTACAGGGCAGCCACCAGGGGATGCACCATGTATTATACTCTTCACATGTACAGGGCAGCCACCAGGGGGTGCACCATGTATTATACTCTTCACATGTACAGGGCAGCCACCAGGGGGTGCACCATGTATTATACTCTTTACATGTACAGGGCAGCCACCAGGGGATGCACCATGTATTATACACTTCACATGTACAGGGCAGTCAGCAGGGGATGCACCGTATATTATACACTTCACATGTACAGGGCATCCACCAGGGGGTGCACCGTGTATTATACACTTAACCTTCTGACTGCCCTGTACATATGATGCACCATGTTTTATGCAATTCACATGTACAGGGCAGCCACCAGAGGGGGCACCGTGTATTATACACTTAACCTTCTGACTGCCCTGTACATGTGATGCACCGTGTATTATACACTCCACATGTACAGGGCAGCCACCAGGGGGGCACCGTGTATTATACACTCCACATGTACAGGGCAGCCACCAGGGGGGCACCGTGTATTATACACTCCACATGTACAGGGCAGCCACCAGGGGGTGCACCATGTATTATACTCTTCACATGTACAGGGCAGCCACCAGGGGGTGCACCGTGGATTATACACTTCACATGTAGAGGGCAGTCACCAGGGGTGCAACCTGTATTATACACTTCCCCTGCTGACTGCCCTGTACATGTGATGCACCGTGTATTATATACTTCACATGTACAGGGCAGCCACCAGGGGTGAACCGTGTATTATACACTTCACATGTACAGGGCAGCCACCAGGGGGTTCACCGTGTATTATACACTTCACATGTGCAGGGCAGCCACCAGGGGGTGCACCCAGGGGCGGATTAAGGGTAACCAGGGCCCCGGGCTGTTCAGGATCTGTGGGCCCCCCCATCCCTACGCACGGGTCATGTGACGGGTCCATCATCATACACCTGAAACAGATAATTTCTTAAAAATAGTCGCCGAAACTATAACCTTAAAAACATCCACTAATCTAGTAAATATACCCTTCAGTTTATAATAAAAAACCAAAAAAAACAATAAGGCCAAGTATTGAACAGTCCAACTTTAAACAAGACTACTGCCCAAAGAAATAAATAAATAAAAAATAAAAAAAACCTGGAGCAAAAACATCGTGTGGGAACAAAGTTTAACAAATACTGAAGTAAAATACTCACTAAATACTCGTGTGCACGAGGCCTTACAAATACTGAGGTAAAAACTCACCAATACTGAACATGTGCACGAGGCCTTACAAATACTGAGGTAAAAACTCACCAATATTAAACATGTGCACGAGGCCTTACAAATACTGAGGTAAAAACTCACCAATACTGAACATGTGCACGAGGCCTTACAGATACTGAGGTAAAAACTCACCAATACTGAACATGTGCACGAGGCCTTACAGATACTGAGGTAAAAACTCACCAATACTGAACATGTGCACGAGGCCTTACAGATACTGAGGTAAAAACTCACCAATACTGAACATGTGCACGAGGCCTTACACATACTGAGGTAAAAACTCACCAATACTGAACATGTGCACGAGGCCTTAGGCTGGTTTCACACTACGTCTTTTAACATCCGTTGAAAACGTTATTTTAGCGGAAGTACGGATCCAGTGCAAATGCGTTTTCATTTCAATGCATTTGCAATGGACTCGCGTTAAGATCCGTTCACCTGCGTTTGCGTGCGTTATAGTGCGGATCTGGTGACTTGCAGTTTTTTAACATGTTTCAAAAACGCTACTTGTAGCGTTTTTGAGCTGCGTCAAAATACTGCAAGTCACCGGATCCTGACTAAGGCTGGTTTCACACTACGTCTTTTTAACATCCGTTGAAAACGTTATTTTAGCGGAAGTACGGATCCAGTGCAAATGCGTTTTCATTTCAATGCATTTGCAATGGACTCGCGTCCACCTGCGTTCACCTGCGTTTGCGTGCGTTATAGTGCGGATCCGGTGACTTGCAGTTTTTTAACATGTTTCAAAAACGCTACTTGTAGCGTTTTTGAGCTGCGTCAAAATACTGCAAGTCACCGGATCCGCACTATAACGCACGCGAACGCAGGTGAACGCTGGCGTGCTGATAGACAGGATCCTGCTTTTGTACTGAGCATGCCCAGAAAGTACTGAGCATGCCCAGAACCAGTCTCGCGTGATCTGTCTCTCTCTCCTCCTCCCTCCCTCACCCTCTCTCTCTATCTCTGTCTTTCCCCCTTCCTCCCTCCCTCCCTCTCCCCCACCTGAGAGCTGCGGACACTCGTAACCAAGGTAAATATCGCGTAACCACTTCTCTTAGTTACCCGATGTTTACGTTGGTTACGCGTGCAGGCAGCCCTGCTCCTAGCAGCTGCAGACACTCGTAACCAAGATAAATATCGGGTATCCAAGGCCGATGTTTACCTTGGTTACCAGCGTCTGCAGCTGTCAGAAGCCTCCTCCCAGTCTAGTTCCCCTCACTCCCGATCACATGACTCCAATGCCCGCCCCTAAACATCCAGTGCAGGATCCTGCAAAATAACAGATGCGTTTGCATACGTTATTTGCTGTAAAAGCAGGATCCGTACTTCCGCTAAAATAACGTTTTCAACGGATGTTAAAAAGACGTAGTGTGAAACCAGCCTTACAGATACTGAGGTAAAAACTCACCAATACTGAACATGTGCACGAGGCCTTACAGATACTGAGGTAAAAACTCACCAATACTGAACATGTGCACGAGGCCTTAGGCCCGTTTCACACGTCAGTGAAAAACACAGACGTTTTTCACTGGCGTGTAAAACACGCACATGTCCCTGCGTGTGCCGTGAATCTCGGCACACGTGGGTTATCTAAGTGCAATCCGGGCTCCGTTCTCCGTGGCCTGTGATTGCACTTAGAAATCAACTCACCTGCGCCCGCTCCCGCTCTCCGTGGTGCTGAATCCTCCCGCGGTGCAGCATCCGGCCGGCGCTGACCCCTGCAGCAGCTGCTTCCGGGTCGGCTGTGTCGCGCATAATGAATATGCGCGACAGTAATCAGCCGGCTTAGAAGCAGCAGGGAGAACGGGCTGCAGAGGACATCACTGGACGCCGGGTGAGTTAAAATGTTTTTATTTTAAAAGCACGTTTTTTTCTGGCACGTGTTTCACGGACCACACCACTGCGTGGTCCGTGGGACATCAGTGATGCCAGAAAAAAATGGACATGTCTCCGTGCAGCAATCACGCACACGCGGGTACGCCGCACGGAGAGACGTGCAGTGAAAAATCACTGACGTGTGAGCAGACCCATTCATTATAATGGGTCTGCGTATGTCAGTGATTCTGGTACGTTTAAAAAAAAAGCACAAACGTACCAGAATCACTGACGTGTGAAAGGGGCCTTACAGATACTGAGGTAAAAACTCACCAATACTGAACATGTGCATGAGGCCTTACACATACTGAGGTAAAAACTCACCAATACTGAACATGTGCACGAGGCCTTACACATACTGAGGTAAAAACTCACCAATACTGAACATGTGCACGAGGCCTTACACATACTGAGGTAAAAACTCACCAATACTGAACATGTGTGTGGCTTCTCACTGCTGGAGACACACGGGGAATCAGGAAGCTGAGGAGAAGACTGTGCAATCAGCACTTATCTCTCCTGCAGATAGCACTGGCATAATGGCCTAATGGCCAGTGCTATCTGCAGGAGAGATAAGTGCTGAATGCACAGTATATAACCTATGCAGAGTTACATCTAGAGACTTCTATTAGCTTACCGATCAGTGGTCTCCTGCCTGTGGAGCTGCTGGGTCCTAGCTACCCAACAGGTTCAGCTCTGCTTTATCCTGGCTCCCCTATCAGTTAAAGGGAACCTGTCAGCAGAAATTTCGCAATAAAAATAAAAGATTCCCCTCTGCAGCTCCTGGGCTGCACTCTAGGAAGGTTCCTGTTGTTATTGGGCCCCCTTTAAAACCTAAAAAAAAATACAAAAAGGTAAGACTTTATAAAGTATGCAAATGTTTTTTTATGGTCACGGGGGTGGGCTGTCTGGCGCCCGTTATTCCCCCTCCTGCCGCTTTAAGCAGGCCCCCATTGCTCATTTCCATACATGAGGACGCCTTCCTCATGTAACTGTCCTCCCGAAGTTTTGCGCATGCCCAGTGGCACTCTCGCGGGACTGAGCACTGTGCAAAGTGTGAACGCTTTTGAGGTGATTGCGCAGGCGCAAGATTATGGGTGGCACTGTGATTGTCATCAGCAGCGTCATCCAAGTACCCGCCCAAAATCTCATGCCTGCTCTTCTCACTCTGCCTCCACTGTTATGCTCAAGCGCTGGCCATATAATCCACGTTACCTATTACCACGGGCACGAGATTATGGGCAGGTACTTGGATGACGCTGCTGATGACAATCACAGCGCCGCCCATAGTCTCGCGCCTGCGCAATCACCTCAAAAGAGTTCACACTTTGCACAGTGCTCAGGTCCGCGAGAGTGCCACTGGCAATGCGCGAGACTTCGGCAGGACAGTTACATGAGGAGGGCGTCCTCATGTATGTAAATGAGCAATGGGGGACTGCGTAAAGCGGCAGGAGGGGGAATAATGGACGCCAGACAGCCCACCCCCGTGACCGTAAAAAAGCATTTGCATACAAAAAGGTAAGACTTTATAAAGTATTTTTAAGGTCTCAAAGGGGGCACAATAGCAACGGGAACCTTTCTAGAATGCAGCGCAGGAGCTGCAGAGGGGGGAACTTTTATTTTTATTGCGAAATTTCTGCTGACAGGTTACCTTTAAAGGGAACCTGTCAGGTGCAATATGCACTCAGAGCCAGGAGCAGTTCTGGGTGCATATTGCTAATCCCTGCCTAACCGTCCCTGTATACACTAGCATAGATAAAGAGATCTTTAGAAAAAATATTTCTAAAGATCTTATATCTAATGCTAATGAGCGCGGGGACTAGTCCCAAGGGCGTTACTTCACTTGGCTAGTCGGCTTACATAGCCTGTTAGTACTCACACAGGGGCGTAATAACATACTAACATGCTATGTTAGCCGACTAGCCAAGTGAAGTAACGCCCTTGTGACTAGTCCTCTCGCTCATTAGCATAAGATATAAGATCTTTAAAAATATTTTTTCTAAAGATCTCTTTATCTATGCTAGTGTATACAGGGACGGTTAGGAAGGGAATAGCACTATGTACCCAGGACTGCTCCTGGCTCTGAGTGCATATTGCACCTGACAGGTTCACTTTAACAAGGAACCTGTCACCAGATTTGGTGACTATAAACTGCAGCCACCACCAGTGGGCTCTTATATACAACATGTTAGAATGCTGTATATAAGAGCCCAGGTCGCTGTGTAGAAAGTAAAAGTCACTTTATAATACTCACCTAAGGGGTGGTGCGGTGCAGACTGGTCGGATGGGTGACAGATTCCCTTTAATCTCTGTTGGACGGGCTGCCCAACTGGTTCGACTCTGCTGGATCATGGCTGCTCAACCGCTTCGGCTCTGCTGCGTCCTGGCTGCCCAACCGGTTGAGCTCTGCTGCGTCCTGCTGCCCAACTGTTTAGCTCTGCTGGATCCTGGCTGGCCAACCAGTTATGCTCTGCTAGATCCTGTCTGACTAGCCAGTTCCGTTCTGCTCCATACTGGCTGCCCAACTGTGGCGCCCTGGACAAGCCAGGTCGTCACAGGTACTGCAACAACACACCCCACACCCCGGTTAGGCACATCAGCCGCACACAAATCCTTGTTGCCTCCCTCCAGGGGCTGATGTCCACACCAGGTGGGGCGGAGCCAGGCGGTTGGCCCCGCCCATCGAGTTCACAGTCCTGGAGGCGGAAAAAGGGTTCAGTTCAGTTGGAAAGAGGAGTTTGAGAGTTGAGTGAGGGAAGTAGTAGTTGAGGAGCTGACTGACCGTGTCCGGGTACGTGGCCCGGGCACATACAGCAAGGTTGGCAGACGGTGGTGGCCGTCTGCAGGAGAGGCTTATCGACGCGGAACCGTAGGGCCGGGGTTGGGCGGTGGCCCACCGGTACCGAACCGGGGAGTGAAGAGAAGCCAGCACCATCCGGCAGGGCCTGCGGACCCCGACCAGGCTGGGAGTCGCCGTTAAACTGGTCAAATACGTCAGCGATGGGAACCTCCGGGGTTTCCTAGCATCAAAGACCCGATTGAAGGCAACCGTCCGAACCGTACAGGGAGATAAAGCTACCGCCAAAGCTAGAGCTCCCAGGGCCAAAGCCTGCGGGCAAAAGGGGCTCCCTCAGCAAATATCCAAGCTGGGGAGCGGGTTATCGGTGGGAAGCCATCGGGACCGAAGACACACTACAGGTGCAGGGAAAGGCAGCCACCATCAACCGTCCGGGAGTAACCACAGCAGCCGGCTGCGGGACCCGTCCATCCAGCCGTTTGTTTTACAAGAGACTCTGTGTGCATTCTTGGCTGAGTGAGTACCACCGTGCCGTCTGGCACCACGCTGCCCCCGTGACCCTGCACCTCACCTGCCCTGCATTCCTCCCTTCACCCCTTACCGGGCCCTGGGACCACCAACCCCTACCCACGGAGGGGGAAAACATCCCAGCTGCTCCCTAACAACGCTCCCGGGATCCATCAGCGGTGGTGGCCCAACCTCACCACGACCCGTAGGTGGCATCACAAACTCAATCCCCAAACCAAACCAACCCCTTTCACTCACGGGCGAGGAGCGCCGCTCGAGTCCCCGGATCTGGCCCACCGCTCGAGCCACCGAGCAGCAGCAGCAGCCGGACCCGAGCAGCAAGCGCAGGCGAGCAGCGCACCCCCCGCCCGCGACACAACCACTTCCACTCTGCTCCATACTGGCTGTCCAACCAGTTCAGCTCTGCTTCGTCCTGGCTCCCCAACCAGTTCAGCTCCTCTGGGTCCTGGGTCTGCCTTATTACAGTCAATAGCCACTTCACATCCTATTTTTTTAGGGCTTCACACAGAAGGCCCTGACGGAGCAATTGATGTTTGGCGAAAACACAATGTGAACATAGCCTTAAAGTGACAGGTATTATCTCCCCAATAATAGCACAAATAATAATGCGATGTTGGTTAATTGGGGTTATCCATCCAGGGTGTTGGGATTTTTTTTCTTAAGGGGCTAAGAATTTGTACCACCCGCGGCCTCGGCTGCGACCGCCGAGCCGCTCGGGTCCGGGCTTGTGTGTCGGTGGCTCGAGCGCCTCCGGACCCGGGGGTCACGTCGCTCTGTAAGGGTGAAGTGGCGGTGCACGCAGGGGTGGTGGGGTAGTTGTGTGGTGAAGTTCGTGACGCCACCCACGGGTTGTGGTGATGGTGGACACCACCGCTGCGGTGAAGGTACGGGGACTCCCGGGAGCGGTGTAGGGGCGCAGCTAGGTGTTGACCCCTCCGTGGGTAGGGGATGTTGGTCCCGGGGCCCGCTTGGCGAGGGGCCGGGGTGCAGGGCGCAAGGTGGCGGTGCGGTGCCTGAGGGAACTGGTGTACTCACGATTAAACCACACAGAGTCACTGGTAAACCAAACGGAGTGACGAACGGGGCCCGCAGCTGGCTGCAGTTTCTCCAGATAGGTTGGTAATGTCCGCCTTTCTCCTGCACCTGTATGTGATCTTGGCTACTGTGCCTGGGCACTGGTAGCCCGCTCCCCGGCGTATATGTGTCGTAGGAGCCCCAGTTGTCCGCAGACGCTGGCCCCTTGGATCTCTGGCCTCTGCCGGTGGCTCCTATCCGGACGGGTTGGGCTGTTGCCTTCAATCAGCCGCCGGAGCAGTGTGACAGCCGTGCAGCCCCGTGCCGGTGATCGGTGAGAGTGAGTGAATGAGTCAGTGAGTCAGTCAGTGAGAGAGTTTGAGAAAGAGAGTGAGTGAGTGATTGATTTTCTGACAAGCAATGAATTTATATCACTTCTGGACATGCTCAGAAGTAAAAACCGGATACGGTACATGCTTCCGGCGTTTGAAGCATGCCACCGTATCCGGCTCACATAGACTTTCATTATGCACCATGCCGCACAGCGCTGCACCCGGCGCTATGCATTTTTTTGCCGCTGGCAAAAAAACGTTCCTCTCTGCGTCCTGTGCAACCGCCGGAGTGACGATTTTTGTCGCATCCGCCAAAAAACGGATCAAACGCAAGTACATGCGGCACAATCCGGTGCTAATAAAAGTCTATGAGGAAAAAACGCACCCGGCGGCAAATAAAACCTGATGCGTTTTTCCCGCAAAGCGCCGGATTGTGCCGCACAGCAAAAACCTGATGTGTGAACATACCCATAACTGCACACCCTGTTCAGCTCTCCTCCTGGGTCCTAGCTGCCTGCACACCCTGTTCAGCTCTCCTCCTGGGTCCTAGCTGCCTGCACACCCTGTTCAGCTCTCCTCCTGGGTCCTAGCTGCCTGCACACCCTGTTCAGCCCTCTTCCTGGGTCCTAGCTGCCTGCACACCCTGTTCAGCCCACCTCCTGGGTCCTAGCCGCCTGCACACCCTGTAGTTAACTCCCTGACTGTTCTGCACATTGCTGATCTGTGGCGGCTCAGAGCGATCATGGACAGCTTCTGCAGTTTCAGTTTGCTGGATGGGTGTGGCTGTTTGTAAAATGGGTGTGGTTAGGGGGCGTGGCCTAAAAAATTGCGCATTGCGCGCCACAAACTTTGTCCCTCTTTCCCTTCTTTAAAAGTTGGGAGGTATGCAAATACTGAGGTAAAAACTCACCAATACTGAACATGTGCACGAGGCCTTACAGATACTGAGGTAAAAACTCACTAAGGCTATGTGCGCACGTAGCGTTCTGTCCCTGCAGAAATTTCTGCAGGGAAAGAACAGCACACGTGCGCTTCAAATCGCTGCAGAAAGAGTCCTTAATGAAAAAAAAAAGCCGATTTCATGCGCTCTGTGTGCAGCCCCTCCCATAGACAGAGCGGGGGCTGCAGGCAGAGCGCACGGAATAAGTAACATGTCACTTCTTAGAACACGCGCTTCGGGCAGTAGCCAAAGCGCAGCGCTCTAACTCTAATACGCCACGTGCCCACGTCTCCTGCATAATCTTCATAGATTATGCTGGGGACGCAGGACGCATGCAGTTATGCTGTGGTGCAGATCGCAGCGTAACTGCATGCAAATACGCAACGTGCGCACATAGCCTAATACTGAACATGTGCACGAGGCCTTACAAAAACGGAGGTAAAAACTCACCAATATTGACCATGTGTACGAGGCCTTTCACATACTGAAGTAAAAACTCACCAAATACTGAACGTGTGCATGAGGCCTTAGGCTGGCTTCACATCAGCGGTATTCTGCCGCACTCCCAGGGGCAGTACAGTACAATACAGTTCACTGGCAAGCTCCGGGCACATGCGGTCATGTAACCAGAGCATGTGACAGCATGTGACGGGGCTTGCCGCACTGCCTGTGAACTGTATTGTACTGTACTGCCCCTGTGCCGTATCTGGGAGTGCGGCAGAATACCGCTGATGTGAAACCAGCCTTACAAATATTGAGGTAAAAACTCACCAATACTAAACGTGTGCACAGAGCCTTGCATATACTGAGGTAAAAACTCACCAATACTGAACATATGCACGAGGCCTTACAGATACTGAGGTAAAAACTCACCAATACTGAACATATGCATGAGGCCTTAGGCCTAAAACACACTTCCGCAAAAAAACGTCCGTATGACACGGTCCGTTTTTCGGGTCCGTGTTCCGTTTTTTTGGGGCGTTTCTCCGGTATGTATGGCATCCGTGTAATGGCGTATGCGAGACGTGTGTACGTGTAAAATGTCCGTGTTTGTATGTAAAATGCCTGTGTATGTGTAATGTCTGTGTGGAATGTCCGTTTGTGTGTTGCAAAATGTCGTTGATACATGTCGGCTGACAGCAGAAAGATGTTCCGCGATGAGAATGAACTCGGGTGAACTTCACCCGACTTCATTGTCATGCCGCGGCTCTGTCTGTGTGCCGCGTACTGATTAGCGGCCACCTGTGAAGGATTCACCAGTGACCGCTAATCCCCCGAGTGACTGAAGTGAGCAGCCCTCTCTCATACTTACCGTTCCCCGATCACCAGCGCGGCGAGGAACAGCTGTGCAGAGAATACGCGGCAACAATTACTTTGAAAATGCGGCCGCTCATTAATCAATCTCGTATTCCCTGCTTTCCCCACCCACCGGCGCCTATGATTGGTTGCAGTTAGACACGCACCCCACGCTGAGTGACAGCTGTCTCACTGCACCCAATCACACCAGCCGGTGGGCGTGTCTATACTGTGCAGTAAAATAAATAAATAATTAAAAAGAACGGCGTGCGGTCCCCCCCCATTTTAATACCAGCCAGATAAAGCCATACGGCTGAAGGCTGGTATTCTCAGGATGGGGAGCCCCACGTTATGGGGAGCCCCCCAGCCTAACAATATCAGTCAGCAGCCGCCCAGAATGGCCGCATACATTATATGCGACAGTTCTGGGACTCTACCCGGCTCTTCCCGATTTGCCCTGGTGCGTTGGCAAATCGGGGTAATAAGGAGTTATTGGCAGTACATAGCTGCCAATAAGTCCTAGATTAATCATGTCAGGCGTCTCCCCGAGATACCTTCCATGATTAATCAGTAAATTACAGTAAATAAACACACACACACCCGAAAAAATCCTTTATTAGAAATAAAAAACACAAACATATACCCTGGTTCACCACTTTAATAAGCCCGAAAAAGCCCTCCATGTCCGGCGTACTCCAGGATGGCCCAGCGTCGCTTCCAGCTCTGCTGCATGGAGGTGACCGGAGCTGCAGAAGACACCGCCGCTCCTGTCAGCTCCACGCAGCTAATGAAGACAGCCGCGCGATCAGTTGAGCTGTCACTGAGGTTACTCGCGGCCAACGCTGAATATAGCTGATCGCGCTATTCCCTTCATTAGCTGTGTGGAGGTGACAGGAGCGGCGGTGTCTTCTGCAGCTCTGGTCACCTCCATGCAGCAAAGCTGGAAGCGACGCTGGACCATCCTGGAGTACGCCGGACATGGAGGGCTTTTTCGGGCTTATTAAAGTGGTGAACAAGGCAATTTGTTAGTGTTTTTTTTCTAATAAAGGATTGTTCTGGTGTGTGTGTGTGTTTATTTACTGTAATTTACAGATTAATCATGGAAGGTATCTCGGGGAGACACCTGACATGATTAATCTAGGACTTATTGGCAGCTATGGGCTTCCAATAACTCCTTATTACCCCGATTTGCCAACACACCAGGGCAAATTGGGAAGAGCCGGGTACAGTCCCAGAACTGTCGCATATAATGTATGTGGCAATTCTGGGCGGCTGCTGACTGATATTGTTAGGCTGGGGGGGGCTCCCCATACCGTGGGGCTCCCCATCCTGAGAATACCAGCCTTCAGCCGTATGGCTTTATCTGGCTGGTATTAAAATTGGGGGGACCGCACGCCGTTTCTTTTAATTATTTATTTATTTATTTTACTGCACAGTATAGACACGCCCACCGGCTGCTGTGATTGGGTGCAGTGAGACAGCTGTCACTCAGCGTGGGGGGCGTGTCTGACTGCAACCAATCATAGGCGTCTGTGGGTGGGGAAAGCAGGGAATACGAGATTATTTAATGAGCGGCCAGCATATTCAAAGTAATTGTTGCCGCGTATTCTCTGCACAGCTGTTCCTCGCCGCGCTGGTGATCGGGGAGCGGTATGAGCCGGGGGAAGAAAAAAAACGAGCGCCAATGTAAGTATGACTGAGAACAGCAGAAAAAAAAGGTAAGTACACTGACTTTAATTTAAAAAAAACAAAAAATAAGATCGCTAGTGTAAAAACGCACACGCACGAAACGTGCTGAACACGGAGATACTCCGCATGCGGTACGTGCAGGCACGGACCCATAGACTAAAGCGGGTCCATGCCTGCATGCTGCCGGCCAAAAACAGACATGTTCTCCGTGTAGAAAAGCGCACACACGTACTTACCACACGGACACACGTTCCGTGTGATTTTACGTGTGTGCCATCTACCATAGAATAACATGGGTCTCCGTGTGTACGTGTCTCCAGTACGTGCAAATACGTACAAATTAAACGGATGTGTGTTGCGGGTCACACAGATACTGAGGTAAAAACTCACCAATACTGAACATGTGCTCATGACCTTAGCTTATGTTCACACAGGGTGTTTTTCTTTATGCAGCAAAATCTGAGCAAAAGCTACAGCTTGTTATTAGCATGTATTTACATTAAACCAATGGAAAAAAACCTGCGAAACTGCCCTATGTGAACACAGCTTAACAAATACGGTAACAAAAACTCTAAAGCTATGTGCGCACGTTGCGTTCTCTGCAGTGCAGAAAAGCACGCACCCTCTGGCAGACTGGACAAATGTAAACACTGCGTTTTTAAAATAAAATGCATCCACAACGCATGCTTTTTGGATGCTTTTTCCATGCATTTTCCATGCGTTTTGCATGCATTTTTGTCAGTGAGTTCCCCTGGCAATTCAGCTCTGCTACATGCCAGGTCGGGCGATGAGAATGAACTCGGGTAAACTTCATACTTCATTGTCATACCGCAGCTCTGTCTGTGCCGTTTCCTGATTATCATCTTCCCCGCACACATCCTGACATTACCGCCTACATCCCGACATTACCGCCGACATCCCCGCACATATCCCGACATTACCGCCGACATCCCCGCATACATCCCGACATTACTGCCTACATCCCCGCACACATCCCGACATTACCGCCGACATCCCGGCACACATCCCAACATTACTGCCTACATCCCCGTACACATCCCGACATTACTGCCGACATTCCCGCACACATCAAGACATTACTGCCGGCTAATCCCCTAAGTGACTGCAGTGAGCAGCGCGATTATCGCTGCCGTCACTCAGGTTACCCGCGGCTAGCTGGATTCCTCCACCCGAGACCGCAACTCACCTGTGACTTCATCGCTGTCAGCGCGGCTCACTTCAGTCACTTGGGCGACTTGCTGTCACAGTTGGAGGATCCAGTGGTGGCCGTGAGTAACGTCATCGCTGATCGCGCGGCTCACCTTTGTTGCTGCATGGATCTGTCAGGAGCGGTAGTGTTCTACTGCCGCTCTTGTCAGCTTCATGTAGCAGAGCTGGATGCGTCGCGGGACCTCCGTGGATTACGTCGGACCTGGAGGGGTATTTGAGGATTTTAATAAAGTGGTGAAAGAGGGTGGTTTTTTTTGTCTTTTATTCCAAATAAAGGATTTTTTGGATGTGTGTGTTTATTTTCTTTAACTTACAGGTTAATCATGGAAGGTATCTCGAGGAGACGCCTGCCATAATTAACCCCTTATTACCCCGATTGCCACCGCACCAGGACAATTCGGGATGAGCTGGGAAAAGTCCCAGGACTGTCGCATATAATGGATGCGGCAATTCCGGGCGGCTGCTGGCTGATATAGTTAGGCTTAGGGGCTCCCCATAACGTGCCGCTCCCCATCCTGAGAATACCAGCCTTCAGCCGTGTGGCTTTATTGTGGCTGGTATCAAGATTGGGGGGGACCGCATGCCGTTTTTTTTAATTATTTATTTATTTATTTTACTGCACTATATAGACCCGCCCACCGGTGGCTGTGATTGGTTGCAGTGAGACATCTGTCACTCAGCGTGGGGGCGTGTCTGACTGCAACCAATCATAGGCGCCAGTGGGCGGGGGAAGCAGGGAATACAAGATTGAATAATAAGCGGCCGGCTTTTTCAAAAGCAGGAGAAGCCGCGGAGGGGTGTGACAGCCGTGCAGCGCCCCGCCGGTGTTCGGTCAGTGATCGGTGAGTATGAGAGAGTAGGGAGAGGGATAGACCGACAGAGAGAAAGACCGACCGACAGAGAGACCGACAGACAGACAGAGAGAGACCGACATTGCAACCAAAATGCACAAAAGCAGTGACATGTTGCTTTTTAGAACGCAGCGTCTTGGCAGCAGCCAAAACGCTGCGTTCTAAAACGCAACGTGCGCATGGAATTTGCACAATCTTCATAGATTGTGCTGGGGACGCAGGACGCATGCAGTTACGCTGCAGTGCAATACACAGCGTAACTGCATGCAAATACGCAACGTGCGCACATAGCCTAATACTGAACATGTGCATGAGGCCTTGGAGCCATGTGCACACATTGAGTATTTGGTGAGTTCATTACCTCATTATTTGTAATGCATTGTCTGCACGTTCAGCATTTAGTGACTTTTCTACCTCCGTATTTAAAAACCCCCTCAACAAATACCGACTGTGTGCACAAGGTCTTATTGTAGTAGTGAAAACATATATGGGGTATGGGATTGGTGTGGGCAGTTGTCCCCGGCCTGCACTCTGTGTGTGCCACTCCATTATATCCACTACATACATCATGATACATGCAGAATATCCTGATGGAGGGGCACACAGTATGTAGAGTCAGACATTGGAAATATCCAAGATGGAGGGCGGGCCAGTGGGGCACAGTGTGCTGGGGTGTGTCACCCATGCAGTTTCAATCCTCTATTCCCAATCTATGCATACACAGTGGATGTATTGGGAATGGAGACTTGAAACTACATAGATCAGATGCCCCAGAACACTTTGATAGAAGACACCCTCGTCCCCCTCCTTTCACATAGTGTGCCGCCATTGCCCCCCCTTTCACATAGTGTGCAGCCATTGCCCCCCCTTTCACATAGTGTGCTGCCGTTGCCTGCTGCTATTGAACAGGTCGTCAGGCACCTCCACAGAACAGGTCACCGGTCCGTCTCCATTCTTCTAGCTGCTGGTCTCCAGCGTGGCCTGCAACAACGCCATCTGCCGTCACCATTACAGAGGACGCTCCTCTTCAGCAGACAGGTGGCCGGGATTCCCTCAACCGCGCCGCACCCTGTATGTTGCTAGTACGTCCTGCCCAGGGCTGCCACCAGGAATTTTAGAGCCTCATACTGCCAACATTTTCGGGGCCCCTTCAGACTCCGCCTCCACCACAGCTCTGCCTCTACCCCCCAAAACTTCAGCAATAGAAAAAAGTTGTTTCCAGCATCACGTCCAAGAAATAAGGTTAAAAAACAAATTTTATTCCATAAGGGTAACACCAGCACTAGGCTGGATGGACGTCCACGAAGTATAAAACAATGTCTGACGCGTTTCACACCTAAATGAGGTTCTTAGACTTAGACATATTCTGCTGGATTTGCACAAGTAAGTTATAGAATAAAATTGTTTTTTACCCTTATTTCTTGGACGTGATTCTGGAAACAACTTTTTCTATTGCCAGACTTTGCCTCTCTGAACATGAGGCTGCCCTCCTCGCACCGTTCCCCAGAGAAAGGACCCAGGTGATGCATTTACAGGGTGAGCTCAGATCCTCCTCTGCATACTTATCTCCAACCTTCCACAGTCCCTCCATCTCTCTTGGAAAATCTCCAATTCTGCAAACAGTCCTCATCAATCAAAACATTAACCGCTAGTCGTCATTCTGACAGCCCGAAAAAAGCTGCATGCGCCGTTTTCAAGGACATCAAAATGACAAGCCCAAGACAGAATCGTCAGCCATGTGCGTATATCTAATATATAAAGCTCTGTGTATATATGTGTGTGTGTGTGTGTGTGTGTGCTCACATGCGTGCGTGCGTGTCCCTTAAACGAATCTGCACCATCACATTTACAATCACGATATTTTGCACAGACGCCCCATTTGACTCAGGGAATGTCATAGACTATGTTTTGAGGGGAAAAATTAACCCCATGCTTTACAGTTATTTGCCAAAAAACCTGCTTACATTAAAGTCAATGGAGCTGTGATTGGTTGCTATAGGCAACGAAAGACATTCTTAGTATAAGAAGCTTATGTGTGAGGTAGTGTGATTTCTGTGGAGAGACATATAGAGACTGTCAGAGAGACAAAGAGAGAGAGACACAGAGAAAGAGACAGCCAGCCAAGGAGAGAAAGGGACAGCCAGCCAAGGAGAGAAAGAGACAGCCAGCCAAGGAGAGAAAGGGCCAGCCAGCCAAGGAGAGATAGGGCCAGCCAGCCAAGGAGAGATAGGGCCAGCCAGCCAAGGAGAGATAGGACCAGCCAGCCAAGGAGAGATAGGGCCAGCCAGCCAAGGAGAGAAAGGGACAGCTAGCCAAGGAGAGAAAGGGACAGCCAGCCAAGGAGAGAAAGGGACAGCCAGCCAAGGAGAGAAAGGGACAGCCAGCCAAGGAGAGAAAGGGACAGCCAAGCCAAGGAGAGAAAGGGACAGCCAGCCAAGGAGAGAAAGGGACAGCCAGCCAAGGAGAGAAAGGGACAGCCAGCCAAGGAGAGAAAGGGACAGCCAGCCAAGGAGAGAAAGAGACAGCCAGCCAAGGAGAGAAAAAGACAGCCAGCCAAGGAGAGAAAGAGACAGCCAGCCAAGGAGAGAAAAAGACAGCCAGCAAAGGAGAGAAAGGGACAGCCAGCCAAGGAGAGAAAGGGACAGCACAGAACACTGGGGGGGCACAGATCACTGGGGAGACTGGGGGGCACAGATCACTGGGGAGCCTGGGGGGCACAGAACACTGTGGGGGGGCACAGATCACTGGGGAGACTGGGGGGCACAGATCACTAGGGAGACTGGGGGGAGGCACAGAACATTGGGGGCACAGATCACTGGGAAGACTGGGGGGGGCACAGAACACTGGGGGGGGCACAGATCACTGGGGAGACTGTGGGAGGACAGATCACTGGGGAGAAAGGGGCACAGAGCACTGGGGTGGGGAGACGGGGGGGCACTGATCACTAGGGGGGCATAAATCACTGGGGAGACAGGAGGGAGGCACAGAACACTGGAGGGGCACAGATCACTGGGGAGACTGGGGGGGGCAAAGAACACTGGGGAGACTGGGGGGGAGGCACAGAACACTAGGGGGGGCACAGATCACTAGGGAGACTGTGGGGGCACAGATCACTGGGGAGAAAGAGGGGAACAGAGCACTGGAGGTACAGAGCGCTGGGGGCACAGGCAGACCCGGATGAGCTTGGAGGTAGTTAGAGAACCGGGGGAGGCTGGGATCACTGAGCGCTGGAGGTGGCTGCGGGCACGGAGGGCTCTGCCGCCAGGCACAGAGAGGAGCAGCCGCCGCCGCCGGGCACAGAGAGGAGCAGCCGCCTTCGCCGCTGGGCACAGAGAGCCGCCGGGCACGGAGCCGCCGGGCACAGGGAGCCGCTGGGCACATAGAGGAGCAGCCGCCGCCGGGCAGAGGTAGCCGCCGGGCACAGGGAACAGCCGCCGGGCACAGGGAACCGCCGCCGGGCACAGGGAGCCGCCGCCGCAACCGCCGGGCACAGAGAGCCGCCGCCGCAACCGCCGGGCACAGAGAGCCACCGCCGCAACCGCCGGGCACAGGGAGCCACCGCCGCTGGGAACAGAGCGCTGCCGGCACACAAAGACCTGGGGGATGATTGGCAGTCAATCCTCTCCTTTTGATTTTAGCACTCCTCATGCCAACCCCACCTACAAAATACGTCCTCACGTAGGCAGTGCCAACGTGGGGACGTAGTCTTTCAGGTATAGGAAATGCAGCGTTCAGCATTGAATACGCTGTGTGGGGTTTTAAAGGGCCAGCAGCCAGTAAGATGCGGCTACCGCCCCAGCACTGCAATCCCCGGGAATCAGCCCGGGGGCCGCAGAAAAAGTCGTCGCGGGCCGGAGGTTTCCCACTCCTGCATTATACACTTCACATGTACAGGGCAGCCACCAGGGGGTGCACCGTGTATTATAGTCTTCACATGTACAGGGAATCCACCAGGGGGTGCACCGTGTATTATATACTGCAAATGTACAGGGCAGCCACCAGGGGGCAGCACCATGTATTATATACTTCACATGTAAAGAGCATCAACCAGGGGGTGCACCGTGTATTATAGACTTCACATGTACAGGGCAGCCACCAGAAGGTGCACCGTGTACTATACAATCCACATGTACAGGGCAGCCACCAGGGGGTGCACCGTGTATTATACACTTCACATGTACAGGGCAGCCACCAGGGGGTGCACCGTGGATTATACACTTCACATGTACAGGGCAGCCACCAGGGGGTGCACCGTGTATTATACACTTCCCCTGCTGACTACCCTGTTCATGTGATGCACCATGTATTATGCACTTCACATGTACAGGGCATCCACCAGGGGGTTCACCGTGTATTATACACTTCACATGTACAGGGCAGCCACCAGGGGGTTCACCGTGTATTATACACTCCACATATACAGGGCAGCCACCAGGGGGTGCACTGTGTATTATACACTTCACATGTACAGGGCAGCCACCAGGGGGTGCACCGTGTACTATACACTTCACATGTACAGGGCAGCCACCAGAAGGTGCACCATGTACTATACAATCCACATGTACAGGGCAGCCACCAGGGGGTGCCCCATATATTATACACTTCCCCTGCTGACTGCCCTGTACATGTGATGCACCGTGTATTATATACTTCACATGTACAGGGCAGTCACCAGGGGGTGCACCGTGTATTATACTCTTCACATGTACAGGGCAGCCACCAGGGGGTGCACCATGTATTCTACATGTACAGGGCAGCCACCAGGGGGTGCACCCAGGGGCGGATTAAGGGTAACGAGGGCCCCGGGCTGTTCAGGATCTGTGGGCCCCCCCATCCCTACGCACGGGTCATGTGACGGGTCCATCATCATACACCTGAAACAGATAATTTCTTAAAAATACTCGCCGAAACTATAACCTTAAAAACATCCACTAATCTAGTAAATATACCCTTCAGTTTATAAAAAAAACAAAAAAAACAATAAGGCCAAGTATTGAAAAGTCCAACTTTAAACAAGACTACTGCCCAAAGAAATAAATAAATAAAAAATAAAAAAAAACCTGGAGCAAAAACATCGTGTGGGAACAAAGTTTAACAAATACTGAAGTAAAATACTCACTAAATACTCGTGTGCACGAGGCCTTACAAATACTGAGGTAAAAACTCACCAATACTGAACATGTGCACGAGGCCTTACACATAATGAGCTAAAAACTCACCAATATTAAACATGTGCACGAGGCCTTACAGATACTGAGGTAAAAACTCACCAATACTGAACATGTGCACGAGGCCTTACACATACTGAGGTAAAAACTCACCAATACTGAACATGTGCACGAGGCCTTACAGATACTGAGGTAAAAACTCACCAATACTGAACATGTGCACGAGGCCTTAGGCCCGTTTCACACATCAGTGAAAAACACAGACGTTTTTCACTGGCGTGTAAAACACGCACATGTCCCTGCGTGTGCCGTGAATCTCGGCACACGTGGGTTATCTAAGTGCAATCCGGGCTCCGTTCTCCGTGGCCCGTGATTGCACTTAGAAATCAACTCACCTGCGCCCGCTCCCGCTCTCCGTGGTGCTGAATCCTCCCGCGGTGCAGCATCCGGCCGGCGCTGACCCCTGCAGCAGCTGCTTCCGGGTCGGCTGTGTCGCGCATAATGAATATGCGCGACAGTAATCAGCCGGCTTAGAAGCAGCAGGGAGAACGGGCTGCAGAGGACATCACTGGACGCCGGGTGAGTTAAAATGTTTTTATTTTAAAAGCACGTTTTTTTCTGGCACGTGTTTCACGGACCACACCACTGCGTGGTCCGTGGGACATCAGTGATGCCAGAAAAAAAATGGACATGTCTCCATGCGGCAAACACGCACACGCGGGTACGCCGCACGGAGACACGTGCAGTGAAAAATCACTGACGTGTGAGCAGACCCATTCATTATAATGGGTCTGCGTATGTCAGTGATTCTGGTACGTTTAAAAAAAAAAGCACAAACGTCCCAGAATCACTGACGTGTGAAAGGGGCCTTACAGATACTGAGGTAAAAACTCACCAATACTGAACATGTGCATGAGGCCTTACACATACTGAGGTAAAAACTCACCAATACTGAACATGTGCACGAGGCCTTAGGCTATGTGCGCACAGTGCATTTTTCGCGGCGTTTTTGCGCGTTTTTCGGGTGCGTTTTTGGTCTCAAAACTGCAGGACTTTGCTTCCCCAGCAAAGTCTATGAGTTTTCATTTTTGCTGTCCACACACATCTGTTTTTTTTCAGCTGCGTTTTTGTGGTGCCACAAAAACGCAGCATGTCAATTATTCCCGCGTTTTTCACTGCGCTTTTCATCCATTGAGTGCAATGGGATGTTGAAAGACGCAATGAGAAACGCAAATAACTGCGTTTTGGTGCGTTTTTAAGACCAAAAACGCAGCTATAAACGCAGGAGGTGGGTAGTAAAGTGACGTGTACAGGAAGAGGATTCCTTCTGTCAGTAAATACAGAAGCGTGAATCCTCCCGGTACCGTCACCGTCGTTTCCACCTCCCGTCCTGTGCATGAATGCTGCCGTGCGGCGCCATGTACAGGCAGGAGGTGGAAGCGGCTGCGAAAACAAAAGTTAACAGTAGAAAAAAAAAAAAAGTTATACTCACCTGTCTGCAGGGTCCCGGTGCCATGCCAGCTCCCATCTCCTCTCACGGTATCGCCACCCCCGCTCCGGCTGTGTGCAGACGGCCGGGAAACCTCCGATGGATGCAGGACCTGGCGATGGATCACCTGATGCAGTCACCTGACGCATCAGGTGATCGTAAGTATCGCGGTGACGCGGGCGCCCGGCCGGTATCAGCGGATGCGTCAGGAGACTTCATCCCCGATTACCGGCAGCTGCTGCAGCGATCGGACGGGATCAGACTCCCGCCCCATCGCTCCAGGAGCTGCCGGTAATCAGCACATAAGTGAGTATTATTTTTTTTAATTTTTTTTGCACCGATGCATCAGCTGATTGTATAATCGGCTTTTATACAATCAGCTGATGTGTGATGGGATTCAGGCACTTGATCCTGACACATCATCTGATCACTTTGCCTTCCAGCAAACCGATCAGATGATATTGGATCCGGATTGGACGGCGCGGGACCCTTGACCCAGGATTACTGCGGAGGGGGGTTCTTTATTTCAATAAAGATGGAGTCACTAATTGTGTTGTGTTTTATTTCTAATAAAAATATTTTTCTGTGTGTTGTGTTTTTTTTTTATCTTTACTAGAAATTCATGGTGGCCATGTCTAATATTGGCATGACACCATGAATTTCGGGCTTAGGGCCAGCTTTACAGCTAGCCCTAACCCCATTATTACCCGGCGAGCCACCCGGCATCAGGGCAGCTGGAAGAGTTGGATACAGCGCCAGAAGATGGCGCTTCTATGAAAGCGCCATTTTCTGGGGTGGCTGCGGGACTGCAATTCACAGCGGGGGTGCCCAGAAAGCATGGGCACCCTGCACTGTGGATTCCAATCCCCAGCTGCCTAGTTGTACCCGGCTGGACTCAAAAATTGGGCGAAGCTCACGTCATTTTTTTTTTTTAAATTATTTCATGAAATAATTTAAAAAAAAAAAAGGGCTTCCCTATATTTTTGGTTCCCAGCCGGGTACAAATAGGCAGCTGGGGGTTGGGGGCAGCCCGTACCTGCCTGCTGTACCCGGCTAGCATACAAAAATATGGCGAAGCCCACGTCATTTTTTTTGTTTGGGGGGGCAAAGAAATCCTGCATACAGTCCTGGAAGGAGGATGCTGAGCCTTGTAGTTCGACAGCTGCTGTCTGCTCTCCTGCATACACTATTGGATGGAGGATGCTGAGCCTTGTAGGTCTGCTCCCCCTGACTCTCCCTCAAGCATACAGTCCTGGAAGGAGGATGCTGAGCCTTGTAGTTCGACAGCTGCTGTCTGCTCTCCTGCATACACTATTGGATGGAGGATGCTGAGCCTTGTAGTTCTGCAGCTGTCTGCTCTTCTGCATACACTAGTGGAGAATGAAGAACACATTGAAGAAGGAAATGACATCAGACCTTTTTTTCTTTTGTTCACTGATAAAAAACGCATAAGGACGCAGTGAGCAAAAACGCAGCAAAACGCAGCAAAAAAACGCACCAAATCGCGGCAAAACGCGTGCGTTTTTTGCCGCGTTTTTTCGACGCAGGTGCGTTTTCGTGCATTTTTAGCGGCCAAAAACGCACAAAAACGCAGCGTCAAAAAAACGCAGTGTGCGCACATAGCCTTACAGATACTGAGGTAAAAACTCACCAATACTGAACATGTGCACGAGGCCTTACAGATACTGAGGTAAAACCTCACCAATACTGACCATGTGCACGAGGCCTTACAGCTACTGAGGTAAAAACTCACCAATACTGAACATGTGCACGAGGCCTTACAAATACTGAGGTAAAAACTCACCAATACTGACCATGTGCACGAGGCCTTACAGCTACTGAGGTAAAAACTCCCCAATACTGAACATGTGCACGAGGCCTTACAAATACTGAGGTAAAAACTCACCAATACTGAACATGTGCACGAGGCCTTACAGATACTGAGGTAAAAACTCACCAATACTGAACATGTGTGTGGCTTCTCACTGCTGGAGACACACGGGGAATCAGGAAGCTGAGGAGAAGACCGTGCAATCAGCACTTATCTCTCCTGCAGATAGCACTGGCATAATGGCCTAATGGCCAGTGCTATCTGCCGGAGAGATAAGTGCTGAATGCACAGTATATAACCTATGCAGAGTTACATCTAGAGACTTCTATTAGCTTACCGATCAGTGGTCTCCTGCCTTTGGAGCTGCTGGGTCCTAGCTACCCAACAGGTTCAGCTCTGCTTTATCCTGGCTCCCCTATCAGTTAAAGGGAACCTGTCAGCAGAAATTTCGCAATAAAAATAAAAGATTCCCCTCTGCAGCTCCTGGGCTGCACTCTAGGAAGGTTCCTGTTGTTATTGGGCCCCCTTTAAAACCTAAAAAAAAATACAAAAAGGTAAGACTTTATAAAGTATGCAAATGTTTTTTTATGGTCACGGGGGTGGGCTGTCTGGCGCCCGTTATTCCCCCTCCTGCCGCTTTAAGCAGGCCCCCATTGCTCATTTCCATACATGAGGACGCCTTCCTCATGTAACTGTCCTCCCGAAGTTTTGCGCATGCCCAGTGGCACTCTCGCGGGACTGAGCACTGTGCAAAGTGTGAACGCTTTTGAGGTGATTGCGCAGGCGCGAGATTATGGGTGGCGCTGTGATTGTCATCAGTAGCGTCATCCAAGTACCCGCCCAAAATCTCATGCCTGCTCTTCTCACTCTGCCTCCACTGTTATGCGCAATCGCTGGCCATATCATCCACATTACCTATTACCACGGGCACGAGATTATGGGCGGGTACTTGGATGACGCTGCTGATCACAATCACAGCGCCGCCCATAATCTTGCGCCTGCGGTAATAGGTGACGTGAGTTCATATGGCCAGTGCTTGCGCATAACAGTGGAGGCAGAGTGAGAAGCGCGGGCACGAGATTATGGGCGGGTACTTGGATGCCGCCCATAATCTCGCGCCTGCGCAATCACCTCAAAAGAGTTCACACTTTGCACAGTGCTCAGGTCCGCGAGAGTGCCACTGACAATGCGCGAGACTTCGGCAGGACAGTTACATGAGGAGGGCGTCCTCATGTATGTAAATGAGCAATGGGGGACTGCGTAAAGCGGCAGGAGGGGGAATAATGGACGCCAGACAGCCCACCCCTGTGACCGTAAAAAAACATTTGCATACAAAAAGGTAAGACTTTATAAAGTATTTTTTAGGTCTCAAAGGGGGCACAATAGCAACAGGAACCTTTCTAGAATGCAGCCCAGGAGCTGCAGAGGGGGAAACTTTTATTTTTATTGCGAAATTTCTGCTGACAGGTTACCTTTAAAGGGAACCTGTCAGGTGCAATATGCACTCAGAGCCAGGAGCAGTTCTGGGTGCATATTGCTAATCCCTGCCTAACCGTCCCTGTATACACTAGCATAGATAAAGAGATCTTTAGAAAAAATATTTTTAAAGATCTTATATCTTATGCTAATGAGCGCGGGGACTAGACCCAAGGGCATTATTTCACTTGGCTAGTCGGCTTACATAGCCTGTTAGTACTCACACAGGGGCGTAATAACTTTCTAACATGCTATGTTAGCCGACTAGCCAAGTGAAGTAACGCCCTTGTGACTAGTCTTCTCGCTCATTAGCATAAGATATAAGATCTTTAAAAATATTTTTTCTAAAGATCTCTTTATCTATGCTAGTGTATACAGGGACGGTTAGGAAGGGAATAGCACTATGTACCCAGGACTGCTCCTGGCTCTGAGTGCATATTGCACCTGACAGGTTCACTTTAACAAGGAACCTGTCACCAGATTTGGTGACTATAAACTGCAGCCACCACCAGTGGGCTCTTATATACAGCATTCTAAGATGTTGTATATAAGAGCCCAGGTCGCTGTGTAGAAAGTAAAAGTCACTTTATAATACTCACCTAAGGGGCGGTGCGGTGCAGACTGGTCGGATGGGTGACAGATTCCCTTTAATCTCTGTTGGATGGGCTGCCCAACTGGTTCGACTCTGCTGGATCATGGCTGCCCAATCGGTTCTTTTCTGCTGGATCATGGCTGCTCAACCGCTTCGGCTCTGCTGCGTCCTGGCTGCCCAACCGGTTGAGCTCTGCTGCGTCCTGCTGCCCAACTGTTTAGCTCTGCTGGATCCTGGCTGGCCAACCAGTTATGCTCTGCTAGATCCTGTCTGACTAGCCAGTTCCGTTCTGCTCCATACTGGCTGCCCAACTGTGGCGCCCTGGACAAGCCAGGTCGTCACAGGTACTGCAACAACACACCCCACACCCCGGTTAGGCACATCAGCCGCACACAAATCCTTGTTGCCTCCCTCCAGGGGCTGATGTCCACACCAGAGGAGTTCACAGTCCTGGAGGCGGAAAAAGGGTTCAGTTCAGTTGGAAAGAGGAGTTTGAGAGTTGAGTGAGGGAAGTAGTAGTTGAGGAGCTGACTGACCGTGTCCGGGTACGTGGCCCGGGCACATACAGCAAGGTTGGCAGACAGTGATGGCCGTCTGCAGGAGAGGCTTATCGACGCGGAACCGTAGGGCCGGGGTTGGGCGGTGGCCCACAGGTACCAAACCGGGGAGTGAAGAGAAGCCAGCACCATCCGGCAGGGCCTGCGGACCCCGACCAGGCTGGGAGTCGCCGTTAAACTGGTCAAATACGTCAGCGATGGGAACCTCCGGGGTTTCCTAGCATCAAAGACCCGATTGAAGGCAACCGTCCGAACCGTACAGGGAGATAAAGCTACCGCCAGAGCTAGAGCTCCCAGGGCCAGAGCCTGCGGGCAAAAGGGGCTCCCTCAGCAAATATCCAAGCTGGGGAGCGGGTTACCGGTGGGAAGCCATCGGGACCGAAGACACACTACAGGTGCAGGGAAAGGCAGCCACCATCAACCGTCCGGGAGTAACCACAGCAGCCGGCTGCGGGACCCGTCCATCCAGCCGTTTGTTTTACAAGAGACTCTGTGTGCATTCTTGGCTGAGTGAGTACCACCGTGCCGTCTGGCACCGCGCTGCCCCCGTGACCCTGCACCTCACCTGCCCTGCATTCCTCCCTTCACCCCTTACCGGGCCCCGGGACCACCAACCCCTACCCACGGAGGGGGAAAACATCCCAGCTGCTCCCTAACAACGCTCCCGGGATCCATCAGCGGTGGTGCCCCAACCTCACCACGACCCGTAGGTGGCATCACAAACTCAATCCCCAAACCAAACCAACCCCTTTCACTCACGGGCGAGGAGCGCCGCTCGAGTCCCCGGATCCGGCCCACCGCTCGAGCCACCGAGCAGCAGCAGCAGCCGGACCCGAGCAGCAAGCGCAGGCGAGCAGCGCACCCCCCGCCCGCGACACAACCACTTCCACTCTGCTCCATACTGGCTGTCCAACCAGTTCAGCTCTGCTTCGTCCTGGCTCCCCAACCAGTTCAGCTCCTCTGGGTCCTGGGTCTGCCTTATTACAGTCAATAGCCACTTCACATCCTATTTTTTTAGGGCTTCACACAGAAGGCCCTGACAGAGCAATTGATGTTTGGCGAAAACACAATGTGAACATAGCCTTAAAGTGACAGGTATTATCTCCCCAATAATAGCACAAATAATAATGCGATGTTGGTTAATTGGGGTTATCCATCCAGGATGTTGGGATTTTTTTTCTTAAGGGGCTAAGAATTTGTACCACCCGCGGCCTCAGCTGCAACCGCCGAGCCGCTCGGGTCCGGGCTTGTGTGTCGGTGGCTCGAGCGCCTCAGGACCCGGGGGTCACGTCGCTCTGTAAGGGTGTAGTGGCAGTGCACGCAGGGGTGGTGGGGTAGTTGCGTGGTGAAGTTCGTGACGCCACCCACGGGTTGTGGTGATGGTGGACACCACCGCTGCGGTGAAGGTACGGGGACTCCCGGGAGCGGTGTAGGGGCGCAGCTAGGTGTTGACCCCTCCGTGGGTAGGGGATGTTGGTCCCGGGGCCCGCTTGGCGAGGGGCCGGGGTGCAGGGCGCAAGGTGGCGGTGCGGTGCCTGAGGGAACTGGTGTACTCACGATTAAACCACACAGAGTCACTGGTAAACCAAACGGAGTGACGAACGGGGCCCGCAGCTGGCTGCAGTTTCTCCAGATAGGTTGGTAATGTCCGCCTTTCTCCTGCACCTGTATGTGATCTTGGCTACTGTGCCTGGGCACTGGTAGCCCGCTCCCCGGCGTATATGTGTCGTAGGAGCCCCAGTTGTCCGCAGACGCTGGCCCCTTGGATCTCTGGCCTCTGCCGGTGGCTCCTATCCGGACGGGTTGTGCTGTTGCCTTCAATCAGCCGCCGGAGCAGTGTGACAGCCGTGCAGCCCCGTGCCGGTGATCGGTGAGTGGGTGAGAGTGAGTGAATGAGTCAGTGAGTCAGTCAGTGAGAGAGTTTGAGAAAGAGAGTGAGTGAGTGATTGATTTTCTGACAAGCAATGAATTTATATCACTTCTGGACATGCTCAGAAGTAAAAACCGGATACGGTACATGCTTCCGGCGTTTGAAGCATGCCACCGTATCCGGCTCACATAGACTTTCATTATGCACCATGCCGCACAGCGCTGCACCCGGCGCTATGCATTTTTTTGCCGCTGGCAAAAAACGTTCCTCTCTGCGTCCTGTGCAACCGCCGGAGTGACGATTTTTGTCGCATCCGGCAAAAAACGGATCAAACGCAAGTACATGCGGCACAATCCGGTGCTAATAAAAGTCTATGAGGAAACAACGCACCCGGCGGCAAATAAAACCTGATGCGTTTTTCCCGCAAAGCGCCGGATTGTGCCGCACAGCAAAAACCTGATGTGTGAACATACCCATAACTGCACACCCTGTTCAGTTCTCCTCCTGGGTCCTAGCTGCCTGCACACCCTATTCAGCTCTCCTCCTGGGTACTAGCTGCCTGCACACCCTGTAGTTAACTCCCGGACTGTTCTGCACATTGCTGATCTGTGGCGGCTCAGAGCGATCATGGACAGCTTCTGCAGTTTCAGTTTGCTGGATGGGTGTGGATGGGGAGTGGATATGGGTGTGGCTGTTTGTAAAATGGGTGTGGTTAGGGGGCGTGGCTTAAAAAATTGCCGCGCATTGCGCGCCGCAAACTTTGTCCCTCTTTCCCTTCTTTAAAAGTTGGGAGGTATGCAAATACTGAGGTAAAAACTCACCAATACTGAACATGTGCACGAGGCCTTACAGATACTGAGGTAAAAACTCACTAAGGCTATGTGCGCGCACGTAGCGTTCTGTCCCTGCAGAAATTTCTGCAGCGATTTGAACAGCACACGTGCGCTTCAAATCGCTGCAGAAAGAGTCCTTAATGAAAAAAAAAATGCCGATTTCATGCGCTCTGTGTGCAGCCCCTCCCATAGACAGAGCAGAGGCTGCAGGCAGAGCGCACGGAAAAAGTAACATGTCACTTCTTAGAACGCGCGCTTCGGGCAGTAGCCAAAGCGCAGCGCTCTAATACGCCACGTGCCCACGTCTCCTGCATAATCTTCATAGATTATGCTGGGGACGCAGGACGCATGCAGTTATGCTGTGGTGCAGATCGCAGCGTAACTGCATGCAAATACGCAACGTGCGCACATAGCCTAATACTGAACATGTGCACGAGGCCTTACAAAAACTGAGGTAAAAACTCACCAATATTGACCATGTGTACGAGGCCTTTCACATACTGAGGTAAAAACTCACCAAATACTGAACGTGTGCACGAGGCCCTTAGGCTGGCTTCACATCAGCGGTATTCTGCCGCACTCCCAGGGGCAGTACAGTACAATACAGTTCACTGGCAAGCTCCGGGCACATGCGGTCATGTAACCAGAGCATGTGACAGCATGTGACGGGGCTTGCCGCACTGCCTGTGAACTGTATTGTACTGTACTGCCCCTGTGCCGTATCTGGGAGTGCGGCAGAATACCGCTGATGTGAAACCAGCCTTACAAATATTGAGGTAAAAACTCACCAATACTGAACATGTGCACGGAGCCTTACATATACTGAGGTAAAAACTCACCAATACTGAACATGTGCACGAGGCCTTACAGATACTGAGGTAAAAACTCACCAATACTGAACATGTGCACGAGGCCTTAGGCCTAAAACACACTTCCGCAAAAAAACGTCCGTATGACACGGTCCGTTTTTCGGGTCCGTGTTACGTTTTTTGGGGCATTTCTCCGGTACGTATGGCATCCGTGTGATGGCGTATGCGAGCCGTGTGTACGTGTAATATGTCCGTGTTTGTGTGTAAAATGCCCGTGCATGTGTATGTGGAATGTCCGTGTGGAATGTCCGTTTGTGTGTTGCACAATGTCGTTGATACATGTCGGCTGACAGCAGACAGAGTTGCGCGATGAGAATAAACTCGGGTGAACTTCACCCGACTTCATTGTCATGCCGCGGCTCTGTCTGTGTGCCGCGTACTGATTAGCGGCCACCTGTGAAGGATTCACCAGTGACCACTAATCCCCCGAGTGACTGAAGTGAGCAGCCCTCTCTCATACTTACCGTTCCCCGATCACCAGCGCGGCGAGGAACAGCTGTGCAGAGAATACGCGGCAACAATTACTTTGAAAATGCGGCCGCTCATTAATCAATCTCGTATTCCCTGCTTTCCCCACCCACCGGCGCCTATGATTGGTTGCAGTCAGACACGCCCCCCACGCTGAGTGACAGCTGTCTCACTGCACCCAATCACAGCAGCCGGTGGGCGTGTCTATACTGTGCAGTAAAATAAATAAATAATTAAAAAGAACGGCGTGCGGTCCCCCCCATTTTAATACCAGCCAGATAAAGCCATACGGCTGAAGGCTGGTATTCTCAGGATGGGGAGCCCCACGTTATGGGGAGCCCCCCAGCCTAACAATATCAGTCAGCAGCCGCCCAGAATTGCCGCATACATTATATGCGACAGTTCTGGGACTCTACCCGGCTCTTCCCGATTTGCCCTGGTGCGTTGGCAAATCGGGGTAATAAAGGAGTTATTGGCAGTACATAGCTGCCAATAAGTCCTAGATTAATCATGTCAGGCGTCTCCCCGAGATACCTTCCATGATTAATCTGTAAATTACAGTAAATAAACACACACACACCCGAAAAAATCCTTTATTAGAAATAAAAAACACAAACATATACCCTGGTTCACCACTTTAATAAGCCCGAAAAAGCCCTCCATGTCCGGCGTACTCCAGGATGGTCCAGCGTCGCTTCCAGCTCTGCTGCATGGAGGTGACCGGAGCTGCAGAAGACACCGCCGCTCCTGTCAGCTCCACGCAGCTAATGAAGACAGCCGCGCGATCAGCTGAGCTGTCACTGAGGTTACTCGCGGCTAACGCTGAATACAGCTGATCGCGCTATTCCCTTCATTAGCTGTGTGGAGGTGACAGGAGCGGCGGTGTCTTCTGCAGCTCTGGTCACCTCCATGCAGCAAAGCTGGAAGCGACGCTGGACCATCCTGGAGTATGCCGGACATGGAGGGCTTTTTCGGGCTTATTAAAGTGGTGAACAAGGCAATTTGTTAGTGTTTTTTTTTTCTAATAAAGGATTGTTCTGGTGTGTGTGTTTATTTACTGTAATTTACAGATTAATCATGGAAGGTATCTCGGGGAGACACCTGACATGATTAATCTAGGACTTATTGGCAGCTATGGGCTTCCAATAACTCCTTATTACCCCGATTTGCCAACGCACCAGGGCAAATCGGGAAGAGCCGGGTACAGTCCCAGAACTGTTGCATATAATGTATGTGGCAATTCTGGGCGGCTGCTGACTGATATTGTTAGGCTGGGGGGCTCCCCATAACGTGGGGCTCCCCATCCTGAGAATACCAGCCTTCAGCCGTATGGCTTTATCTGGCTGGTATTAAAATTGGGGGGGACCGCACGCCGTTTTTTTTAATTATTTATTTATTTTACTGCACAGTATAGACACGCCCACCGGCTGCTGTGATTGGGTGCAGTGAGACAGCTGTCACTCAGCGTGGGGGGCATGTCTGACTGCAGAGAATCATAGGCGTCTGTGGGTGGGGAAAGCAGGGAATACGAGATTATTTAATGAGCGGCCAGCATATTCAAAGTAATTGTTGCCGCGTATTCTCTGCACAGCTGTTCCTCGCCGCGCTGGTGATCGGGGAGCGGTATGAGCCGGGGGAAGAAAAAAAACGAGCGCCAATGTAAGTATGACTGAGAACAGCACAAAAAAAGGTAAGTATACTGACTTTAATTTAAAAAAAAACAAAAAATAAGATCGCTAGTGTAAAAACGCACACGCACGAAACGTGCTGAACACGGAGATACTCCGTGTGCGGTACGTGCAGGCACGGACCCATAGACTAAAGCGGGTCCGTGCCTGCGTGCTGCCGGCCAAAAACAGACATGTTGTCCGTGTAGAAAAGCGCACACACGTACTTACCACACGGACACACGTTCCGTGTGATTTTACGTGTGTGTGCCATCTACCATAGAATAACATGGGTCTCCGTGTGTACGTGTCTCCAGAACGTGCAAATACGTACAAATTAAACGGATGTGTGTTGCGGGTCACACAGATACTGAGGTAAAAACTCACCAATACTGAACATGTGCACGAGGCCTTACAGATACTGAGGTAAAAAACTCACCAATACTGAACATGTGCTCATGACCTTAGCTTATGTTCACACAGGGTGTTTTTCTTTATGCAGCAAAATCTGAGCAAAAGCTACAGCTTGTTATTAGCATGTATTTACATTAAACCAATGGAAAAAAACCTGCCCTATGTGAACACAGCTTAACAAATACGGTAACAAAAACTCTAAAGCTATGTGCGCACGTTGCGTTCTCTGCAGTGCAGAAAAGCACGCACCCTCTGGCAGACTGGACAAATGTAAACACTGCGTTTTTAAAATGAAAAGCATCCACAACGCATGCTTTTTGGATGCTTTTTTCATGCATTTTACATGCGTTTTGGATGCATTTTTGTCAGTGAGTTCCCCTGGCAATTCAGCTCTGCTACATGCCAGGTCGGGCGATGAGAATGAACTCGGGTAAACTTCATCCGACTTCATTGTCATACCGCGGCTCTGTCTGTGCCGTGTCCTGATTATCATCTTCCCCGCACACATCCTGACATTACCGCCTACATCCCGACATTACCGCCGACATCCCCGCACATATCCCGACATTACTGCCTACATCCCCGTACACATCCCGACATTACTGCCGACATTCCCGCACACATCCCGACATTACTGCCGGCTGACAGCCGACACAGACAAAGTCGCACGATGAGAATGAACTCGGGTGAACTTCACCCGACTTCATTGTCATCCCACGGCTCTGTCTGTGTGTGGCAGCCTGATTAGCGGTCACCCGTGAAGGACTCACCGGTGACCGCTAATCCCCTAAGTGACTGCAGTGAGCAGCGCGATTATCGCTGCCGTCACTCAGGTTACCCGCGGCTAGCTGGATTCCTCCACCCGAGACCGCAACTCACCTGTGACTTCATCGCTGTCAGCGCGGCTCACTTCAGTCACTTGGGCGACTTGCTGTCACAGTTGGAGGATCCAGTGGTGGCCGTGAGTAACGTCATCGCTGATCGCGCGGCTCACCTTAGTTGCTGCATGGATCTGTCAGGAGCAGTAGTGTTCTACTGCCGATCTTGTCAGCTTCATGTAGCAGAGCTGGATGCATCGCGGTACCTCCGTGGATTACGTCGGACCTGGAGGGGTATTTGAGGATTTTAATAAAGTGGTGAAAGAGGGTGGGTTTTTTTGTCTTTTATTCCAAATAAAGGATTTTTTGGATGTGTGTGTTTATTTTCTTTAACTTACAGGTTAATCATGGAAGGTATCTCGAGGAGACGCCTGCCATAATTAACCCCTTATTACCCCGATTGCCACCGCACCAGGACAATTCGGGATGAGCTGGGAAAAGTCCCAGGACTGTCGCATATAATGGATGCGGCAATTCCGGGCGGCTGCTGGCTGATATAGTTAGGCTTAGGGGCTCCCCATAACGTGCCGCTCCCCATCCTGAGAATACCAGCCTTCAGCCGTGTGGCTTTATCTTGGCTGGTATCAAGATTGGGGGGGACCGCACGGCATTTTTTTTTTAATTATTTATTTATTTATTTTACTGCACTATATAGACCCGCCCACCGGTGGCTGTGATTGGTTGCAGTGAGACATCTGTCACTCAGCCTGGGGGCGTGTCTGACTGCAACCAATCATAGGCGCCAGTGGGCGGGGGAAGCAGGGAATACAAGATTGAATAATAAGCGGCCGGCTTTTTCAAAAGCAGGAGAAGCTGCGGAGGGGTGTGACAGCCGTGCAGCGCCCCGCCGGTGTTCGGTGAGTATGAGAGAGTAGGGAGAGGGATAGACCGACAGAGAGAAAGACCGACCGACAGACAGAGAGAGAGAGTAAGGATGGTTGACCTTAGGGAGATCAACATCCACCACTGCGGAGACACCATCACGTGTTTCTCAACGCAGTGATTCTAGAGCAATGCCCCCTGGGAAATATTCAAAGCAAGAAGGCCTGCGGAGACACCATCACATGTTTCTAAACGCTGGCAGGAAACTAGCCAGGTCTTTCACCGGGAAGGAACAACCACGGGAAGGGCAGTCTCCAGTCAAGGAGACCACCTATGCCAAACATGGTATCTGTTACATCTCGTGGCTCTCCTGAGGCAAGGACTGAGGCAGTCTCCCATTCCTTGCCTGCCATGAGCACTCCTGCTCAGCAGCGCCGAAGGTCTGCCAGACTGTGCAGTGTGCAGGAGATACCTTCTCAGAGAGGCAGCAGAAGGGTGACACCTAGTGGTTCTCCTGTTACAAGGAGTGAAGCGGTTTCCCATTCCTGGCCTGCCGCAGGCCCTCCTGCTCAACGGCCCCGAAGGTCTGCGAGGTTGCGCAATGTGCAGAGGTTTACTGCTCAGGGAAGCAGTGAGACTCCCGTTATCGCTGCACATTGTGAGACCGAGGATCCCGCCTCTATTTCCCAGAGGCAGGAGGGTGAGCATGTGCAATGCGTGGTGGGTTCTGATTCGCCCACTGACGTCACACGGCTTGATGACAAGGCTGGTGACGTGGTGAATCCTGACTGGCCAGGCTGGGACGTCGTGGACCCTGATTGGGTCAAGTCCGTCATCTCCGCCTCGCGCCCGCCCTTGGGTGGAACGACACCTCCTTAAAAGCTCCTCCTGCCATCATGGCGGCGCGTGACCGTCCTTCTATGTTTGGATGTCTGGCAGCGTGCTGCCACGTCACTGCTCAGGCATTACTGTCTTTTGTGGGCTTGGCCCTTGCTGCTTAGGCAGTACCTTGTTTGCAGGCCGTGTTCCTGCCTTGCTGCTCCGGCAGTATCCCCTTCAACAGGCCGTGTTCCTGTCCCAGGTGAGCTCCTCAAGTCTCCACCGGACTCACCTGGTTATTGAAAGCACACGTGCGTGGGCACCTCTGTGCTACCCTCGTGCCATATTCTCGTGACTTCCACTGGCACACGTGCGTGGGCACCTCTGTGCTTCCCCGTGCAACAGGTACACCGAGCCGTGAGATCCGTGCCATACAACCCTCACGGGTTAGGGCAGATCGGTGTACATAGATCGTCTGTGACATTCCAGATGATCGCTAGCAGCAACCCGCTCACTCTTCACCCACCATAGCGGCGGTGCCTTACACCGCACAGTGGACCTTGACCGGCGGAAGCTGTCCATTTCCCATCTTGGCACGCTTCCCCGGGTCCCCCTCGTAACAGGTATCCATCCACAGACAGCCGTTTTGGTGTATTTGCCCCTCATCAGTGTGGAGTAGGAATCTGGCTAGTGGGACATTGCCTAGTAAAAGACTATGTGAGCAAGGATGGTTGACCTTAGGGAGATCAACATCCACCACTGCGGAGACACCATCATGTGTTTCTCAACGCAGTGATTCTAGAGCAATGCCCCCTGGGAAATATTCAAAGCAAGAAGGCCTGCGGAGACACCATCAAATGTTTCTTAACGCTGGCAGGAAACTAGCCAGGTCTTTCACCGGGATGGAACAACCACGGGAAGGGCAGTCTCCAGTCAAGGAGACCACCTATGCCAAACATGGTATCCATCCACAGACAGCCGTTTCGGGGTATTTGCCCCTCATCAGTGTGGAGTAGGAATCTGGCTAGTGGGACATTGCCTAGTAAAAGACTATGTGAGCAAGGATGGTTGACCTTAGGGAGATCAACATCCACCACTGCGGAGACACCATCACGTGTTTCTCAACGCAGTGATTCTAGAGCAATGCCCCCTGGGAAATATTCAAAGCAAGAAGGCCTGCGGAGACACCATCACATGTTTCTCAACGCTGGCAGGAAACTAGCCAATAGAGCAATGCCCCCTGGGAAATACCCCCAAACGGCTGTCTGTTCATGGATACCATGTTTGGCATAGGTGGTCTCCTTGACTGGAGACTGCCCTTCCCGTGGTTGTTCCTTCCCTGTGAAAGACCTGGCTAGTTTCCTGCCAGCGTTGAGAAACATGTGATGATGTCTCCGCAGGCCTTCTTGCTTTGAATATTTCCCAGGGGGCATTGCTCTAGAATCACTGCGTTGAGAAACACGTGATGGTGTCTCCGCAGTGGTGGATATTGATCTCCCTAAGGTCAACCATCCTTGCTCACAGTCTTTTACTAGGCAATGTCCCACTAGCCAGATTCCTACTCCACACTGATGAGGTGCAAATACCCCGAAACGGCTGTCTGTGGATGGATACCATGTTTGGCATAGGTGGTCTCCTTGACTGGAGACTGCCCTTCCCGTGGTTGTTCCTTCCCGGTGAAAGACCTGGCTAGTTTCCTGCCAGCGTTGAGAAACACGTGATGGTGTCTCCGCAGGCCTTCTTGATTTGAGTATTTCCCAGGGGGCATTGCTCTAGAATCACTGCGTTGAGAAACACGTGATGGTGTCTCCGCAGTGGTGGATGTTGATCTCCCTAAGGTCAACCATCCTTGCTCACATCGTGTATTATACACTTCACATGTACAGGGCAGCCACCAGGGGGTGCACCATGTATTATACACTTCACATGTACAGGGCAGCCACCAGGGGGGTGCACCGTGTATTATATACTTCACATGTACAGGGCAGCCACCAGGGGGTGCACCGTGTATTATACACTTCACATGTACAGGGCAGCCACCAGGCGGTGCACCATGTATTATACACTTCACATGTACAGGGCAGCCACCAGGGGGTGCACCATGTTTTATATACTTCACATGTACAGGGCAGCCACCAGGGGGTCCACCGTGTATTATACACTTCACATGTACAGGGCAGACACCAGGGGGTGCACCGTGTATTATACACTTCACATGTACAGGGCAGCCACCAGGGGGTGCACCATGTATTATACTCTTCACATGTACAGGGCAGCCACCAGGGGGGTGCACCATGTATTATACACTTCACATGTACAGGGCAGCCACCAGGGGGTGCACCGTGTATTATACACTTCACATGTACAGGGCAGCCACCAGGGGGTGCACCGTGTTTTATACTCTTCACATGTACAGGTCAGTCAGCAGGGGTTGTACTGTGTATTATACACTCCACATGTACAGGGCAGCCACCAGGGGTTGCACCGTGTATTATACACTTCACAGGTACAGGGCAGCCACCAGGGGTTGCACCGTGTATTATACACTTCACATGTACAGGGCAGCCACCAGGGGGTGCTCCATGTATTATACAGTTCACATGTACAGGGCAGCCACCAGGGGATGCACCATGTATTATATACTTCACATGTACAGGGCAGCCACCAGGGGGTGCACCATGTATTATACACTTCACATGTACAGGGCAGCCACCAGGGGGTGCACCGTGTATTATACACTTCACAGGTACAGGGCAGCCACCAGGGGGTGCACTGTGTATTATACACTTCACATGTACAGGGCAGCCACCAGGGGGTGCACCATGTATTATACACTTCACATGTACAGGGCAGCCACCAGGGGGTGCACCATGTATTATACACTTCACATGTACAGGGCAGCCACCAGGGGTTGCACCCAGGGGCGGATTAAGGGTAACCACGGCCCCGGGCTGTTCAGGATCTGTGGGGCCCCCCCATCCCTACACACAGGTGATGTGACGGGTCCATCATCATACACCTGAAAGAGATAATTTCTTAAAAATAGTTGCCGAAACAATAACCTTAAAAACGTCCACTAATCTAGTAAATATACCCTTCAGTTTATAAAAAAACAAAAAAACAATAAGGCAAAGTATTGAACAGTCCAACTTTAAACAAGACTACTGCCCAAAGAAATAAAAAAATAAAAAATAAAAAAACCTGGAGCAAAAACATCGTGTGTGAACATTGTTTAACAAATACTTAAGTAAAATACTCACTAAATACTCATGTGCACGAGGCCATACAAATACTGAGGTAAAAACTCACCAATACTGAACATGTGCACGAGGCCTTACAGATACTGAGGTAAAAACTCACCAATACTGAACATGTGCACGAGGCCTTACACATACTGAGGTAAAAACTCACCAATACTGAACATGTGCACGAGGCCTTACACATACTGAGGTAAAAACTCACCAATACTGAACATGTGCACGAGGCCTTACAGATACTGAGGTAAAAACTCACCAATACTGAACATGTGCACGAGGCCTTACACATACTGAGGTAAAAACTCACTAAGGCTACTTTCACACATCCGGTTTGAGTCGTGCGGCTCAATCCGGCTGTGAAACATATGCAACGGATGCGGCGAAAACACCGCATCCTTTGCATAAGTTTTTACATGGGGCCGGTCTGGTTTTTTCCGGTTGTGGCACGCTACTGAGCATGTGCAGTGGAAGAAACCGCATGCGGCGGCCGGATGCGTTTTTTCCGCATTGCGCCGCATCCGACGTCCATAGGCATGCATTGAAAAATGTGCCGCAGCGGCCGGATGCGGCGCGATGCGGTTTACTTGCCGGAGCAAAAAACGTTGCAGGCAACGTTCCATCCGGTCGCGGCATCGGCTAAATCTGCCGCATGCGGCAAAAACCAGACCGAACGCAAGCCCATGCGGCACAATACGGCACTAATGTAAGTCTATGCAAAAAAAAACCCGCAACCGGCGGCAAAAAAAACGGTTGCGGTTTTTCTGCAGAGCGCCGTATTGTGCCGCAGAGCAAAAACTGGATGTATGAAAGTAGCCTAAGGCTATGTGCGCACGTAGCGTTCTGTCCCTGCAGAAATTTCTGCAGCGATTTGAACAGCACACGTGCGCTTCAAATCGCTGCAGAAAGAGTCCTTAATGAAAAAAAAAGCCGATTTCATGCGCTCTGTGTGCAGCCCCTCCCATAGACAGAGCGGGGGCTGCAGGCAGAGCGCACGGAATAAGTGACATGTCACTTCTTAGAACGCGCGCTTCGGGCAGTAGCCGAAGCGCAGCGCTCTAATACGCCACGTGCGCACGTCTCCTGCATAATCTTCATAGATTATGCTGGGGACGCAAGATGCATGCAGTGCAGATCGCAGCGTAACTGCATGCAAATACGCAACGTGCGCACATAGCCTAATACTGAACATGTGCATGAGGCCTTACACATACTGAGGTAAAAACTCACCAAATACTGAACATGTGCATGAAGGCTTACATATACTGAGGTAAAAACTCACCAAACACTGAACGTGTGCACGAGGCCTTAGTCCGGCTTCTCACTCGCAAATTTCTCGCAGTAGTGCAATACGAGAAATTCTCATTATTCAATCTCGTATTCCCTGCTTTCCCCGCCCAGCGGCGCCTATGATTGGTTGGTCAGACACGCCCCCACGATGAGTGACAGCTGTCTCACTGCAACCAATCACAGCTGCCAGTGGGCGGGTCTATATCATGCAGTTAAAAAAATAAATAATTAAATTAAAAAAAACGGCGTATGGTCCCCCAAATTTTAATACCAGCCAGGGTAAAGCCACACGGCTGCAGGCTGGTATTCTCAGGATGGGGAGCCCCACGTTATCGGGAGCCCCCCACCCTAACAATATCAACCAGCAGCCGCCCGGAATAGCCGCATCCATGAGATGCGACAGTCCCGGGACTGTACCCGGCCATCCCGAATTGCCCTGGTGCATTGGCAATCAAGGTAATAAGGAGTTAATGGCAGCAGCCCAAAACTGCCACTAAGTCCTAGATTAATCATGGCAGGTGTCTCCCCGAGATACCTTCCATGATTAACCTGTAAGATAAGGTAAATGAAGACATACACCAAAAAATTGTTTATTTGAAATAAATAACAAAAAAAACAACCTCTTTCACCACTTTATTCAAGTCCCCAAATACCCTTCCATGTCCGACGTAATCCACAGAGGTCCCTCGACGCTGTCAGCTCTACTACATCAGAAGCTGACAGAGAGCGGTCACAGACCACGACCGCTCTCTGTGAGCTCCCCGCAGCGACTGAAGTGAGTCGCGCTATCAGCAATGACATCACTCAGGTTACCCGCGGCCACTGCTCTCAGCGGCAGGACTTCAGCTGTGGCCGCGGGTAACCCCAGTGACGGCACCGCTGATCGCGCGGCTCACTGCGGTCACTCAGGGGATTTGCGGTCACCGGTGACCGAATTTCAGGGGCCATGCCACACAGACAGAGCCGTGGGATGACAATGAAGTCGGGTGACGTTCATCCGACTTCATTCTGATCGTGCGGCTCTGTCTGTGTCTGCTGTCAGCGGCTATTCAGCTCTACTACATCGCTCTGGCTGTGTCTGCTGTCAGCGGCCATGTAGCAGAGCTCAATGGCAGATGACAGCTGCTGAGGAAAAAAAAGGAACACACACGCATTACACACGCTATGCAAGTCATTAAATAATTAAAAAAAAGCATCGCACTTGCATTGCACACTGACCTAACGTGAACTAAAATCAGCCGAGTTTTTTTCAGGCAACTAGGACCGATTTTAAACGCATTCCAGCCTTAGGCTGGCTTCACATCAGCGGTATTCTGCCGCACTCCCAGATACGGCACAGGGGCAGTACAGTACAATACAGTTCACTGGCAAGCTCCGGGCACATGCGGTCATGTGACCAGAGCATGTGACAGCATGTGACGGGGCTTCCCGCACTGCCTGTGAACTGTATTGTACTGTACTGCCCCTGTGCCGGATATGGGAGTGCGGCAGAATACCGCTGATGTGAAACCAGCCTTACACATACTGAGGTAAAAACTCACCAATATTGAACATGTGCACGAAGCCTTACACATACTGAGGTAAAAACTCACCAATATTGAACGTGTGCACGAAGCCTTACACATACTGAGGTAAAAACTCACCAATACTGAACATGTGCATGAGGCCTTACAGATACTGAGGTAAAAACTCACCAATATTGAACGTGTGCACGAAGCCTTACATATACTGAGGTAAAAACTCACCAATACTGAACATGTGCAATAGGCCTTAGGCTGGAAACACATCTATGCGAGTAAAATCGGTCAGAGTTGGCTGAAAAAAACTCGGCTGATTTTAGTTCACGTTAGGTCAGAGTGCAATGCAACTGCACTGCGATCCTGAGATTTTTCTCATGATTGCAGTGCGTGTGCAATCCTTTTATTTTCTCAGCAGCTGTCATCTGCCATTCAGCTCTTCTACATGGCCGCTGACAGCAGCCACAGACAGCCATGTAGCAGAGCTGAATGGCAGATGACAGCAGACACAGACAGAGCCGCACAATCACAATGAACTCGGGTGAACTTCACCCGACTTCATTGTCATCCCGCGGCTCTGTCTGTGTCGCGTCCTGATTAGCGGTCACCCGTTAGGACTCACCAGTGACCACTAATCCCCTGAGTGACTGAATTGAGCAGTGCGATTAGCGCTGCTGTCACTCAGGTTACCCGCGGCCAGCTGGATCATCCCCCCGTGACCGCAACTCACCTGTGACTTCATCGCTGTCACTCGGGCGACTTGCTGTCACTGTTGGAGGATCCAGCGGTGTCCGCGGGTAACCTGACTGACATCAGCTGATCGCGCTTCTCACCTCAGTTGCTGCGTGGAAGTGACAGGAGCCAGGAGCGGCTGTGTCTTGTGCAGCTCCTGTAACCTTCATGTAGCAGAGCTGGAAGCGACGCGGGACCTCCGTGGATTACGTCGGACATGGATGGTTTTTTTGCGTACTTAATAAAGTGGTGAACGAGGGTCTTTGTTATTGTTTATTATTTCAAATAAAGGATTTTTTCAGTGTGTGTGTTTATTAACTTTAATTTATAGGTTAATCATTGGGGGTGTCTCATAAACGCCTGCAATGATTAATCTAGGATTTAGTGGCAGCTTTGGGCTGCCATTAACTCCTTATTACCCCGATTGCCAACGCACCAGGGCAAATCGGGAAGAGCCGGGTACAGTCCCAGAACAGCCGCATCTATTGTATGCGGCAATTCTGGGTGGCTGCTGGCTGTTATTGTTAGGCTGGGGGCTCCCCATAACGTGGCGCTCCCCATCCTGAGAATACCAGCCTTCAGCCGTGTGGCTTTATCTTGGCTGGTATCAAAATTGGGGGGGACCGCACGACGTTTTTTTTAAATTATTTATTTATTTATTTTACTGCACTACATAGACCCGCCCACCGGCGGCTGTGATTGGTTGCAATGAGACATCTGTCACTCAGCGTGGGGGCGTGTCTGACTGCAACCAGTCATAGGGGCCAGTGGGCGGGGGAAGCAGGGAATACGAGATTGAATAATAAGCGGCCTCGCTTTTTCAAAAGCAGGAGAAGCCGCGGAGGGGTGTGACAGCCGTGCAGCGCCCCGCCGGTGTTCGGTCAGTGATTGGTGAGTATGAGAGAATGGGGAGAGGGATAGCACGACAGAGAGAAAAACGGACCGACAGAGAGACCGACAGACAGAGAGAGAGACCGACATTGCAACCAAAACGCACAAAAGAAGTGACATGTTGCTTTTTAGAATGCAGCGTCTTTGCAGCAGCCGAAACGCTGCGTTCTAAAACGCAACGTGCGCATGGAATTTGCACAATCTTCATAGATTGTGCTGGGGACGCAGGACGCATGCAGTTACGCTGCAGTGCAATACACAGCGTAACTGCATGCACATACACAACGTGCGCACATAGCCTAATACTGAACATGTGCATGAAGCCTTGGGGCCATGTGCACACATTGAGTATTTGGTGAGTTCATTACCTCATTATTTGTAATGCATTGTCTGCACGTTCAGCATTTAGTGACTTTTCTACCTCCGTATTTGTAAATAATACTGAGGTAAAAAAAACCTCAACAAATACTGACTGTGTGCACACGGTCTTATTGTAGTAGTGAAAACATATATGGGGTATGGGATTGTGTGGGCAGTTGTCACCGGCCTGCACTCTGTGTGTGCCCCTCCATTATATCCACTACATATGTGGCGCCCTGGACAAGCCAGGACGTCACAAGCACTACACCAACACACCCCACACTCCCGGTCAGGCACACCAAAGTCAAACAAAACCCTTGTTGCCTTCCTCCAGGGGGTGGGCCAGGCGGTTGGTCCCGCCCACCGAGGAGGCGGGAAAAGCAGGCAGAGAGAGAGACAGAGTTGAAGTGAAAGTGAGAGGAGGGAAGTGGCAGTTGAGGAGCCTGAAGTTGGTCCGGGTGTGTGGCCCGGACGGATCAGCAAGGTTGGCAGACGGTGGTGACCGTCTGCAGGAGAGACCTATTGGAGCTTGCCGTAAGGACCGTGGACGGGCGGTGGCCCGGCGGTACCGGACCGGTACGCAAAGAGAAGCCAGCACCATCCGGCAGGGGCTTACGGACCCCGACAAGGCTAGGAGTCGCCGTGCAATTTGTCAAATCCGTTAGCAAAGGGAACCTCCTGGGTTTCCCAGCAGCCAAGTCACGACAGAAGGCAACAGTCCAACCGTTAGAGGGAAACACAGTCACCGCCAAGGCTAAAGTTCCCAGGGCCAGAGCCTGCGGGCAAAAGGGGCTCCTTCTGCAACCTTCAAGCTGGGGAGCGGGTTACCGGTGGGAACCCATTGGAACCGTCTACATTACACAGGTGCAGGGAAAGGCAGTCACCATCAACCTGCCGGGAGGAGAAACACCGCAGCCGTCTGTGGGACCCGTCCATCCAGCCGTTTGTTTTACCAGAGACTTTGTGTACATCATTGGCTGAGTGAGTACCACCGTGCCGTGCGGCACAGCGCTGCCCCCGCGATCCTGCACCTTGCCAGGCCCCGTAACCCGCCTGCAATCCATTCCTACCCCCTCACCGGGCCCCGGGACAACCAACCACCTACCCATGGAGGGGAGAACTAACATCCAGGCTGCTCCCTGTCATCGCTCCCGGGATCCCCATCCAGAGCAGCGGTGGTGTCACCAATCTCACCACAACCATGGGTGGAGTCACGGACAATATCAAATCCCCACAATCAAATCCCCTTTTCACTCACGGGCGAGGAACGCCGCTCAAGTCCCCGGGATCCGGCCCACCGCTCGAGCCACCACCGAGCAGCAGCAGCAGCCGGACCCGAGCAGTGGGTGAGCGCAGCGTCCCCTCCTCCGCCCGCGACAACTTGGCGTCACGAACAGGATCTTACCACTCTGCCGTCTGGTAGAGGTGCGCCTTGTGACCGCCGGAGGTGTCCGGCCGAAAATTTGAGAAGCCGCCATCTTGGGCGCGAACAATTCCCGCTCCAGCGTCTCCTCGAGCAGTGGAGGCGCGAAGGCCAGGGCCCTGCCCCTGTAGAGGAGGAGCCGGAAAGAGACTAAGGGGGACTGATGGCGTCTGGCTGCATGTAGCCCGCGGCTATAAAAGCAGGGACGCCAGGACCCTGCGGCCATCTTGTTGCTGGTTCCTGGAAGAGGCCGCCAGAGCCATGTTTATGCCGTCCCGCAGCACCGTAGCCCCCGCGCCTGGAACCGCGGCGTGGGTGGAGGTCCGGACCGCTCAGCTCCAACAACGGCTGCACGTCAAAATGCAGCTCCTCCTGGAGGAGTGGGAGGCCGACATGGCGGAGGTTGTGGTGACCGTGCGGAGACGCTAGGAAGAGGGAGTTTCGGAAGGGAGGGTGAGTGACCCATGCCCCTGTACCCCTATTGGGTCGGTCATCGCGGCCGAGGGACCCGATCCATACCCGTTTGCCCAGCTACCTCCCCCGCTACCCATATTGGCTGCCGCGCCCCCGCCACTAGGCCCGCTACCACCGCAACCGGTAGCGGTACCCCGCACGTCCGCCCAGGCGGATCGGCCTGCAACCGGAGCCCGTGACCGACCGGAACTGCTTCCGTGGAAGGTGCCGAAGCCTGAACCGGAGGCATCTGTGGAGATTTCCCGCGAGCCGGAGCAGACAGGCCGCTCCGTGCAGGAGGCCTGGCGGAAGAAGACCCCTGCGCCCATCCCCCACACCTCGGCTGAGGTTGCGCTGGGTTGCTGCTGCAGGGCAGCACCCCAGGCCAAGTCACCGCGGGACCTTCCACCCAGATTGCCAGTGGTGGGCAGTGTCCAGAAGGTCTCGCGGGGCCCGACCCGTGCGCCGGAGCTCGCAGCAGCCCCGTATTGGGACAGGGAGCTGACACCGCTGGGCCCGGAGATTGCGGAAAGGGAGAGGAAGAAAGCAGAGTTGGTGGCCCGCACGATCCGGGAAAAAGAAAGCCTCCGGCAAGCGACCTTCCGTGTCCGGGGCCGCCTGTATGAAGAGCAGGTGAGGCGGTTTGATGTCCGCCGGGGCTATGGCTTTATTTATGAGCCGGGCCTGGAGGCCGAAGTCTTTGTAGACCGGCGGGATGTCAACGCCCACCTGCCGGGGAGCACTCAGGCCCAACCTGATGCCGGGCAACCTGGTACAGTACACCCGGCACTGCGGGGAGAGGGGGTGGTTTGCGTTGGATGCAAAGCTGAGGGGCAGCCAAGAGGCCCGGGTGTCCACCACGCCCCCTCCCCCAGCCGACACCGAAGAGTCTGAGTGATGGCAGCGGATCTCCGTTGCAAGTTGTCCCCGTTGGGACCACCAGAATGCTGTTTGAAAGTTTAACAAATGATAAGTGAATGATTACCGAGATGTTACCTGATTTAAACCCTGATTTGAACCGGTCGTTGCCGGCAACTGTTGTCCCCGTGGGAACTGTCTACATGTTATGCGTAGGAACTACTACGGACAAGCCCGAAAACTGGCAGGGCAACCACGAACTTGTAGTATGTAAATAGAAATGTTGGCTTTACCATTACCGCCTCCGGAGAGGCTGATTTGGAGGATGGGCCTGGAGGGAAGTGATGGTCCAGGCCCGCCACTACCGCAACCGGTGGCGATCCTCCGGGGGTTTCAGGGGTTCCCCATGGACGTGGGTCCCCTGAAAAGGACAGAACCCGCTCGGGCAACTTGTGCTGGACTGGGGTCAAGGGGTGCTGCCCATTTGCTTAGAGGCAGCATCAGGGCCAGGTTGCTTGGGTGGGAGAGAGTGGAAGCCGTTACCGTTAGCAACGTTTAAGTATGTGCCTCCCGATGTGGGAAGATTGAAAAATGTTTTATATGTTTACCGTTTATCTTTTTCAGTTGTGAAAATAAAACCGGTGATGGACGGGCAGCCCGCGGACGGTCTGCAATTTACTAAGGGGGAATGTGGCGCCCTGGACAAGCCAGGACGTCACAAGCACTACACCAACACACCCCACACTCCCGGTCAGGCACACCAAAGTCAAACAAAACCCTTGTTGCCTTCCTCCAGGGGCTGATGTTCACACCAGGGGGTGGGCCAGGCGGTTGGTCCCGCCCACCAAGGAGTTCACAGTCCTGGAGGCGGGAAAAGCAGGCAGAGAGAGAGATAGAGTTTTGAAGTGAAAGTGAGAGGAGGGAAGTGGCAGTTGAGGAGCCTGAAGTTGGTCCGGGTGTGTGGCCCGGACGGATCAGCAAGGTTGGCAGACGGTGGTGACCGTCTGCAGGAGAGGCCTATTGGAGCTTGCCGTAAGGACCGTGGATGGGCGGTGGCCCGGCGGTACCGGACCGGTACGCAAAGAGAAGCCAGCACCATCCGGCAGGGGCTTACGGACCCCGACAAGGCTAGGAGTCGCCGTGCAATTTGTCAAATCCGTTAGCGAAGGGAACCTCCTGGGTTTCCCAGCAGCCAAATCACGACAGAAGGCAACAGTCCAACCGTTAGAGGGAAACACAGTCACCGCCAAGGCTAAAGTTCCCAGGGCCAGAGCCTGCGGGCAAAAGGGGCTCCTTCAGCAACCTTCAAGCTGGGGAGCGGGTTACCGGTGGGAACCCAATGGAACCGTCTACATTACACAGGTGCAGGGAAAGGCAGTCACCATCAACCTGCCGGGAGGAGAAACACCGCAGCCGTCTGTGGGACCCGTCCATCCAGCCGTTTGTTTTACCAGAGACTTTGTGTACATCATTGGCTGAGTGAGTACCACCGTGCCGTGCGGCACAGCGCTGCCCCCGCGACCCTGCACCTCGCCAGGCCCCGTAACCCGCCTGCAATCCATTCCTACCCCCTCACCAGGCCCCGGGACAACCAACCCCCTACCCACGGAGGGGAGTACTAACATCCAGGCTCCCTGTCATCGCTCCTGGGATCCCCGTCCAGAGCAGCGGTGGTGTCACCAATCTCACCACAACCGTGGGTGGCGTCACGGACAATATCAAATCCCCACAATCAAATCCCCTTTTCACTCACGGGCAAGGAACGCTGCTCGAGTCCCCGGGATCCGGCCCACCGCTCGGGCCACCACCGAGCAGCAGCAGCAGCCGGACCCGAACAGTGGGTGAGCACAGCGTCCCCTCCTCCGCCTGCGACACATACATCATGATACATGCAGAATATCCTGATGGAGGGGCACACAGTATGTGGATTCAGACATTGGAAATATCCAAGATGGAGAGCGGGCCAGTGGGGCACAGTGTGCTGGGGTGTGTCACCCATGCAGTTTCAATCCTCCATTCCCAATCTATACATACACAGTGGATGTATTGGGAATGGAGACTTCAAACTACATAGATCAGATGAACAAGAAAACTTTGATAGAAGACACCCTCGTCCCCCCTCCTTTCACATAGTGTGTTGTCTTTGCCCCCCCTTTCACATTGTTTGCCACCATTGCCCCCCCTTTCACATAGTGTGCCACCATTGCCCCCCCTTTCACATAGTGTACCACCATTGCCCCCCCTTTCACATAGTGTGCTGCCGTTGTCTGCTGATATTGAAGAGGTTGTCAGGCACCTCCACAGGACAGGTCACCGGTCCGTCTCCATTCTTCAGGCTGCTGGACTCCAGCGTGGCCTGTAACAACACCATCTGCTGTCAACATTACAGAGGACACTCCTCTTCAGCAGACAGGTGGCCGGGATTCCCTCAACCGCGCCGCACCCTGTATGTTGCTAGTACGTCCTGCCCAGGGCTGCCACCAAGAATTTTAGAGCCCCCTTGTGACGACATGGACTCTCATGGGTTAAAGTTTCTTAACATTCAGCCAGACTATTGTTCTTATGTGTGCTAAGTCATGTTTGCTTAGCTATTGCTCTCCAGACTTTTCTAGTAATCATTGTATTGTAGTTGTGTATTGACAATGTAATTACCTTAGTAGCCATTGTCTAGTCGGTGACTTGCCTACTTCATGTAGATATACTGAGTCTTTCTATGCACATCATTTAAATGAACATTATTCATGCAGCTTGAAATTCATCCAATGGGAGAAGCAATCTTGTCCAACCAATCGATGAGGACGCAGTGTATCCTAAGGGAAGGTTATGGCTATAAAAGGGACTTCTTTAAGGCACCAGGGTGAATGAAGGTTGATGGATGCTGATGGATCCAGTCTAAGCTCTTTGGAGCTGACTAGAGGATCAGGATATCTTATGGCTTCAATCTAGGGACTCCGTTTCCTGTTGGAGACCATATCCACAGCCTAGGGATTTCGACTCCGGCTGCCAGGATTGTAACATCATACCAGGACTACCTAAGGAGGACACTCAGGTTGGGAGAGTTCAGTCACCTGTTACAGACTGTGCAGACCTCACACAGCTTCCTGAATCTGGCATTATTCCTTTCTCGGTGGGTGCCCGCCAAAAGCGGGGTGCTGCTGGACTGGAGTAAGCGGCCCTGGAAGCTCTGAGGCATGGACATTCTAAATCCCTGGTGAGCCAGCGGAAGGGTGAGACTCTGTAGCCTGTTACATTTGTGTGTTTTGCTGGTTATGTGCCGTTAATTGTTTGGGGATCCAATAACATCTAATTATTGTGGTTCCCTCACCCTGTGTTGTCTGAGTAGTGTTCCTCCCACGGTTAAGGAGGCCGGCGTTCACTTGGGATGAGCCCTGAGCCACGCTGTCTTTCTAAAGGCGGCGGTTTTTAGTGGACGAGAGCACCCACTGAGCCCCGTGTCTCCACACCCCTACTGCCAACATTTTCGGGGCCCCTTCAGACTCCGCCTCCACCACAGCTCCGCCTCTACCCCCCAAAACTTCAGCAATAGTAAAAAGTTGTTTCCAGCATCACGTCCAAGAAATAAGGTTAAAAAACAAATTTTATTCCATAACGGTAAAACCAGCACTAGGCTGGATGGACGTCCACAAAGTATAAAACAATGTCTGACGCGTTTCACACCTTAAAGAGGTTCTTAGACATAGACATATTCTGCTGGATTTGCACAAGTAAGTTATGTAATAAAATTGTTTTTTACCCTTATTTCTTGGACGTGATGCTGGAAACAACTTTTTCTATTGCCAAACTTTGCCTCTCTGAACATGGAGCTGTCCTCCTCGCACCGTTCCCCAGAGAAAGGGCCCAGGTGATGCATTTACAGGGTGGGTTCAGGGCTTATCTCCAATTCCACAGTCCCTCCATCACTTTTGGAAAATCTCCAATTCTGCAACCAGTCCTCATCAATCAAAACATTAACCGCTAGTCGTCATTCTGACAGCCTGAAAAAAGCTGCATGCGCCGTTTTCCAGGACATCGAAATGACAAGCCCAAGACAGAATCATCAGCCATGTGCATATATCTAATGTATAAAACTGTGTGTGCGTGTCCCCTCAAAGAATCTGCACCATCACATTTACAATCACGATATTTTGCACAGACTCCACATTTGACTCAGGGAATGTCATAGACTACGTTTTGAGGGGAAAAATTAACCCCATGCTTTACAGTTATTTGCCAAAAAACCTGCTTACATTAAAGTCAATGGAGCTGTGATTGGTTGCTATAGGCAACGAAAGACATTCTTAGTATAAGAAGCTTATGTGTGAGGTAGTGTGATTTCTGTGGAGAGACAGATAGAGACTGTCAGAGAGACAGAGAGAAAGGGACAGCCAGCCAGAGAGAGAGAGAGAGAGAGAGAGAAAGGGACAGCCAGGGAGAGAGAGAGAAAGGGACAGCCAGCCAGGGAGAGAGAGAGAGAGAAAGGGACAGCCAGCCAGGGAGAGAGAGAAAGGGACAGCCAGCCAGAGAGAGAGAGAAAGGGACAGCCAGCCAGGGAGAGAGAGAAAGGGACAGCCAGCCAGGGAGAGAGAGAAAGGGACAGCCAGCCAGGGAGAGAGAGAGAGAGAAAGGGACAGCCAGCCAGGGAGAGAGAGAGAAAGGGACAGCCAGCCAGGGAGAGAGAGAGAGAAAGGGACAGCCAGCCAGGGAGAGAGAGAGAGAAAGGGACAGCCAGCCAGGGAGAGAGAGAGAGAAAGGGACAGCCAGCCAGGGAGAGAAAGAGAGACAGCCAACCAGGGAGAGAAAGACAGCCAGACTACCTGCACATATACACACAGCTCTACAACAGGCACATGTGCTTACACACTATACATTACCTCATTTTGCAACTCTTCATCGGTGCAGGCAGGGGAGAAGACACTAGGCACTGAATAACAGGACCTGCCACTTCACCGGTCAGGTGATGAGGCTAGGTCCTTTACCTTCTCAGCATCCGTTCTGCTCCAGTACATTTCCTCTGCCCCGATCACATAGATGAGAGTAGAAAGAGGACAGCTCTCTATGAGCCCCCGGCGCCCCTCATTACCCTGATGGTGGCCCCTGTCCTGCTGATGTGCTGCAGGGCGGGCGGACGACTCAGCATCTTTTAAATGTTTCATGCGGATTATAATGGGGTCAATTTACTTTTTGTAGCATGGGCCCCCTGGAGCCTGGGGCCCCGGGCGATAGCCCAGATTGCCCTCATTATAATCCGCCTATGGGTGCACTGTGTATTATACACATCACCAGTACAGGGCATCCACCAGGGGGTGCACCAAGTATTATACACTTCCCCTGCTGACTGCCCTGTACATGTGATGCACCGTGTATTATATACTTCACATGTACAGGGCAGCCACCAGGGGGTGCACCGTGTGTTATATAATTCACATGTACAGGGCATCCACCAGGGGATGCACCATGTATTATACACTTCACATGTACAGGGCAGCCACCAGGGGTGCACCTTGTATTATATACTTAAGGAAAGAAGAAGCGAAAGGGTATACCAACATGGGATCACCACAACAAAATATAAAAGATTAATATTTTATTAATACAAGCAGAAAACAAGAGAACACATTTCTCCGCACTTGGAGTGTGGAGACACAATAACACGATTAAAAACACTTAAAAAGCCAAAGGCATGGACACCATACACGCCAGGAACAATAACATAGGGGAAAGAAAGGCAGTGTGCAGTGATATTGTGTGTCCTATTTAAGGACCAGTCATCAGCACTCACCAGTGTTGCAGCTGGGAGATCCTGAACGCTAAACGTGGAACTCCGATGGCGGTCGCCATCTTGCTAGGTCACATGACGTGACGAGACTCCTCCCCTGTCCTTCACTGCGCATGCGCGAGGCAGCCGGCGCTTTAGACCTTATCAAAATAGCATTAAGTACGGCGCATAGAGTTATTATAGGATGGAGAAACGGTCTACAGGAACTGGTATTATAATCATAATAAGGTATAAATCATATTCTATTAAGCAGGCCGTTCGGAGCTATGCGCATGCGTCAGACAACAGGGAGGAAGAGGGCTATATTAACCCTGTCATGGGTGGAATGCTTAGATAGTAAAAGGTACTTTAGTATGATGGTTGGAGAGGATGACAAGTATGTAGATAGTCACAGATGCAATAAGGAAACAGAGGGTTCCTCATATATCTGCGTCTGCAGTGAATCTAGATATATCAACAAATCGAATATTGCAAAAGTGTGTGTTCATAAATGCAAATTTCCTTATTGGTCAAACGTAAGACAGACACATACACATGCTGGCTGTTTCCAAAATAACTATCTTATTGTCTTATATAGACCTAAATGACATGACACACGCCACAAGGTACATATACTGGACACAATAGCCAGAGGCAAATAGAAGTAAGATAAACACTTAACCTCTATTGGTATGATACCAGATCACAAACTGTGGGCAAAATAGTAGATATGCCCAAGATTACCAAACAGAGAGGAACAACAGGAGAATCCATAGTCAAATTGACCATAGATATGGTAGTCGGCCAAAAAAAGGGGGGGGGGGGGGGGGCAGATTATCATGGATACTAAATGCACCATATCAAAAGGAGCTAAATGTCATTAGGAACTCCTTATGTAGCCATCTACCCGTGCTAATGTCACCATATAGGTGAAACAGTATGATCCTAATACAGGTACAAAATCAGGGGGCTAAAAGTAGTTGTAAAAGGTGGGCCCACTAAATGTCTATGTACAGATACTGAGACTCACATCCCCTTATAGACATGGTAGTGTAGAAGTTAGCGGGAGCAGACTCGGCCCATGTCGAAAGGGGCTGGGTATCAGTGACTCCTTATGTAGCTATCAGTCAGTACTGGTGTCACCACAAAGGCGGAACAGTACAATCATAGTACGGATACCAAATCAGGAGGACTGAGGGTAGTTGCAAAAAGTGGACCATACAGACACAGACTGACATCCCCTTATAGATCAATAATAGTATAGAGGTTAGTGGAAACAGACTTGAGAGGCACTAGAGACCCATTCAGGGCCCGTAATACGTAGTGATATACAAAAAATGATTTGCTAACCTGAGACTGCAAAGGCAAGATGCCAAAGAGGTCAAAATAGATGATGCAAACAAGTAAGGTTGCAGTTGGTTAATCATATTCGAAGACACTAGGTGCATTACATCTTGCATGTATAATAGACATGATAAAATATAGTACGTCAAAGGGAGGTCATTAACTCCCACGTATCAATAAATCCCTGTCCGTTGGAGCTCTTAGGTAATGTCAATGATAACCGTATATAATTTACGGAAGTTCAATTGGAGTACCTCCAACATGTCCCACCGTCCCACTATGGGGTACAGTATCAGCTCTTTTTCTACCAATGGGTTCGCAGATCCTTCATGTGATTGTTGTAATAGGGAGTCCAGAGTGATACCCTTGATATCCAAAGAAGATACATTTTCAGAAGAAAGCCTATGATTCCCCATTCTTGTCCTCTTCGTCCCCTCTTCGAATTTTCTTCTTGCCTCTCGTTTTAGATGAACATGATATCTAAATGGAAGAGAAAAGGATGGACTTAGAGGATAGAAACATAATTTGTCAGATGACATTATAGAACCCAGTATAGAGCAATTCTTCATTAAGACCATGTGGGGCTAAACTCTTAAGCATGTAAATCCATCTGGACTCCTTTTTCAGCAACTGCTTAGTGGCATTTCCACCCCTAATGCTCGGCTTGATTGAGTCCACAATGAGCACCTTGATTGTGGAGTACCGACCTCCATGAAATGTAAGGAAGTGGGAAGCCACCGAGGTGAGGACTTTGCCCTTCTTCAGATCCGTTCCTGCTGTGTTTATGTTTGAGAAGTGTTGCTGCACCCTCCTCCTCACCTCTTGAGTGGTTTCGCCAACGTAGATTTTAGGGCAATCGCAGACGAGGATATAGATGGCATTTCTTGTGCGGCAATAGTAGTAGGATCCACAGGTGATTCGCCTAGGGAAAATTGGCAAAGAGATGTGATCACTGGCCAACATGTAAGGAACAATTGTGCACGCCCCACATGGGAATGTTCCTTTGAGTTTTACACCTGTTCCCAAGCTCAGCATTGGTCTCTTAAAATGGCTCTTGGAAAGAATACCCCTAAGGTTCTGAGCCCTTCTTGCTACCAAATTGGGTTTCTCACTGATGAAAGGGATCAGTTTTTTGTCGCTCAATAAGATATCCCAATTTACCTGAAGGAGTCTGTACAAGTCTTGCCATTGATTGTGAAAAGGAGTGATGATACTCACTGTGGTTTGTTTGTTACGTATTTTCGGTTGTAACAGGGTTTGTCGTGTCATAGTTCTGCAAGCCTGCAGAGCCCCGGAAACCACTTGCTTTGGATATCCTCTCCTACGAAATCTGTTGGTTAGATCAGAGGCATAGGTTTCAAAATCAGAGTTTTCACTGCAGTTCCTTTTGACCCTCATGAACTGGCCCTTGGGTATCCCGTTCTTAACATGGGTAGGATGAAAGCTGTTGTAATGCAGAAGACTATTGGTGGCCGTTGGTTTGCGGTACAGGGTGGTAACGATGTTATCGCCTACCCTGGAGATTCGGAGGTCCAAAAACTCTACAATCTCAATGGCTATGTTGGAAGTTAGCCTGATGTTGAGAGTGTTGTCATTGAGGGTAGTGATAAAATCCTCACAGTCCTCCAGGGATCCGGACCAAAAGAACAGAATGTCATTATATACCGAAACCACCGAATCACATGGGCTTTATAGTGCTCTAGGGTATACACCTGCGTTTCCTCCCACCACCCCAAAAAGATGTTAGCATAGGGTGGCGCCCCCATAGCGGTCCCAGACGTCTGCCTATAGTATATTCTGTGAAAGACAAAGTAATTCCTGTCTAGTACCAGATGAAGAAGGTCCAGGATGAAAGAATCATGCCTTCTATTGCCGGTAGTTCTGTGGTCCAGATAATGCGATACTGCCCGTAGTCCTGCCTCGTGGTTGATGGAGGTATATAGAGCCTCAACATCTAGTGTCACCAACAAAGTGTTGGGCGGAACTCTAAGTTTGGTCATCTGCTCAATTAGATGGGTGAAATCCCTCACATAAGATGGTGAAGATTGCGCTAGAGGCTGAAGATCGAAAGGCCATGTATCTACGTGGATTTCTAACAGGTCACCAATCCCTGAAACTATAGGCCTACCCGGAGGTTCCGGGCGGCCCTTATGAATTTTAGGAAGCATATAAAATGTTGGTATAACTGGGTGTTTTGTTGTTAAAAAATTCTTTTCTTTCAGGGAAATTATGCCATGTTCGTGGGCCGTGGACAGAAATCCATCCAGATTTCGTTTGAAGGTGCTAGTAAAGTCTGAAGGTAGTACCGCATAGCATTCTTTATTAGAGAGTTGTCTCCTGGCCTCTCTTACGTACATCTCCACTGGCCACAGAACTACATTCCCCCCTTTGTCAGCCTCCTTGATGAGAAATTCTTGGTTGTTATTGAGTTTGGACAAGATCTGTCTTTCGCCTACTGTAAGATTGTTTGCCCTGTTGTTTTCAGGTTTGAGTTTTTCAATATCCTTACAGACCTTGTTGAAAAAAATTTCTACAGCAGGACAGAGGCTGAGGGAGGGTGTGGCCTGTGACAAGAGCCGCCCTGTAAACGGTATTTTCTTACCACTGTCTCTCTCACTTTCCTCCAATAAATCCAGAAGGTCATTAAATACTTGGCGGTCCTCAGGTGGGAGTGTGTCGATGAGTTCAGGGGGACTATTGAGGTACTTGAAGGTGAGCTGTCTGCAAAAAAGGTACACATCCTTAGTAATGGTGATCTTATCCATTTTATTCATGGGCGCAAAGGAAAGCCCGTTGGCCAGTAACTTGCTTTCTGCGTCGGATAGCTGATATTGGGACAGGTTCACAATTTGCAGATCATCATCCTTACCCTTCACCACTTCCGTCTCCGGCTCCTCATTTCCCTTTGAGGAGGCGACTGCCATGGATGGGCCCCCCTGACTCTCCTCCTGGTGCCTCGTTTTCCGGCGACCCCTCCTGGTGCACTTTCCTGGTCGCTGGTGTCGGTGGACAAAAAAAAAAAAAAAAAAAATCAATCACTCGAGGAGGGTTTGGAGGCTACCGGAGTGATGTCTGGTTCCCTGTTGGCCGGTCTACCCCTATTACCCTTGTGGGACCACCTGTATGCCTTATTCTCAGCGTAGTCAGTTTTGTCTCTTTGGAACTTACTTTTTTTCCCCCTAATAATATCTTTTTCAAAATTGTCAAGGATTCCCTTCAGTTTGTTTTGGAATGGAATTACAACTGTTTGTAGATCCTGTTGGTGCAGAATGTGTTCTTTGTTGTTAATTTCTTCTTTTAATTGTGTGAGAAGTGAACGGTCATGATCAATTAACATGTCCAGGAGTATGAATGAGCAGGTTTGTAAACCCTGCTCCCAAGTGATTCTGAACTGGGTATCAGTCTCCCAGGCCGGAAATATTTGTACCCTTAGACCTCTAGGTGTAATTTTAAGTTTTTTGTACTCTTCAAGAGTTCTGATGTTCCACCATACTTTCACTACCCTCTTGTGTAGATTAATTAGGTCCTGTGTGAGCTGTTGGTTCTCATCCTGGGGACCAGCTGGCCCACCAGTGGCTCCAGAACTCACAGAGGCACCAAACACGTCAGAAGATTGGTTAAGCCAAGCTGCCTCCCTTGCTGCCAGATCCAAGTGAAAACTCACGTTATAATCTGCGTTATACTATTTATTCAAAAATTATACCAAGAAATCTTATAGAGAGGTAATATCCAAACAATTTACACAGAGTGTATTATATACCAGGGGGTGCACCATTTATTATAGACTTCACATGTACAGGGCAGCCACCAGGGGGTGCACCGTGTATTATACAGTTCACATGTACAGGGCAGCCACCAGGGGGTGCACCGTGTATTATACAGTTCACATGTACAGGGCAGCCACCAGGGGGTGCACCGTGTATTATACTCTTCACATGTACAGGGCATCCACCAGGGGGTGCATAGTGTATTATATACTTCACATGTACAGAGCAGCCACCAGGGGGTGCACCCAGGGGCGGATTAAGGGTAACCAGGGCCCCGGGCTGTTCAGGATCTGTGGGCCCCCCCATCCCTACGCACGGGTCATGTGACGGGTCCATCATCATACACCTGAAACAGATAATTTCTGAAAAATAGTTGCCGAAACTATAACTTTAAAAACATCCACTAATCTAGTAAATATACCCTTCAGTTTATAAAAAAAAAAAACAAAAACAATATGGGAAAGTATTGAACAGTCCAACTTTAAACAAGAGTATTGCCCAAGGAAATAAATAATACTGAAGTAAAATACTCACCAAATACTGAACGTGTGCACGAGGCCTTACAGATACTGAGGTAAAATACTCACCAAATACTGAACGTGTGCACGAGGCCTTACAGATACTGAGGTAAAATACTCACCAAATACTGAACGTGTGCACGAGGCCTTACAGATACTGAGGTAAAATACTCACCAAATACTGAACGTGTGCACGAGGCCTTACAGATACTGAGGTAAAATACTCACCAAATACTGAACGTGTGCACGAGGCCTTACAGATACTGAGGTAAAATACTCACCAAATACTGAACGTGTGCACGAGGCCTTACAGATACTGAGGTAAAATACTCACCAAATACTGAACGTGTGCACGAGGCCTTACAGATACTGAGGTAAAATACTCACCAAATACTGAACGTGTGCACGAGGCCTTACAGATACTGAGGTAAAATACTCACCAAATACTGAACGTGTGCACGAGGCCTTACAGATACTGAGGTAAAATACTCACCAAATACTGAACGTGTGCACGAGGCCTTACAGATACTGAGGTAAAATACTCACCAAATACTGAACGTGTGCACGAGGCCTTACAGATACTGAGGTAAAAAACTCACCAAATACTGAACGTGTGCACGAGGCCTTACAGATACTGAGGTAAAAAACTCACCAAATACTGAACGTGTGCACGAGGCCTTACAGATACTGAGGTAAAAAACTCACCAAATACTGAACGTGTGCACGAGGCCTTACAGATACTGAGGTAAAAAACTCACCAAATACTGAACGTGTGCACGAGGCCTTACAGATACTGAGGTAAAAAACTCACCAAATACTGAACGTGTGCACGAGGCCTTACAGATACTGAGGTAAAAAACTCACCAAATACTGAACGTGTGCACGAGGCCTTACAGATACTGAGGTAAAAAACTCACCAAATACTGAACGTGTGCACGAGGCCTTACAGATACTGAGGTAAAAAACTCACCAAATACTGAACGTGTGCACGAGGCCTTACAGATACTGAGGTAAAAAACTCACCAAATACTGAACGTGTGCACGAGGCCTTACAGATACTGAGGTAAAAAACTCACCAAATACTGAACGTGTGCACGAGGCCTTACAGATACTGAGGTAAAAAACTCACCAAATACTGAACGTGTGCACGAGGCCTTACAGATACTGAGGTAAAAAACTCACCAAATACTGAACGTGTGCACGAGGCCTTACAGATACTGAGGTAAAAAACTCACCAAATACTGAACGTGTGCACGAGGCCTTACAGATACTGAGGTAAAAAACTCACCAAATACTGAACGTGTGCACGAGGCCTTACAGATACTGAGGTAAAAAACTCACCAAATACTGAACGTGTGCACGAGGCCTTACAGATACTGAGGTAAAAAACTCACCAAATACTGAACGTGTGCACGAGGCCTTACAGATACTGAGGTAAAAAACTCACCAAATACTGAACGTGTGCACGAGGCCTTACAGATACTGAGGTAAAAAACTCACCAAATACTGAACGTGTGCACGAGGCCTTACAGATACTGAGGTAAAAAACTCACCAAATACTGAACGTGTGCACGAGGCCTTACAGATACTGAGGTAAAAAACTCACCAAATACTGAACGTGTGCACGAGGCCTTACAGATACTGAGGTAAAAAACTCACCAAATACTGAACGTGTGCACGAGGCCTTACAGATACTGAGGTAAAAAACTCACCAAATACTGAACGTGTGCACGAGGCCTTACAGATACTGAGGTAAAAAACTCACCAAATACTGAACGTGTGCACGAGGCCTTACAGATACTGAGGTAAAAAACTCACCAAATACTGAACGTGTGCACGAGGCCTTACAGATACTGAGGTAAAAAACTCACCAAATACTGAACGTGTGCACGAGGCCTTACAGATACTGAGGTAAAAAACTCACCAAATACTGAACGTGTGCACGAGGCCTTACAGATACTGAGGTAAAAAACTCACCAAATACTGAACGTGTGCACGAGGCCTTACAGATACTGAGGTAAAAAACTCACCAAATACTGAACGTGTGCACGAGGCCTTACAGATACTGAGGTAAAAAACTCACCAAATACTGAACGTGTGCACGAGGCCTTACAGATACTGAGGTAAAAAACTCACCAAATACTGAACGTGTGCACGAGGCCTTACAGATACTGAGGTAAAAAACTCACCAAATACTGAACGTGTGCACGAGGCCTTACAGATACTGAGGTAAAAAACTCACCAAATACTGAACGTGTGCACGAGGCCTTACAGATACTGAGGTAAAAAACTCACCAAATACTGAACGTGTGCACGAGGCCTTACAGATACTGAGGTAAAAAACTCACCAAATACTGAACGTGTGCACGAGGCCTTACAGATACTGAGGTAAAAAACTCACCAAATACTGAACGTGTGCACGAGGCCTTACAGATACTGAGGTAAAAAACTCACCAAATACTGAACGTGTGCACGAGGCCTTACAGATACTGAGGTAAAAAACTCACCAAATACTGAACGTGTGCACGAGGCCTTACAGATACTGAGGTAAAAAACTCACCAAATACTGAACGTGTGCACGAGGCCTTACAGATACTGAGGTAAAAAACTCACCAAATACTGAACGTGTGCACGAGGCCTTACAGATACTGAGGTAAAAAACTCACCAAATACTGAACGTGTGCACGAGGCCTTACAGATACTGAGGTAAAAAACTCACCAAATACTGAACGTGTGCACGAGGCCTTACAGATACTGAGGTAAAAAACTCACCAAATACTGAACGTGTGCACGAGGCCTTACAGATACTGAGGTAAAAAACTCACCAAATACTGAACGTGTGCACGAGGCCTTACAGATACTGAGGTAAAAAACTCACCAAATACTGAACGTGTGCACGAGGCCTTACAGATACTGAGGTAAAAAACTCACCAAATACTGAACGTGTGCACGAGGCCTTACAGATACTGAGGTAAAAAACTCACCAATACTGAACGTGTGCACGAGGCCTTACAGATACTGAGGTAAAAAAACTCACCAATACTGAACGTGTGCACGAGGCCTTACAGATACTGAGGTAAAAAAACTCACCAATACTGAACGTGTGCACGAGGCCTTACAGATACTGAGGTAAAAAACTCACCAATACTGAACGTGTGCACGAGGCCTTACAGATACTGAGGTAAAAAACTCACCAATACTGAACGTGTGCACGAGGCCTTACAGATACTGAGGTAAAAAACTCACCAATACTGAACGTGTGCACGAGGCCTTACAGATACTGAGGTAAAAAACTCACCAATACTGAACGTGTGCACGAGGCCTTACAGATACTGAGGTAAAAACTCACCAATACTGAACGTGTGCACGAGGCCTTACAGATACTGAGGTAAAAACTCACCAATACTGAACGTGTGCACGAGGCCTTACAGATACTGAGGTAAAAACTCACCAATACTGAACGTGTGCACGAGGCCTTACAGATACTGAGGTAAAAACTCACCAATACTGAACATGTGCACGAGGCCTTACAGATACTGAGGTAAAAAACTCACCAAATACTGAACGTGTGCACGAGGCCTTACAGATACTGAGGTAAAAACTCACCAATACTGAACGTGTGCACGAGGCCTTACAGATACTGAGGTAAAAACTCACCAATACTGAACGTGTGCACGAGGCCTTACAGATACTGAGGTAAAAACTCACCAATACTGAACATGTGCACGAGGCCTTACACATACTGAGGTAAAAACTCACCAATACTGAACATGTGCACGAGGCCTTACACATACTGAGGTAAAAACTCACCAATACTGAACATGTGCACGAGGCCTTACACATACTGAGGTAAAAACTCACCAATACTGAACATGTGCACGAGGCCTTACAAATACTGAGGTAAAAACTCACCAATACTGAACATGTGCACGAGGCCTTACACATACTGAGGTAAAAACTCACCAATATTGAACATGTGCACGAGGCCTTACAAATACTGAGGTAAAAACTCACCAATACTGAACATGTGCACGAGGCCTTACACATACTGAGGTAAAAACTCACCAATATTGAACATGTGCACGAGGCCTTACAGATACCATACCTCTCAACCGTCCCGGATACAGCGGGACTGTACCTGATTTCAGCGGGTGTCCTGGTGTCACGATCATGAGGCTTTTTGTCCCGCCCGTGGCTACGCCCACCCGCTCTCTCCCCGTTTGACTTTCTCCCCCTCCTAATGCACATGAGCAGAGCAGAGCAGAGCCGAGCGCTGCTTCACTGCTCTGGCTCTGTGCTGCCGCTGTTATGGGTGGGCGGCAGCAGCACTCTGGCTGCCGGCACTTTAAATCTGCAGCTCAGCGTGCACTCACTGCTCACTGCTGGGCTGTTTGTGTACAGAAGTGCATCTGTGGGCGGAGCTACCGAGCAACATGCTGAGCTCCATCCACAGATAAAGAGACTGCAGGAAGAGGAGCTGAACACCAAGGAATGCTGTATGTGACCCCCCCCCCCACCTACCCAAAGCTATATATATGCCTCCAGTCACCCCCTCACCACATCTGTATGGCCCCCTCTCCAAATTTGTATGCCCCCCCACCAGATCTATATGCCCTCCAGCACACCCCAGCTCTGTATGCCTCAGCAACCCTCTCCTCACCAGAGCTATATGCCTCCAGCCACCCCCCTCACCAGATTTGTATGTCCCCCAGCCCCCACACCAGATTTGTATACCCCCCAGCCACCCCACCTGATCTATATGCCCCCCAGCACCCCCCAGCTCTGTATGCCTCCAGCCCCCTCCCACCAGATATGTATCCCAGCCCCCCCCTCACCAGATATGTATGCCCCAACAGCCCTCTCCTCACCAGAGCTATATGCCTCCAGCTACCCCCCTCACCAGATTTGTATGTCCCCCAGCCCCCACACCAGATTTGTATGCCCCCAGCCCCCCCCATCGGAGCTGTAAGTGCCCCCAGAGCTGTATAAGCCCCAACACCAGAGCTATATGCCCCTTAGTAATATCTATGCTACCAGTAATTTGTATGCCCCACAGTAAAGTGTATTTACCCCAGTAATGTGTATACCCCTTAGTAACGTGTATGCCCCTCAGTGAAAAACACAGACGTTCTTCACTGACATGTTAAACACGCATATATCCCTTCATACTCCGTGATTCACGGCACACAGTGGTTGTCCATGTGCAATCCATGATACGTGATCCATACTCCGTGATTGCACATGGACATATAATCACCTGCCCCCGCTCCTGCTCTCCGTGGTGCTGAAGAGTCCCGCGATTCAGCATCCAGCCACCGCTCTCTCACCTCTGCAGCTACTTCCGGGTCGGCTCTGGCTGCATAAATGAATATGCATGCCATAATGTGCCGGTCAGGAAGAAGCAGAGAGCAGCTGCTGAATTCAGCATCGCTGAAGAAGGTGAGTTAAAAAAGCTTTTTATTTTCAATGTCCGTGTTTTTCTGGTACGTGTTTCACGGATCACACCATAGTGTGGTCTGTGGGACATCAGTGATGCCAGAAAAAAACAGACATGTTTCTGTGCGGCAATCACGGATACGCATGTACGCCGCACGGAGACACGGTCAGTGAAAAATCATTGATGTGTGTGCAGACCCATTGATTATAATGGGTCTGCATAGGTCAGTGATTCTGGTATGTATAAAAAGTAGCACATACATACCAGAATCACTGACATCTGAAACAGGCCTAATATGTATGCCCCTCAAGTACTGTCTATGCCCCAAGACCCTCCTATGCTGAATATACTATAAACCCAGCCCCTCCTGTGCTGTATATACTGTAGCCCCCAGCCCCTCCTGTGCTGTATATACTGTAGCCCCAGCCCCTCCTGTGCTGTATATACTGTAGCCCCCAGCCCCTCCTGTGCTGTATATACTGTAGCCCCCAGCCACCACTCCTGTGCTGTATATACTGCAGCCCCCAGCCCCTCCTGTGCTGTATATACTGTAGCCCCCAGCCCCTCCTGTGCTGTATATACTGTAGCCCCCAGCCCCTCCTGTGATGTATATACTGTAGCCCCAGCCCCTCCTGTGCTGTATATACTGTAGCCCCCAGCCCCTCCTGTGCTGTATGTACTGTAGTCCCCAGCCCCTCCTGTGCTGTATATACTGTAGCCCCCAGCCCCTCTTGTGCTGTATATACTGTATATATACAGTGTGTGTGTGTGTGTGTGTGTGTGTGTGTATATATATATATATATATATATATATATATATTATAGTATATAAAACCCCCATCCTCCATTGTGATACATACACAGCGGTGTCAGTGTGCACTGTGCGTGGCTAGGTCTGTTAAAGTGTTGCCAAGTGATCACATGCCGAGGAGGAGCTGGACAGAGACAAGTGGGGTAGGTGAGTGCGGCTGCTGCCGGCTTCCCCATGTTATTACCTCCAATGTGTGTATATGTATGATGTATATATCTGTGTATGTCAGTGCAGATGACTGTGTATAGATTTGTCTGTTTATATGTATTTTAGGGAATTTGTCTTCAAATATGTACCGTATGTGCGTATGCCTGTACCCACGATCAGGACTCGCTGTGTCCTGGAGGCAGCGCGTCCTGACCTGCGGGGCTGCACGTCTCCTCCGCAGGAGAACGCAGCTGCCTGTGCCCACGATCAGGACTCGCTGTGTCCTGGAGGCAGCGGGTCCTGACCTGCGGGGCTGCACGTCTCCTCTGCAGGAGACCACAGCTGCCTGTGCCCACGATCAGGACTCGCTGTGTCCTGGAGGCAGCGCGTCCTGACCTGCGGGGCTGCACGTCTCCTCCGCAGGAGAACGCAGCTTCCTGTGCCCACGATCAGGACTCGCTGTGTCCTGGAGGCAGCGGGTACTGACCTGCGGGGCTGCACGTCTCCTCTGCAGGAGACCACAGCTGTCTGTGCCCACGATCAGGACTCGCTGTGTCCTGGAGGCAGCGGGTCCTGACCTGCGGGGCTGCACGTCTCCTCCGCAGGAGAACGCAGCTGCCTGTGCCCACGATCAGGGTTCAGTGCGCTGCGGTCTCCAGCTGTGTTCTCCCTACGGAGGACGCATGCAACTGCAGCAAACAATTGATATGCTGCAGTCTGGAAAGACGCTCCGCAGGTTAGTGTTTGCTGCAGAAAAAACAAGCACAGTGGGCACGGGGTTTCTAGAAATCCCTCCACTGTGCTTGTACTGTACAATGCGGCGTTTTAGACACAGCAAAAACACGCTACATCCAAAATGCTGCAAATACTGATCGTGGGCACGCAGCCTTAAACAATGTGATCAGCAGTGCTGAAAAGGATTGGATGTGGGTGTGACAGATTGCAAAATGGGTGTGGTTAGGGGGCGTGGCTTAAAATTGCTGCGGCGCGCATACTTTGTCCCTCTTTCTCATCTTTAAATGTTGGGAGGTATGCAGATACTGAGGTAAAAACTCACCAATACTGACCGTGTGCACGAGGCCTTACACATACTGAGGTAAAAACTCACCAATACTGACCGTGTGCTCATGACCTTAGCCTATGTTCACACAGGGTGTTTTCTTTTTTCTGCAGCAAAATCTGAGCAAAAGTTACAGCTTGTTATTAGCATGTATTTCCATTAAACCAATGGAAAAAAAAATGCGAAACTGCCCTATGTGAACACAGCTTAACAAATACGGTAACAAAAACTCTAATACTAAACATGTGTGTGACGCCATGGACTAGCCAGGTAGTCACAGATAAACCCCCGCATTACACCTGTCCCCCAATAAGGTAACACCAGCCAACCATAAAAACCTAGTCACCTCCCTCAGAGCTTAATGGACACACCAGGGGGCGGAGCCAGTCAGTTGGCCACGCCCACCAAGGAGTTCAGAGGGCCTGAGGCAGGAAACACAAGCAGATCAGTAGAAGTGTTGAGGAGTGGAGGAGGTCAGGCCTGTAGGACAGGCCTGTGATAGTCTGACAGGTGCCGGGGTTGGAGGCTAGGTTTGGCTAGGAGGCAGACAGTGGCCTTAGCCTGCAGGAGTCGGGAAGACGGCTCGGTGGAACCGTGGTGGACTGGGACAGGGTAGTGGCCCGCTGGTACCGACCCAGGGAACCGACTCGGAAACCGGAGCACACAGGGGGTACTCAGACCCTGAAACAAGGTCCAGAACCCACTGGACTGAGTTAATTAACTGATTGCGGTCTGGACTATAGGTCCTTTCCCACCCAAGTCCCGACTGAAGACAACAGCCCACCGAGGGGGATAGAAAGCCACCGCACAGGCAGAGAGATCTCACGGGCCAGCGTCTGCGGGCAAAAGGGCTCTCCCGACATTCACACAGCCGGGAGCGGACACCCGTCGCTGAAGCGCAGGCAGCCCAAATACACTACACGGTGCAGGAGAAAGGCCAAGACCACCGAATGGGGTGGGGGACCAGTCGCATCCGGCTGCGGGAACCGACCACCATCAACTTGGTTTACCAGACACTTGTGTGCGTCAATAACAGTGAGTACAACAGTGCCATCCGGCCGCGCACCGCCCTGCATCGCCCAGCTACTTCCCCAACGGGTTCCGGGGCCATCATCCCTGCCCACGGAGGTGTTAACATTTTGCTGCATAACCATCTCCCCCGGGTGCCCCACAACTGCAGAGGTGGAGTCTACCTTCACCACATCCCGTGGGTGGCGTCACGAACTCAAGCGCGGCTCCGGCCCTGCACCTACCTAACACCCTCCACCAAAAACCGCCAGCATCCCCTTTCAGAGCGAAATGACCCCGGGTCCGGAGGCGCTTGAGCCACCCACCAATGAGCCCGGATCCGAGCGGCTCGGCTGCAGCCGAGCGCGGGGCGGTACACATCGACTCTTCTGGCGTCACGAACAGGATACTTACCTATTCACTTACCTAGTGAAGTGCGCCTTGAAGTGAAGTCAGCGGTGATCCGTTGTGAAATTTGCAGAATCTGCCATCTTGCCGCCATCTTTTGGCGCGAAGATTCCCGCCAAAGTCTTCTTCCTCGCAAAAAGGGCGCGAAAAACTGAAGCCCCGTCCCCTGGGAACGCGGCCGTGCAGCAAAGCGAGAGGTCGAAAAGCGAAACTGAGCGGCCAAAGAAGGCAGTGCCGCGAAAAGACCAAGGGGGGGAGGGTGAAGATTCAGCGACATGTGACCGAGCTGATAAAGGGCAGGGACTCCAGGACCCTGCCACACTTCTGGTTCCAGGACCCCGCGAAAGCGCCATGGCTGATCCGTCCCGCAAGCCTGCAGCACCGGAGCCCGCGCCTGGAACAGCAGCGTGGGTGGAAGCCCGGACGACACTGATGTGCCGGGTCTGCAGGCCCAGGTGCTCTTTCTAATGGAGCGGTGGGTGGACGAGATGGAGGAGATAGCTGCGGCCACGCGGGTACGTGAAGTGGAGGCAATCTTGGAGGAGCGGGTAAGCGACCCACGCCCCTGTGTCCCTGAGGGATCGGCCGACGCGGCTGAGGGACCCGGTCTGCCCCTGCCCTTTATGTTGCCTCTCTCACTGCCCGTTCCGGCTGCCACCGCTCCCCAGCTCGGTCCGCTACCCCCGACACTGGCAGGGTCGATTAGGGGTAGAAGGTTGACAGCCTCCTCACTAATATAGGAAGTGGCAGTATATATAGAATTATATCTCAGTGCAGAACCAACTAATTTAGGGCAAAAAGTGCTGCCTTTAGGGATCTTGACTGTAGGACCCTTGACTATTGGACTGTTTAGGGATATATTTTTATATTGCGCCTTACTGACATTTGTTCTTGCTCCTAAATAGGGGTAACTCATAGGACTATAAAAATAAGGGGGATATATGTTTGTAATTTTTGTATGGCACCAATGAATATTTTCTATATAATGTGGAAGTATGTTTAATTGCTTCTGTTAATAAAATTGATAATTTTTAAATTAAGGAGTTTTTAGTCTGTGAACCAGCAGAGCCTGTTCAATCCGCCCGCGAGGACCTGCCGGTGGAAGCAGCCCGAGGATGGCCAGTCACCCGATCAACGCCCATCCCGCTTCCATGGAGGATTGACCGCCGACAGGTATCCGGCCCGGAAGTAGCCGCGCCCCAGCTAATCCAGGCCCCAGCAGTCCGCCCGGTCAAAGATGGAAGTACCCGGTGACCGGAAGGAGGTCCAGCGGGCAAAGCTGGCCGCTCCCACAAACCAGGCCTCGGCTGAGGCGTCGCAAGGTTGCCGCTGCAAGGCAGCACAGCAGGCCACGTCACAGCGGAGTCCCCCAGTGCAGAAGGTGCCGGTCATAGCCGGCACGGGGGAGCTCTGGCTGGGCCCGACCCCGCGCAAAGGGAGCAGGCAGACGTTCCGTATTGGGAGCGGCAGCAGCGCCAGCTGGGCTGGGAGATCGCGGCACGTGAGAAGCAGAAGGCAGAGGTGCGGGCCCGGACCATCAGGGAAAAAGAAAACCTACGCAGCGCCACCTGTCGGGTACGGGGCCTGACCTACGAAGGCCAAGTCCGGCAGTTTGACCCCAGCCGTGGATGGGGGTTTATCTTTGAGCCCGGCCTGGAGGCGGAAGTGTTTGTGTCCCGCAGGGACGTGTACCCGCTGTTCTGTCCCCACTTAAAGGTGATTGAAAGCGCGTAGTTGTGAGATGTTATGAGAATCTTACCTTCGTTTTTCCTATAGGTGAGGCAGACATGACCAGAGCACTCCGGAGTTAAATATGCACATGCTGAAATGAAACAATGGTGGTTTATTTTCTCCAAAGGTTAGGACATGCAGAGTACAATAGTCCAAGTACCTGGCATTGTGGTTCTCTTGTGATGCTTGTTTCTGGAGTCACTAAGGTCAGAAGACTTTGCTTCTAGCAGCTCCAATAAGGGATGTGATTCTCACAAAAACTCTGGCTGGAACTGAATATGCCAGGAAATGATGTAAGAGTATCAGCAGACACTCCCATGGGCTGGACAAAAGAAACAGAGGAGCCGAAAGGTCTGACCAGTAGATGGCAGCAGAGACAAGCATGAAAAACATTAAATAACAGTTTTAATTAAAACAATTAGAAACAGCACACTCCCCGTCTGAAATTCACTTTGGGGATTTCACTATTGAGTCCATAATACAACCTGAAAGGAAAGGCACGTTAAATGCAAAAACAAACTCAATTGAGTCCAAAACAAGAAGGATGGCTCAAAGTTCAGGTCCGGTAGCGTTCATCCCGTATGAACGCTCACTATGGGCAACAGCAGAACAAGTTCGTGGATTGGCCTTGCAAAGGTCTACGTCTCACCTTTCCTGATGACCCTTAGCTCCACCTTCCGAACATTGCTGTCCTGGCTAGGCAGTATCCTAGTAATCAGTCCCATAGGCCAGTCAGTCCTTTCTGTGGTCTGGTCTTTCAGGTATGCAACTGCTGCTATAGCTTCTGTGGAGGCGTCTGAGAAGATGTGGAGTTCTTTCTTTATGCTAGAGGTGAGGGAGATGTTGATATAACATCTTGGGATGTGAATGTTGTTCAACCCACACAATGACTGTTTCCAAGCTTCCCATTTTTGCTGTTGGTCGGAAGGGAGTGGGGTATCCCAGTCCTTGACGGTTTCAGAGAATTGTCTCAGCAAGGATTTGCCTTGTATAGTGATAGGCGCCACAAATCCCAGCAGGTCGAATAAGCTGTTCACTATAGAGAGGACACCACGTTTTGTGAATGGCTTGTCTGAGCAACTTACTTGAAATCCGAAGGAGTCGGCTGCAAGATCCCATCTGATGCCCAGGCTCCTCTGCACGGGTGGACTGTCTAGCCCCAAGTCAATGTCCTTGAACCCAGGGACGTGATCACCCGACTCAAAGGCTCTCATTACGGTTAGGCTATTTTGTCTAACCTGAGTTTTGCCTGGGACAGCATGCCTTGAATCCTTTTGAGCAAATCAATGGCTTCTTCCTCGGTGGGTAGTGATTTGAGCCCATCATCAACATAAAAGTCTTTCTCAACAAAGTCTCTGGCGTCTGTTCCATACTCAGACTCTCCCTCTAATGCGGTTCTCCGGAGGCCATAGGTTGCAACTACGGGTGAAAGGCTGTTTCCAAATACGTGGACCCTCATACGATATTCCACCATCTCTTTATTGGTGTCACTGTCCTTGTACCACAGAAATCTGAGGAAGTTCCGGTGGTCCTCTCTGACTAGGAAACAGTGGAACATCTGTTCAATATCGGCAGTGATGGCGACAATCTCTTTTCTGAACCTCAGCAATACTCCTACCAAGTTGTTTATTAGGTTAGGACCTGTGAGGAGAACATCGTTAAGGGATACGCCTTCATGTTTGGCACTGGAGTCGAAGACAACCCTGATTTGATTCGGTTTTTGTGGGTGGTATACACCGAATGAAGGCAGATACCAACACTCTTCGCTCTTCTTCAAGAATGGAGCAGGTTCTGTGTGGTTGTTGCAGAATATTTTGTCCATAAAGGCAACAATATGTTCTCTCATTTCAGGTTTGCTGTTCATAGAACGCTGAAGAGAGTTAAATCTGGTCTGAGCTTGAGCTCGGTTGTTTGGGAGTCTTACCCAGGTAGATCGGAAAGGTAATGGAGAGACCCAATGGTTGGTTTTGTGTTTAGAAAACTCACAGTCCATTATTCCGATGAATTCTCTGTCCTCTACTGACAAGGCTACTTTATCGTCGTCCTTGGTTGTGAGAAAGACTGATCTTCGCAAGTTGTCGATATGCAGAGAAGAAGCGATTTCAGGTAGCTGTATTGTGTCTGGAGACTTCTCTTTCACTCCATAGTGATGAGGACATGGCTTTAGGCAGGTCGTGCACCCATCTCCATGCACGTAAGTCTTGAAGGAATCAATTTCTGATCGATCAACGCACACATTTCCTATGACTACCCATCCCAAGTCCAGTCTCTGGGCGTATGGTGCATAGTCAGGCCCATTGCACTGCTGTCGCACCTTGTGGACCCTTAGATTGTCTTTGCCGAGCAGGAGTAGAATCTCTGCGCTATTGTCCAAAGGTGGGATAACACTAGTGAGGTGTCTTAAGTGTGGTTGATGAAATGCAGCTTCTGGGGTAGGAATTTCATTCCTGTGGCTGGGTATTTGGTCACATTCAACGGTAGAGGTATTTTAGTCTTCCCATTGATAGGAGAAGCAATGAATACCTGGGATCTTCTGCCACTAGTCTCTATGCGACCCGAGCAGGTGTTCAAGATGTAGGGTTCTGATGGTCCATTAATTCCGAAGGCTTCAAAGAATTTGGTTCCTGCCAGGGACCGGTTGCTTTGGTCGTCTATGATGGCATACACCTTCATTGCCTTTTCTGGATGTCCCTCGGGATAAACCTTGATGAGGCATATTCGGGCACAACATTTCTGCGTTTGGCCCACTCCACAGATCTCTGAGCATGAGCAGGAGACGGCTGTGGTGGTGTCAGTCTGATTCTTGGACTCCCCGCCATGACTTGGAGTGGGAGTGGTGGTGACTGCAGCCGGTGTGTCTCTAGCTAGCTGGGTTGGGTGCATGGCTGAAACGTGTTTTTCACTATGACATTCCTCACACTTGACGATGGATTTACAGTCCTTGGCCATGTGCTCAAGTGATGCGCAGCATTTGAAACAGATCCCAAGCTCTGTGAGGACTTTCTTGCGCTCCTGTAGGGTTTTGGATCTAAACCCTCTGCACTTGTTCAGTGAATGCGTTTTTTTATGGATGGGACATTCTTGATTTAAAGACTTATCTCGTGATGAGATGGTGTACTGTTTATCTGTGGGTGCTGCAGGTGATGGTAGCTTAGTCTTCCTAACACTCACAGTGTTCTTAATGTCTCTGCGTTTGTGTATGGCACCTTCATACCTTGATGATGATGTTGTTGCAGCTGCCGAAGTGTTGAACTCTAGGAAGTCGAGGCTGGGGTCGTTCCTCATCCGGGCCTGCTCGTCGATGAACTTGCAGAAGTGAATAAATAGGGGAAAGGTGACATCATGCACTCTTTTGTACCTTGAGACTGACGTTGCCCATTTCTCCTGCAGACTGTATGGCAGCTTCGCCACAATTGGGTTAACTCCATGGGCTGTATCCAGGTAGCACAGCCCAGACAGACGAGGATCTCTTTTGGCGAGCTCCAGCTCCATGAGCAGATCACTTAGGTCTTGAAGCTTGTGGACTTCTTTAAGGTTGATCTTTGGGATGTCCTGCAGTCTCTTGAATAGGGCTTTCTCTATTGCTTCTGCGCTGCCAAAGGTGCGTTCCAGTCTTTGCCATGCAGCAGCGAGACCTGCTTCTGCTTGTCCCACATAGACGGTTCTGAGGCTCTTGATATGGTTTGTAGAGTCTGGGCCCAACCACTTGATCAGGAGGTCGAGCTCCTGTTCTGCAGTTAAGTTGAGATTGGCGATGGCTGCCTTGAAAGTTGCTTTCCAGGCCCTGTAGCTCTCTGCACGATCATCGAATTTCGTGAGACTAGTGTTGATTAGCTCTCTGCTCACCATGAACCTGGCAAACTCAGACATATCTGATTTCTCACCACTTGTTGCCACGATGACTCGTGATGCCCCTGGGGCGTATGGGCTGCCTGGCGTGAATGGATAACAGAGAGTAGTAGAGCTACTACATCGATTTGATGTTCTTTGCCAGTCTGTCCTGAGGAAGGGAGCAGAGTCTCCTGAAACGCGTTGACCTGTGATAAAATAAAGCAACATTAATCTCCAACCTTCATGATCTGTTGGTCATTGGCGCGGCTTGACACCCAGCTCTACTACTCTCTGTTATCTGCCCACGTGGGGACCGCTGCCGTGGCTTGGAGTTACATGCTGTCATAGGTGTTGTGACTTCACAACCCCTATAGGTGAGTAGGATTATCCCCTTCCTAATACCCCCCCCTTCATACTGGGGTAAGACCCTATTGCGCTCCTTTTTCCACAGTTTTTTCTTCTGGCATGAATGGATGAGATGTTCCCGGGTAGAATGACGTTGCTGCAGGGTTGAGCTGTGGTTTAGCCTCTGTAGATTCTGATGACTGCTGCTTGAGCTGTGGAAGTGGGTCAGGAAACACTTGGTTGCCATCTTGCCGTGGTGACTGTGTTTGAGAGGGCACCTCTTGGTGACTGTTATTAATTTGCTCGGGTGCTTTAGGTGGTACTGGCACTGGTAGAGGTAAGTTGGAGGTTTCGGTGTTATCGGCTTGGACGGTACTGCAAACCGGGGTTGCTACAGGTAACTGATTCAGTACATAGTCTCTTGTGCGATCAACTGGATTGTCTGCTTCCAGTGGTGGCGAGTGAGCTGGATCAGGACCTTGGATCAATGCTTGCTCAAGTAGTCTCACTTTAGCTAGCGCAACTTTCTCTTCCATCCGTGACCGAAGAATCTTTATCCGAGCCTCCGCTTCTGCCCTTTTGGCTTCTGCTTTAGCGGCTTCTGCTTTTGCAAGGGCTTCTGCTTCTGCCCTTTTGGCTTCTGCTTTAGCGGCTTCTGCTTTTGCAAGGGCTTCTGCTTCTGCCCTTTTGTCTTCTGCTTCTACCCTTTTGGCTTCTTCCTCTACTTCTCTTTCTGTGAAGGAACGTCTCACCTTGGATTCTTCCGCTCTTATGTGGGCCTCTAGTATCCTGTCGCTCAGGGCTGAGCTTCTTGAGGATGATGACCCGGACGACCGAGAGGAACGTCTAGATGAGGTTGATTGGTGTGATCTAGTTTCTTGCTGGTGAGAGATACGGTGTTCGGCCGTGTCTATGGCATCTTGCACCTTGGCATCTCTTTCCTTGACCACCTCTTCTGCCTTGCTCAGTTCTGAAAGAGCTTCATCAATTTTAGAGTCTTTTAGAAAGGTACTGTACCTTGTTGACAGTCTCTTGTATCTTTCATGAGCTGTGTTCAGCCGTTCCAGAGCGGCTTGTAAGCATGTGGCATCACCTGAGGAGGATTCAAGTCTTGACATGTAATAGGTGACTCGTTCCCACTGTTCTTCCAGGTGTTCACATAGCTCATCTTTCATAGTGTGATAGTTTTCAGTGGCCTTTATCGTGGGTTTGGAAGAGCGCTTCGGTTGGACAACTTGGTCAGCTGAAAGCGCGGGATCTGCCTCCTGGGCTTCATAATGGACAGTATCAGATTGTATTTGCTCTGTTTCAGCAGTGGGGAACTGTCCGAGGTCTTTTTCGGCCATTTTGATTTAAGGTGTACTGTCTCTTTAAGAAACTTGACTTTTGAATACGGGTCCGAAAATTCTTGTCCAGCTCTGCAAGGACTCCCTGATGAGATTCCCAAGGTGTCTTTAGCAAAACTTGGGGTTCGCAGTCCAGCAATGTGCATTAATGAGGTATAATGTACTGCAAGTCTATAGAAGGGGTATTGCAAGAGGGAAACAGCAGGTGCATAAACTGTCCCTTTACAATGCAAGCAGAGGTGATACAGGATGTGGCAGATGGGAGAGCTTCCCCTTAGGCTTGTCCAGGCATGCACTGTTGCAGGCAGACTAGTGCACAAGGCTTGTTTCTAGGCAGATTACAAGGGAAGTTACAGGATTTTGAGGGATCTGTAGCCGGGGTATTGAGCTGTTAAGCAGTCTTCTGACTGATTTGGGCTCTAAAGGAAGTTTCTGACTTTGGGCTGTTAAGCAGTCTTCTGACTGTTCTGTCCCCACTTAAAGGCGATTGAAGGCGCGTAGTTGTGAGAGGTTGTGAGAATCTTACCTTCGTTTTTCCTATAGGTGAGGCAGACATGACCAGAGCGCTCCGGAGTTAAACATGCACATACTGAGATGAAACAATGGTGGTTTATTTTCTCCAAAGGTTAGGACATGCAGAGTACAATAGTCCAAGTACCTGGCATTGTGGTTCTCTTGTGATGCTTGTTTCTTGAGTCACTAAGGTCAGAAGTCTTTGCTTCTAGCAGCTCCAATAAGGGATGTGATTCTCACAAAAACTCTGGCTGGAACAGAATATGCCAGCAAATGATGTAAGAGGATCAGCAGACACTCCCATGGGCTGGACAAAAGAAACAGAGGAGCCGAAAGGTCTGACCAGTAGATGGCAGCAGAGACAAGCATGAAAAACATTAAATAACAGTTTTAAATAAAACAATTAGAAACAGCACACCCGCACCTGCCCGTTGGTCACCCCGAGCGGGACCTGGAGATGGGAGAGCTGGTGATCTACACCCGGCATTGCGAGGAGAGGGGATGGTTCGCCCTCAATGTAAAAAGAAGGGTGAGCCGCAGTGCCCGGAGGCACACCCAGTCCCCTCCCCCGCCATACAGCCCTGAGGAGTACGAAGAGGAGTGTTAAAGAGGTAGCGGTTCCCGGCTACCATACTGCCCGTCCCCGTTGGGACTTTGTTTGATTCCCGCTGTTTACCCCGTTTTGAAATGAACAAGGCTGAGAACTTGCAGGCCATCCAAAAACTTTTGGACTACCCTTTCAGGTCATACAGTCTCCGGAGAGGCTGGTTGGAGGAAGGGTGTTACGAACCGGCGCCGCCATAGCCGCAAGCAGCCTGCTGCGGTTCCTGTTGCGCCCAGGCGCCGGCTGCCGTTCTTGGCCGTGCCTCGGGTCGTCCAGTTGGCTGTTCCTTCCACCACGTCCAAGTGTGGAGAGGCGGCTAGTGCACATGCGTGCGCTGATTTACCCCAGCCAGAGTTTAAGCCCGGTGTTTTGCCTAATGAGCATGCTCAGCCTGATTGTGTTATGTCTGAGACTAAGTCCTCAGGTCAGGCTACTGAGCATGCTCCCACAATTAACCCTATCAGCCTCTTTGCACAGGTACTTGGACTTCGTGCTGTGTCTAAGTTCTGGGATGTGCCTACTGAGCATGCTCAAACTGATAGTCTGCTTTCTAAGCCTGTGGCTCAGGCTACTGAGCATGCTCAGGCACATAGTACATCAGAGGCTAGGTCCGGTAAGGACCTCACTGAGCATGTCCGTGAGGTGGCAGGCCCTGATAGGGCAGAGGGTGTCAGGTGTCCTGATGACGTGGCAACTCCGGACTGGCTCGCAGAGGCCCGCCCCTGTGATCGGGCACCTCAGTATTGGTCGTCAGACGATGACTGGTGAAGTGTTTGGGGCGTGGCTGCCATGAGGTCATCAATGACGTGGCGGTTCCGGATAGGTCGCATGTGACGTCACTGATGACATGGCACTCTGCTATTGGACCTTGGTGGTTCCACCCTGGGTTTGGGGCGGACCCAGGTTATAAAAGGGGCTGGAGACAACATGGAGGTGCGCAGTCTTCACATTTGCTCAGTCAGAGCACACCTCCATGTTAGAGCCTCATTGCGGCATAAGTGTGGCGCCCCTGACCTGGTCAGGCACCACTGAGTACTGCACCCATGCTGGGGACAGTACAATACAGGTAATCCAGAAGGCTGACAGGGGTGTGGAACACAGGCGCATAGTGATCAGGTCTCACACATGTACCCATGAGAGGACCCCTGGGGATCCCAGGAGGGGGCAAGCCTTCACCTTCACTGGAATAGTGGAGGGGGTAGAGCCTCCATCTCCTCTCAAGGGGTGTGGTGGAGAGTCTGGTTGCTAGGTGGCGTAGGCAAGAACAGGAGAGGAGGGGCAGTGAGTCAGTTAGAGCAGAACTCCATAGGGCTCAGTGAGGAGCAGACCTGTGGGGCTGTTGCTGTCTAACAGCGCCCGCGCAGTGGCTACAGACGGGGGAGAACGGTCAACTAGGAGTGCTACCTGAAAGCCAGCTTCAGCTAGGGAGTGCACGGAGTGGGAAGTAAGGAGACTGCTAGAGAGCACCAGGCCCAACCGGGCGGCAGATCCCGAAGCGAAGATAGATCCAGCTTTCTTCTGCTAAACCTGCCGGTGTGGGGCTCTCAAAGCCCACACCACATCACCACAAAAGCCGCAGCCACGTAACCGCAGTGAGGGCCCATAGGTCATAGGAGGCAAGAAGCTGGAGTGGCCTGGTCCGGGGAACAAGCATACGGCGAACGAAGGGGAGAGAGGCTGCAGCATCTTCCCTGGGTGACCCCCATAGGGACTAAAAGTCGGGGTCACCCCAAACCACCAAGGGCTAAGGAAGGCGAGTCAGTAGTCACCCTCATAAAGTCAGCCTGAAGGATACCTGGTTCCCATCTGGTTCATCTCAGCTACGCCCGGGTTACTCACCCTGCCATCAAATGTGAGTAAAAACCCTAAAAGACATCCTGCCTGTGTGGTCATTCTGCGACTTGTGGTACTACGCACCTACACTGGGTCCTGGGGCTTGCCTCACTCTCAGGAGGCTATTCCAACTAACTGCACACACCATCAGTCCCAGGCGTTCCCCTAACCTGCAGTGGCGGTCCCCACTGACCGCAATACTGAGAGTGGCGTCACGATCAAAACCGAAGATTTCCTACCAGTGACGGAGATCCAGCAACGTGGAGTCCCTGAAGGTAACGCACCGACACCGACACACCACCTGTGGGGCTTCACATCTGGCGTCACGAACAGGATAAGGACTAGACCTGTTCAGACAGGTGACCATGTGCCTGGGCGGTCCGCTTGAAAAATTGGAAGCGCCGCCATATTGCCACCATGAAAAGCGCGCTGAAAAACAACAGCAGCCCGCGCTGGAAGAAGTTACCGCCCACGAAGAGGTGTGGCTACCCAGAGATCCTCTGCAGAGTTCTGACCTCGCTGATGAAGAAAGCGGAAGCGTCCAGAGACGGCGGAGCAGAAGAGAAGCCAGCAGCTTGCTAGAGAAAATGGAGTCCAGACGCGGATACCCAGAGCCAGGCTCTGCTGCCTGGTGGTGCCGGGAGCTTGCCATCTTCTGCGACCGGCTGGAGGCCGGGATTGTGCGACAGCTTAGGGAAGAACGCACGGAGCTCCTGGAGATGGCTGCGGCGGTGCGGACCTACGAGGAGGGAGCCGCGCGACGCATGCCAGACCGAGCGGCGACGACGCAGACCCCGATGCTGCCACAGATGGGTGAGTCGAGTGATGCCCCGGCCAGCACAAGTGCCCCGATCCCTGCTGCCACGCCCGCGGTCCCGGAAGAGGCGCCCGGCGCGGCGCCACCGAACCAGGCCGCAGCCACGCTAGGTGCGGCCCGCCAAGCCCAGGCCGCTGCAGCGATGCCTCGCCTGTCCCGCCGGGCTCCGACCACCACGGCAGTGCTCATCCGTGCTGCAGGTGTGACGCTGACCCAGGCTGCCACCCTGCTGAACCCGGTCCGCCAAGACCCCAACGCAGCAGCGACGCTCGTCCGCGCCGCAAGTGATATGCTGAACCAGGCCGCAGCCCCGCCGGGTGCGGCCCGCCAAGCTCCGATCACTGCCGCGACGCCCGACTCAGCCTGCACGGACCCCATCGAGGCTGCGACGCCAAGTGAGACCGCGGCTGCAGTGTCCAGTCCGGCCCGCCAGGAACCGGCCGCGACAGAAACGCCAATTCAGGCCGCTGCCATACCAGGCGCGGCCCGCCAAGACCAGGCCGCCGCCATACAGGGCGCGGCCCGCCAAGAGATTGCATCACTATTTTCCCCGGCCTGCAAGGCCAGAGCAGACACCGCTCCCCAGTCCAGAGAGGTCCCTGCTAGGAAGACCCTGATAGGAGAGGACCCTGAATACTGGAAGCTGAAGGCTGACCTAGAGGCCCAGTTCCCACAAGAGATGGTGGATCGGTATCTGCTCCCTCCGCATACCCCCAAGGAAATACAGGCAACCCCTGCAGCTGCGCCAGAGAGTCCACCGCCCAGACCAGCTGAAGAAAGCCCATCCCCAGCACTGCCACCAAAGGAGTGCCAAGAAGAACTAAGGGGGAGAGGAGGCCAGGAAGCTGAGGAGCTGACTCCGGAGCCACCAGCAGTGGATCTATACTCAGAACCGGAGATGTTGCCTTATTCCCGCTGGGATGAAGAGGATTTGACACCGTCTGCAGACGAAGATCAGCCCAAAGACCTCACCTGGGAGCCCGCAGGCATGAACCCAGCCCGCAAGACACGGCGCAGCAGAGCAAAGTATCCTCCAACACCACAGTCTCCAGAGCAGAGAGAGGTCACAGCCAGAGACCTGGAGGAGAAAAGGTGCCTAAGAAGGTCCAAAGCCCAGGCTAGAGGACCCCTTTACAGAGGAATAGTAGAGGACTTCAACTTGAAAAGCGGATACGGCTTTATTGTAGTAAAAGGAATAAAAGAGGGCATATTTGTAAATCGGAGAGATGTTCAAGCCCACCTGCCCAGAGGACATTCAGGCAGAAATTTGAAAATTGGGGACTTAGTACAGTTCACCTTGCATCAAGGAGAAAGGGGCTACTATGCCTTAGACGTAGCACCATGTCCCAGACAAGAAAGACAAGAAAGACAAGAAAGACAAGAAAGACAAGAAAGAAAAGACAGAGATAAAGAACCAGATGTAGAAACAGACGAAGACCAAGAAAGGAAAGATAAAGAACCTACAGATGAAACAACCACAGACAAAGATCCTACAGATGAAACAACCACGGACGACGACGGAGAGCAAGAAAGTCACGGGTGCCGGTGCCCTACATGCCCACGCCCTGGTGAAACGGAGGAGTAGAGTAGAGAGAAGTAAAGAAATACAGCAAGTTACCAGTTGAAGTTTTGACAAGTTTTGTTTGCAACGTTTAAGAAATGCGCCCACAAAAACTATTGTGAGAAATAAACTTTAAGGCTATGAACTTGCTATAGCCACAAACTCTCGCAGTGTAAATAGTTACACCAGTGGCACCACCACCAGGGCCAGCCTGTTTAGGGGCTTGGCTCGTCTGCAACCAGGGGGGCCCGTCCGTAGAAAAGGGCCTTGGCTCACCTGCGACCAGAGAGCACGCCTGTTTATGGGGCCTTGGCTCACCACCACAAAGAGGGTACCTGGTCAGCACCAACTGTGGAGGCCGCCTCTGCATCCTGCCAGAAGAGGCTGACGGCGCGGATCCACCAGGCCAGGTATACCCTGAAACCACCAGCCCATGTAAGCCGCCTCTACATCCTGCCAGAAGTGGCTGAAGTCGCGGCCAACGGGAGAGGAAGATTGGAGGAAAGGTCTGGGGAAGTAGATGGCCCAGACCTGGTTACCAACAGGACCGGTGACCTGCCTCCTGAGAGGGTTTTGGGTGGGTTAACGGACTTGTGGGTGGAGGGTGGTGATGTCTGATACCTGGTGGTTTTAAAAATGTTTTACATGTTTTAATGTTTTATGCATTTTAAAATGTTGTCTTGCAGCCCGAGGACGTGCTGGTGATAACTAAGGGGGAATGTGGCGCCCCTGACCTGGTCAGGCACCACTGAGTACTGCACCCATGCTGGGGACAGTACAATACAGGTAATCCAGAAGGCTGACAGGGGTGTGGAACACAGGCGCATAGTGATCAGGTCTCACACATGTACCCATGAGAGGACCCCTGGGGATCCCAGGAGGGGGCAAGCCTTCACCTTCACTGGAATAGTGGAGGGGGTAGAGCCTCCATCTCCTCTCAAGGGGTGTGGTGGAGAGTCTGGTTGCTAGGTGGCGTAGGCAAGAACAGGAGAGGAGGGGCAGTGAGTCAGTTAGAGCAGAACTCCATAGGGCTCAGTGAGGAGCAGACCTGTGGGGCTGTTGCTGTCTAACAGCGCCCGCGCAGTGGCTACAGACGGGGGAGAACGGTCAACTAGGAGTGCTACCTGAAAGCCAGCTTCAGCTAGGGAGTGCACGGAGTGGGAAGTAAGGAGACTGCTAGAGAGCACCAGGCCCAACCGGGCGGCAGATCCCGAAGCGAAGATAGATCCAGCTTTCTTCTGCTAAACCTGCCGGTGTGGGGCTCTCAAAGCCCACACCACATCACCACAAAAGCCGCAGCCACGTAACCGCAGTGAGGGCCCATAGGTCATAGGAGGCAAGAAGCTGGAGTGGCCTGGTCCGGGGAACAAGCATACGGCGAACGAAGGGGAGAGAGGCTGCAGCATCTTCCCTGGGTGACCCCCATAGGGACTAAAAGTCGGGGTCACCCCAAACCACCAAGGGCTAAGGAAGGCGAGTAAGTAGTCACCCTCATAAAGTCAGCCTGAAGGATACCTGGTTCCCATCTGGTTCATCTCAGCTACGCCCGGGTTACTCACCCTGCCATCAAATGTGAGTAAAAACCCTAAAAGACATCCTGCCTGTGTGGTCATTCTGCGACTTGTGGTACTACGCACCTACACTGGGTCCTGGGGCTTGCCTCACTCTCAGGAGGCTATTCCAACTAACTGCACACACCATCAGCCCCAGGCGTTCCCCTAACCTGCAGTGGCGGTCCCCACTGACCGCAATACTGAGAGTGGCGTCACGATCAAAACCGAAGATTTCCTACCAGTGACGGAGATCCAGCAACGTGGAGTCCCTGAAGGTAACGCACCGACACCGACACACCACCTGTGGGGCTTCACATAAGCCTATGTTGGGAAGCGGTAGGTAGGGTTAGGCGAACGGTGCCTGTCACGCCAAGATTCGTGGCTCGGCACATCAGGGTCAGGCGCCGTGCTTCCCTCCTGCCGTTCCAGTCTTGCTATAGCAGCCCAGTGGCGTTAACTGGGTTGCGGCTGCTGTGCTTCCTGTCCGATTGTGCCCCCTACGCACACGGACAACGCACCTGCTGCGCTACCTGTCCGATTGTGCCCCCTACGCACACGGACAACGCACCTGCTGTGCCACCTGTCCGGTTGTGCCCCCTACGCGCACGGACAGTGTACCCCAGGACCCCTGTGGAGTTAACAGGGTGTTCCTTATCCTCCTCGGCTTCCCGGTCAACGCTACTGGTGTACCCATCTGGCCTGACGTGTCCTACACACACGTGGCCAGTCGAGAGGTGGCCAGAAACGCTAATCGGAGGACCGCTCGGCCTGACGTGTCCTACACACGTGGCCGACAGGGCGCTTTCGTGGCGGTCTTCCGGTCAACGCTACCTGGTTACCACCCGGCCTGATGTGTTTCCTGCACACGTGGTTGGTGTAGCGCTAGGTGCACCAAAACGCTAATCGGGTTGTCGTCCGGTCTGACGTGTCCCAACACACGTGACCGGTTCCCAGAGTTCCTGGGTTATCTCAGAGCCATCCAGCTCTATAGTCTCCGCCTAACCCTCAGGTGCCAGCAGCTCCTTTGTCATCTGGAGCACGGTGGGTCCCGACTGGCGATTAGGATATATACCCCCTGGTCCTAATCTGCCGGCCCCCCCGTAACAGTAAGACTGCGCCAGGGTCTGGCTGGCATGGCGGAGATGGAGCAGCTACGTCAGTTCATGCTGCAGCTTGATGCCAGAGTGAGGTCTCTGGAGAAGTCTGCTCTTGCTGCTGATATGGATGATGTGGTGGCTCAAGCGGCTGCAATGGTGTCAGTCACCAAGCCTACTCCAACCCTCCCTCACCTCTCGCTGCCCAACAAGTTTACGGGGAACAGCAAGGCATGTAGGGGATTCGTGAACCAGTGCTCAGTCCATCTAGAGCTGTTGGCTGCACGGTTTCCTACAGAGAGGTCGAAGGTGGAGTTTATCATCTTCTTGCTCTCTGATAGAGCACTGGAGTGGGCTACACCATTGTGGGAGAGGAATGACCCCGTAGTACAGGACTCTAAGGAGTTTTTGGAGTCCTTGCGACAAGTGTTCGTGGGGCCTCAGGTCACTCACGACTCGGCCCTACAGCTACTGACTTTGGAGCAGGGGCGTACCTCCTCAAGTCAATATGCTGTGAGTTTCAGGACACTTGCTGCAGAACTGGGGTGGTCAGAGAGGACTCTCATTCCACTGTTCTGGAGGGGATTAGCCTCGCACGTGAAGGACGCATTGGCGTCGCGTGAGGTACCAACTACCCTTGAGGGCCTCATGACTCTGGCTACCCGCATTGACCTGCGGACCTCCGAACGTCAGCTGGAGCGCAGGTCAGAGGGTCGTTCAGCCACTGTAGTGGTCTCTCCTACTGCACCTCCCTTAGAGGACATCTCTGTCCCTATGGACATCGCTAGGGTTGGTGTTGCTAGGTCTTCGAGTCGCAAGGGCATTTCCTGTTTCGCTTGTGGGCAGTATGGTCATTATGCCAACCGTTGCCCAAAGCGTCAGGGTAAGCGACCGCGATTGGTGACCATAGCTGAAGGTAGACTGGACTCTGCGTCATCCATTAGGGTGACGTTTCCCGCGTCCATTTCCTTTAAGGGGTCAACATGGTCCACAAGGGCAAGTGTGGACACAGGTGCTGGGGATAGTTTCATCTCCTCCTCTTTTGCCCAGCGGCATGCCATCCCACTGGTGCAAATGCCAAGGCCAGTGAGAGTCCGTGTATTGGATGGGTCCTTGTTGCCCAAGGTAATTCACAAGCGGACAGTGCCCATTACACTTGCCATGTCATCTGGGCATAGGGAGACCATTTCATTTCTGGTTCTCCCTAAGGGTGCAGATGATATTCTGCTGGGTATTCCTTGGTTGAAGCAACATTCCCCACATATCGACTGGTCGTCTGGGGTGATTACGCGGGGAGCGAGTCTTGTAGCTCCCACTGCATGTCTCCATCTTCCGTCCGTCGCTCAGTGGTATCTGTGGCGACTATAGACCATTCGAGTGGGAGGGCCGCTAGAGGGGGGGGTACTGTTACGAACCGGCGCCGCCATAGCCGCAAGCAGCCTGCTGCGGTTCCTGTTGCGCCCAGGCGCCGGCTGCTGTTCTTGGCCGTGCCTCGGGTCGTCCAGTTGGCTGTTCCTTCCACCACGTCTAAGTGTGGAGAGGCGGCTAGTGCACATGCGTGCACTGATTTACCCCAGCCAGAGTTTAAGCCCGGTGTTTTGCCTAGTGAGCATGCTCAGCCTGATTGTGTTATGTCTGAGACTAAGTCCTCAGTTCAGGCTACTGAGCATGCTCCCACAATTAACCCTAACAGCCTCTTTGCACAGGTACTTGGACTTCGTGCTGTGTCTAAGTTCTGGGATGTGCCTACTGAGCATGCTCAAACTGATAGTCTGCTTTCTAAGCCTGTGGCTCAGGCTACTGAGCATGCTCAGGCACTTAGTGCATCAGAGGCTAGGTCCGGTAAGGACCTCACTGAGCATGTCCGTGAGGTGGCAGGCCCTGATAGGGCAGAGGGTGTCAGGTGTCCTGATGACGTGGCAACTCCAGACTGGCTCGCAGAGGCCCGCCCCTATGATCTGGCACCTCAGTATTGGTCGTCAGACAATGACTGGTGAAGTGTTTGAGGCGTGGCTGCCATGAGGTCATCAATGACGTGGCGGTTCCGGATAGGTCGCATGTGACGTCACTGATGACATGGCACTCTGCTATTGGACCTTGGTGGTTCCACCCTGGGTTTGGGGCGGACCCAGGTTATAAAAGGGGCTGGAGACAACATGGAGGTGCGCAGTCTTCACATTTGCTCAGTCAGAGCACACCTCCATGTTAGAGCCTCATTGCGGCATAAGCCTATGTTGGGAAGCGGTAGGTAGGGTTAGGCGAACGGTGCCTGTCACGCCAAGATTCATGGCTCGGCACATCAGGGTCAGGCGCCGTGCTTCCCTCCTGCCGTTCCAGTCTTGCTATAGCAGCCCAGTGGCGTTAACTGGGTTGCGGCTGCTGTGCTTCCTGTCCGATTGTGCCCCCTACGCACACAGACAACGCACCTGCTGTGCCACCTGTCCGATTGTGCACCCTACGCACACGGACAACGCACCTGCTGCGCTACCTGTCCGGTTGTGCCCCCTACGCGCATGGACAGTGTACCCCAGGACCCCTGTGGAGTTAACAGGGTGTTCCTTATCCTCCTCGGCTTCCCGGTCAACGCTACTGGTGTACCCATCTGGCCTGACATGTCCTACACACACGTGGCCAGTCGAGAGGTGGCCAGAAACGCTAATCGGAGGACCGCTCGGCCTGACGTGTCCTACACAAGTGGCCGACAGGGCGCTTTCGTGGCGGTCTTCCGGTCAACGCTACCTGGTTACCACCCGGCCTGACGTGTTTCCTGCACACGTGGTTGGTGTAGCGTTAGGTGCACCAAAACGCTAATCGGGTTGTCGTCCGGTCTGACGTGTCCCAACACACGTGACCGGTTCCCAGAGTTCCTGGGTTATCTCAGAGCCATTCAGCTCTATAGTCTCCGCCTAACCCTCAGGTGCCAGCAGCTCCTTTGTCATCTGGAGCACGGTGGGCCCCGACTGGCGATTAGGATATATACCCCCTGGTCCTAATCTGCCGGCCACCCCGTAACAAAGGGCCTGTGGCAGAGTAGGCCGAGGTCCCGTCACCATAGGAACCGGTGACTACCCTCCGGGTCAGGGGTCCCCTGGACGTGAGGCCTCTGAGAGGCTGCCGAGTAAGGAACTTTTTACCCAGCCCGTATGGGCAATACCCGGACCTGAACTGGTTTCCTGGACTGGGGAAAAGGGGTACTGACCTGTTTTTAGAGGCAGCATCAAGGTTTAGGTTTGCTTGGGTGGGCAAATGGAAAGGTCCTGATCCCGTCCCGTTCCCGGTTAATGAAAGTGTTCCTTTTATATGTTTGCAACGTTTAAGTAACATGTCTCCCGCAAGGGAAGAAATACCATATGCTTGATTGTAAATACTGTTATTATAATTGTACATATGTTCTCTTTTTATTTTTTCCAGTTACAAAATTAACGGTGGTGGTCGGCAGCCAGCGGACGGTCTGTAGTTAACCAAGGTGGAGTGTGACGCCCTGGACTAGCTAGGTAATCACAGATAGACCCCCGCATTACACCTGTCCCCCAATAAGGTAACACCAGCCAACCATAATAACCGTCACCTCCCTCAAAGCTTAATGGACACACCAAGGGGCGAAGCCAGGTGGTTGGCCACTTTCACCGAGGAGTTCAGAAGGCCTGAGGCAGGAAACACAAGCAGATCAGTGGAAGTGTTGAGGAGTGGAGGAAGTCAGGCCTGTGACAGTCTGACAGGTGCCGGGGTTGGAGCCCGGGCACCTTTGGCTAGGAGGCAGACGGTGGCCTTAGCCTGCAGGAGCCGGGAAGACAGCTCGGTGGAACCGTGGTGGACTGGGACAGGGTAGTGGCCTGCCGGTACCGACCCGGGGAACCGACTCGGAAACCGGAGCACACAGGGGGGTACTCAGACCCTGAAACGAGGTCCAGAACCCACTGGACTGAGTTAATTAACTGATTGCGGTCTGGACTATAGGTCCTTTCCCACCCAAGTCCCGACTGAAGACAACAGCCCATCGAGGGGGATAGAAAGCCACCGCACAGGCAGAGAGATCCCACGGGCCAGCGTCAAAAGGGCTCTCCCGACATTCACACAGCCGGGGAGTGGACTCCCGTCGCTGAAGCGCAGGCAGCCCAAATACACTACACGGTGCAGGAGAAAGGCCAAGACTACCGATCCGGGTTTGGGACCAGACGCAGCCGGCTGCGGGCACCGACCACCATCAACTTGGTTTACCAGAGACTTGTGTGTGTCAATAACAGTGAGTACAACAGTGCCATCCGGCCGCGCACCGCCCTGCAACGCCCAGCTACTTCCGCAACGGGTTCCGGGGCCATCATCCCTGCCCACGGAGAGGTTAACATCTTGCTGCATAACCATCTCCCCCGGGTGCCCCGTAACTGCAGCGGTGGTGTCTACCTTCACCACATCCCGTGGGTGGCGTCACTAACTCAAGCGCGGCTCCGGCCCTGCACCTACCTAACACCCCCCACAAAAAAGCGCCAGCATCCCCTTTCAGATCGAAGTGACCCCGAGTCCGAAGGCGCTCGAGCCACCCACCAACGAGCCCGGATCCGAGGGGCTCAGTGGCAGCCGTGCGCGGGGCGGTACATGTGCATGAGACCTTGGGGCCATGTGCACACATTGAGTATTTGGTGAGTTCATTACCTTATTATTTGTAATGCATTGTCTGCACGTTCAGCATTTAGTGACTTTTCTACCTAGGTAAAAAAAAAAACCTCAACAAATACTGACTGTGTGCACACGGTCTTATTGTAGTAGTGAAAACATATATGGGGTATGGGATTGGTGTGGGCAGTTGTCCCCGGCCTGCACTCTGTGTGTGCCCCTCCATTATATCCACTACAGACATCATGATACTGTGGCGCCCTGGACAAGCCAGGGGCCACAGAGAACAACACCCACACACCCCACACTCCCTAGCAGGCACACCGAAGTCAAAACACAAAACCCTTGTTGCCTTCCTCCAGGGGCTGATGTTCACACCAGGGGGTGGGCCAGGCAGTTGGCCCCGCCCACCGAGGAGTTCACAGTCCTGGAGGCGGGAAAACCAGGCAGATGAGTTGAGGAGTGGAGAGACCAGTGTTGGAGGGGAAAGTGAGCAGAAGGAAGTAGTAGTTGAGCAGCCTGAAGTGTGTGGCCCGGACAGATCAGCAAGGTTGGCAGACGGTGGTGACCGTCTGCAGGAGTGGCCTATCGGAGTCTACCGTAAGGACCGTGGACGGGCGGGGGCCCGGCGGTACCGGACCGGTACACAAAGAGAAGTCAGCACCATCTGGCAGGGGCTTACAGACCCCGGCAAGGCTAGGAGTCGCCGTGAATTTGCCAAATTCGTTAGTGAAGGGAACCTCCTGGGTTTCCCAACAGCCAAGTCCCGACAGAAGGCAACAGTCCAACCAAGTGAGGGAGACACCGCCACCGCCAAGGCAACCGTTTCTCAGGGCCAGCGCCTGCGGGCAAAAGGGTCTCCTCCAGCCTATATCCAAGCCGGGGAGCGGGTTACCGGTGGGAACCCATTGGAATCATCTACCGTATCTAGGTGCAGGGAAAGGCAGTCACCATCAACCTGCCGGGAGCAGAAACCACCGCAGCCGTCAGTGGGACCCGTCCATCCAGCCGTGTGTTTTACCGAGAACTGTGTCTTCATCATTGGCTGAGTGAGTACCACCGTGCCGTGCGGCACAGCACTGCCCCTGCGACTTTGCACCTCACCAGGCCCTGTAACCCGCCTGCCATCCATCCCTACCCCCATCACCGGGCCCCGGGACAACCAACCCCCTACCCATGGAGGGGAGAAATAACAACAAAGCTGCTCCCTGTCACCGCTCCCGGGATCCCGTCCAGAGCAGCGGTGGTGTCACCAAAATCACCACAACCGTGGGTGGCGTCACGGACAATAATCAAAAACCCCCACAATCAAAAATCCCCCTTTTCACTCAAGGGCGAGGAACGCCGCTCGAGTCCCCGGGATCCGGCCCACCGCTCGAGCCACCACCGAGCAGCAGCAGCCGCAGCAGCAGCGGCAGCCGGACCCGAGCAGTGGGAGAGCGCAGCATCCCCTCCTCCGCCCGCGACAACTTGGCGTCACGAACAGGATCCTACCGTTCTACCGACTGGTGGAAATGCGCCTTGTGTGACCGCCGGAGGTGTCCGGCCGGAAAATTTGAAAAGCCGCCATCTTGGGTGCGAAGAGTTCCCGCTCGAGCGTCTCCTCGAGTAGTGGAGGCGCGAAGGCCAAAACCCCGCCCCTGTAGAGGAGGAGCCGGAAAGAGGCTAAGGGGGACGAAATGGTGGCTGGCCGCATGTAGCTCGCGGCTATACGAACAGGGACGCCGGGACCCCACGATCCACTAACCCTGCAAAGAATGTCCGCTCCACCCAGGTATGTTGAGGCTACCGAGCCGGTGCCCGGAACAGCGGCATGGCTGAGGGCCTGAACGGCAGGGATCTGCCGACACTACCGGAGGCAGATAAGTAGGCTAATGGAGCAGTGGACCGCGGAGGTGGAGGAGGTAGCTGCGGTCGCCCGGATGTACGGAATGGAAGCAATGATGGAGGAGCTGGTGAGTGACCCACGCCCCTGTGTCCCTGAGGGACGGCCACTGCGGCTGAGGGACCCGGTCTACCCCTGGCCCCCATGTTGCCCCCGTCTTCCCCGCCCGTGCACCACGCTGATGCTGGTCCGTCTGGCGTACATCCCCTCGTAACAGTGGCTGGAAGAGTGGCGAGCCCGGAGACTGCGGCAGCTGGCGGCAACCCGCCTGGCGTAGGATCAGATGATAGTGACTCCGGACCTGACACAGAACCTGTTTCCGAGGAGGATGAAGGAGTCATCGCCCTGGATGGCATGGAGGCCACTTAAATTTCCCGGAGCGGAAATAACGGATACCGGGCGGCCCTTCCTCGTCGCGCCTGCTATGCGCTGGAGGGGCTGGTGCCTGTGTTCTTCCACCCAGGGCCGGCTGAGGATGATGAAAGCGAGCAGTGAAGTCGGCGGTCCTCCGCCTAAAAGTTGTCCCCGTTGGGACCACCAGTGTGTTTAAAGTTTGAAAATGAATAATTGATGAAAAGTCACCTGATTTGCACCTGATTGTCAGCCTGCTTGAAACCGGTCGTTGCCGGCAACTGGTCCCCGTTGGGACCCCCCTTCACCATTTTGCATAAGGGACTCCTTATGAACAAGCCCGAGAACTAGCAGGGCAACCACAAACTTGTGGCACGTAAATAAAATATGTTTGTTGTGGCTTCTACCGTTACCGCCTCCGGAGAGGCAGATTGGAGGAAGGGCCCGCAGTGGAGCAGGCTGGGGCCCAGCCACCACCGTAACCGGTGGCAATCCTCTGGGGCTTTCAGGGGCTCCCCATGGACGTGGGTCCCCTGAAAAGGACAGAACCCGCTCGGGCAACTTGTGCAAGACTGGGGTCAAGGGGTGCTGCCTGTTAGGGGCAGCATCAGGGCCAGGTTGCTTGGGTGGGAGAGAGCGGAAGCCGTAACCATAACGTTTAAGTAAGAGTACCTCCCGATGTGGGAAGAAGTTATTATAATTGTATGTGTGTTACCGTTTTTTATATTTTTCAGTTGGTGAAAATAAAACCGGTGATGGACGGGCAGCCCGGGGACGGTCTGCATTTAACTAAAGGGGAATGTGGCGCCCTGGACAAGCCAGGGGCCACAGAGAACCACACCCACACACCCCACACTCCCAGCAGGCACACCGAAGTCAAAACACAAAACCCTTGTTGCCATCCTCCAGGGGCTGATGTTTACACCAGGGGGTGGGCCAGGCGGTTGGCCCCGCCCACCGAGGAGTTCACAGTCCTGGAGGCGGGAAAACCAGGCAGATAAGTTGAGGAGTGGAGAGAGACCAGTGTTGGAGGTGAAAGTGAGCAGAAGGAAGTAGTAGTTGAGCAGCCTGAAGTTGGTCCGGGTGTGTGGCCCGGACAGATCAGCAAGGTTGGCAGACGGTGGTGACCGTCTGCAGGAGTGGCCTATCGGAGTCTACCGTAAGGACCGTGGACGGGCGGGGGCCCGGCGGTACCGGACCGGTACACAAAGAGAAGTCAGCACCATCTGGCAGGGGCTTACGGACCCCGGCAAGGCTAGGAGTCGCCGTGAATTTGCCAAATTCGTTAGTGAAGGGAACCTCCTGGGTTTCCCAACAGCCAAGTCCCGACAGAAGGCAACAGTCCAACCAAGTGAGGGAGACACCGCCATCGCCAAGGCAACCGTTTCTCAGGGCCAGCGCCTGCGGGCAAAAGGGGCTCCTCCGGCCTATATTCAAGCCGGGGAGCGGGTTACCGGTGGGAACCCATTGGAACCATCTACCGTATCTAGGTGCAGGGAAAGGCAGTCACCATCAACCTGCCGGGAGCAGAAACCACCGCAGCCGTCAGTGGGACCCGTCCATCCAGCCGTGTGTTTTACCGAGAACTGTGTCTTCATCATTGGCTGAGTGAGTACCACCGTGCCGTGCGGCACAGCGCTGCCCCTGCGACCCTGCACCTCACCAGGCCCTGTAACCCGCCTGCCATCCATCCCTACCCCCATCACCGGGCCCCGGGACAACCAACCCCCTACCCACGGAGGGGAGAAATAACAACAAAGCTGCTCCCTGTCACCGCTGCCGGGATCCCCGTCCAGAGCAGCGGTGGTGTCACCATAATCACCACAACCGTGGGTGGCGTCACGGACAATAATCAAAAACCCCCACAATCAAAAATCCCCCTTTTCACTCACGGGCGAGGAACGCCGCTCGAGTCCCCGGGATCCGGCCCACCGCTCGAGCCACCACCGAGCAGCAGCGGCAGCCGGACCCGAGCAGTGGGAGAGCGCAGCGTCCCCTCCTCCGCCCGCGACAATACATGCAGAATATCCTGATGGAGGGGCACACAGTATGTGGAGTCAGACATTGGAAATATCCAAGATGGAGGGTGGGCCAGTGGGGCACAGTGTGCTGGTGTGTCACCCATGCAGTTTCAATCCTCCATTCCCAATCTATACATACACAGTGGATGTATTGGGAATGGAGACTTGAAACTACATAGATCAGATGAACCAGAACACTTTGATAGAAGACACCCTTGTCCCCCCTCCTTTCACATAGTGTGCTGTCTTTGCCCCAGATTTCACATAGTGTGCCGCCATTGCCCCCCCTTTCACATAGTGTGCCACCATTGCCCCCCCTTTCACATAGTGTACCACCATTGCCCCCCCTTTCACATAGTGTACCACCATTGCCACCCCTTTGACATAGTGTGCTGCCGTTGCCTACTGCTATTGAACAGGTCGTCAGGCACCTCCACAGAACAGGTCACCGGTCCGTCTCCATTCTTCTAGCTGCTGGACTCCAGCGTGGCCTGCAACAACGCCATCTGCCGTCGCCATTACAGAGGACGCTCCTCTTCAGCAGACAGGTGGCCGGGACTCTCTCAACCGCGCCGCACCCTGTATGTTGCTAGTACGTCCTGCCCAGGGCTGCCACCAGGAATTTTAGAGCCCCATACTGCCAACATTTTTGGGGCCCCTTCAGACTCCGCCTCCACCACAGCTCTGCCTCTACCCCTGAAACTTCAGCAATAGAAAAAAGTTGTTTCTAGCATCACGTCCAAGAAATAAGGTTAAAAAACAAATTTTATTCCATAAGGGTAAAACCAGCACTAGGCTGGATGGACGTCCACGAAGTATAAAACAATGTCTGACGCGTTTCACACCTAAATGAGGTTCTTAGACTTAGACATATTCTGCTGGATTTGCACAAGTAAGTTATAGAATAAAATTGGTTTTTACCCTTATTTCTTGGACGTGATGCTGGAAACAACTTTTTCTATTGCCAGACTTTGCCTCTCTGAACATGAGGCTGCCCTCCTCGCACCGTTCCCCAGAGAAAGGACCAGGTGATGCATTTACAGTGTGAGATCAGTTCCTCCTCTGCATACTTATATCCAAATTCCACAGTCCCTCCATCACTCTTGGAAAATCTCTAATTCTGCAAACAGTCCTCATCAATCAAAACATTAACCGCTAGCCGTCATTCTGACAGCCCGAAAAAAGCTGCATGCACCGTTTTCCAGGACATCAAAATGACAAGCCCAAGACAGAATCGTCAGCCATGTGCGTATATCTAATATATAAAGCTCTGTGTGTGTGTGTGTGTGTGTGTGTGTGTGTGTGTGTGTGTGTGTGTGTGTGTGTGTGTGTGTGTGTGCTCGCATGCGTGTGTGTCCTCTAAAGGAATCTGCACCATCAAATTTACAATCACGATATTTTGCACAGACGCCCCATTTGACTCAGGGAATATCATAGACTACGTTTTGAGGGGAAAATTTAATCCCGTGCTTTACAGTTATTTGCCAAAAAATCTGCTTACATTAAAGCCAATGGAACTGTGATTGGTTGCTATGGGCAACAAAAGACATTCTTAGTATAAGAAGCTTATGTGTGAGGTGGTGTGATTTCTGTGGAGAGACAGATAGAGACTGTCGGAGAGACAAAGGGAGAGAGACACAGAGAAAGAGACAGTCAGCCAGGGAGAGAAAAAGACAGCCAGCCAGGGAGAGAAAGAGACAGCCAGTCAGGGAGAGAAAGAGTCAGCCAGGGAAAGAAAGAGACAGACAGCCAGGGAGAGAAAGAGACAGCCAGCCAGAGAGAGAAAGAGATAGCCAGCCAGAGAAAGAGACAGCCAGCCAGAGAAAGAGACAGCCAGCCAGAGAGAGAAAGAGACAGCTAGCCAGAGGGAGAAAGAGACAGGCAGCCAAGGAGAGAAAGACAGGCAGCCAAGGAGAGAAAGAGACAGCCAGCCAGAGAGAGAAAGAGACAGCTAGCCAGAGAGAAAGAGACAGCCAGCCAGGGAGAGAAAGACAGCCAGACTACCTGCACATATACACACACAGCTCTACAACAGGCACATGTGCTTACACACTATACATTAGCTCATCTTCAAACACCAAAAGTCAGCCTTGGTAAAGTATGAATATTGTGGAAATAAATATAGTAAGGTGGTCTCCCAACATAAGAAAACATACCACCGCCCACTTACTCATACATATAATGGATATGCTGATCCATGTAAACATACAAAACCAACTTACAAAAGGATCAGATGACAAAATTATTATAAGAAAAGTCTTTATTGAAGAGTAAAAGGTATACAGAAAAGGGGGGGTGTAATAACAGGGAGGATACACTAGGTGGCGTACCAGAACAGCTGAAAATAATGAAGCGTGCAACGTTTATAAAGGAAGCCACAAAGGAGCCTTATAAAGTGAAAAGGGATACCAGCACTTATTACTGAGTCATATCCAGGCAGAATCCCATGTCAAACAATAAGAAAAGGCATCATATTGTGGCAATCATATACTCAGGGTAACCGCACATACTTACAGCTGGAATGGCGCCAAGTCCCATCCATTTGGCGCCATTCCAGCTGTAAGTGCTGTCATCTGATCCTTTTGTAAGTTGATTTTATTAGCTCATCTTGCAGCTCTTCATCGGTGCAGGCAGGGGAGAAGACACTAGGAGCTAGTGATGTGTTGGTCCTGAACGATCTGACACAAAGATCCGGCTCCCTGCTGTGAGCGACAGGAGCCGGATCACCAGTGTGAGCCACTCAAATCTCTAAACGTCTCTTTTTGCCGCCAAAACCCCGCCCACCCTCAGCTAAACTACACCTACTCAGCAATCTAATTGGTCGCTTGTAAGTGGGCGGGGTTTAGCCATGGGTGGGCGGGGCTTTGGCGACGTTACTATAATCTTAAATATGTGTTCACCTGGGGTGAACACTGTGGAGACACGGGGCTTAGTGGGTGCTCTCGTCCTCTGGCCCAGCTGCCTTTAGAAAGACAGCGTGGCCCAGGGCTCATCCCAACCTTTCACCTCTGGCACAGATCCTGTAGCATCCATTTACTGCTGCGGTCGTAACTCCTCTCTGGTCCTTGTCCCATGGCTGAGCTGGTGGGGTTGGACATGGCAGCGTCCGAAACCTGAATGCCTCCCCTATGGCCTGCTGGGTATGCTTATGTGCCTCCCTGGTTGTTGAGGCCTGGACGGTGTCCGAAAACATCAGTCCTCTGCAGCTCCCCGGGGTAAACCAGGCTGAGAAGTATCCCACCGCTGCCACCAATTGTGGAGCCACGGTGCTCAGTGGGTGCTCTCGTCCTCTGGCCCAGACGCCTTTAGAAAGACAGCGTGGCCCAGGGCTCATCCCAACCGAACGCACGACCTCCTTAACCGTGGGCGGAACACTACTCAGACAACACAGGGTGAGGGAACCACAATAATTAGACTTTATTGGATCCCCAAAGTATTAACGGCACATAACACATAACCAGCAAAACACACAAATGTAACAGGCAACAGAGTCTCACTCTTCCGCTGGCTCACCAGGGATTTAGAATGTCCATGCCTCAGAGGTTCCAGGGCCACGTACTCCAATCCAGCAGCACCCCGCTTTCGGCGGGCACCCACCGAGAAAGGAATAGCGCCAGATTTAGGAAGCTGTGTGAGGTCTGCAAAGTCTGTAGCCAGGTGACCAAATTGTCCCAACCTAGGTTTCTTCCTTAGGTAGTCCTGGTATGATGATATAATCCTGGCAGCCGGAGTCGAAATCCCTAGACTGTGGATATGGTCTCCAATCGGAACCGGAGTCCCTAGATTGAAGCCACAAGGTATCGTGATCCTCTAGTCAGCTCCTAAGAGCTTAGACTGGATCCATCAGCATCCATCAACAACAACCACATGGTGACTTAAAGAAATCCATTTTATAGCCATAACCTTCCCTTAGGATACACTGCGTCCTCATCGGATTGGTTGGACAAGATTGCTTCTCCCATTGGATGAATTTCAAGCTATATTCAAATATCCAGAGACAAGGGTGGGACAGGTATGTTACATCACATCTAGCAATTCAATTAGTAATACAATGGGAACTTTGCATAATTGAGTTATCTGGGTGTCTGGGCTTCAGTGGCCAACACAATTACATGAGTCAACAAGAGCCTTGTAAAAACAATGTCCAAAGTCTATAAACAAACTACCTTCATGTCTGGCTGAATCTTAAGAAATTTAACCCCTGCTAGACATTGACAGGGTCTATGTCGTCACATTCCTCCCCCTTCTTAATATTAGCCAGACAAGATGGGCTTCCGATCACCCTTCTCCTCTTGACGGCATTGTCCTTTTTAATGGTGAGGTCAGCAGCAGAGGCTCGCATCTATACACCTCCCCCTGATTACCTCCCCCAGGTTGAGCAGCCATATTGCAGAGAAGCACTAAGGTGGGGTCCATGAGTTGGGATTCCCTGAATTCCTTATGATCTATCTTCCCCTAGTCAATGGCCACAGTTGGGTCTGAGGTACTCACATTCGTTGCATCTGAGGAGAAGGCTGAAGATTGAGGAGGAGGGTTCCCCTCGGATGGGTTGGTAGAAACATCTGCGCAAGGATGGTGTTTGGCTTGGCTGCGGGTGATGGCGGTAACAAACTGGCTGGATAGTCCTTGTCCCAGGTCATTCTCCAAAATGACTGGTGTGAGCAGGTAATCCACACGCCCCACTTCCACTCCCCTCTGGGTGGTATCCAAAACAACAGGCTTGGTGGGGCCATCCATGAACCCGACTTCAATTTTCTCCTGGTTAGTCCCCGAAATAACAGAAGTGGGGAGACCATGCATGAGCCCTACATCAACTTCATCCTGGTTAGTCCCCGAAACAATAGGTGTGGGGAGGCTGTCCATAAACTCCATATGTACCTCTTCCTGGTCAGACCCCAAAATATCTGGTGTGGGGACGGTGTCCATAGGCTCCACATCAGCCTTGCTCTGGTCAGTCTCCACAATTACCGGTATGGGGAGGCTGTTCACAAGCCCCACATCTATCATTTCCTGGTTGGTCCCCAAAATACCAGGTGTGGGGAGTCTGTCCACAAGCTCCACCTCGACCTCTCCCTGGTCGGTCCTTAGATCCAACTGCACACATGCCAGAGGGATGTCTGAGCGCTGGCCCTCAGCCAGGGAGATGGATAATTGGGAATCTGGAAAATGGTCTTCTGGGGAAACAATAACTGGGCTTACCAGAGTGATGGAAGATCCAATGTCTCAAAGTCCCTGAGCCTGTATATCACCGACCTTGACCCATCTGGATGTGGGGATGGAGGTTGGCTGGTGTACGGTGTCCGGCCTGCCGTAGGGTGTGGACTGGTTAAACCACTTCCTCAGCTGTTGGTGTTTCTCGGGAGTAGCATTCGTCAGGTCTCGTTGGTTCATCTCGGCATATGTTGACTGGTTGGAGTGACAGATGGGCTCCAAGCATGCGGTCCCTTTGTTTTGGTGCAGCTTCTGCTGGGTAGCGGGATCATCCTTCTCGAGCGGCTGGTGCTAGCAGTACGGCAGCTGGAACTCCATAAACATATTCCAGAACCCAAGCCCTCTCTTCTCTTGAGGATTTAGGCCCCAATGCAGTCAACAACGCTGTGGCTTGGGCCATTTTGGACCAAGTTGGTTCCCGATTGTCACTAGATCTATGATGTGGCACATAGTTTAAATCCTCTGGGTCAATATCGGCGGGATCCTCATCGTCCCCTGCATCATTCTGGGCATCCCAATGGACTAATTTTAGAATCAAGTCCGACCGAGTGTCAGCGTTCCAGTAGACAATCTTTTGCCTCTGACACAGATCCTGTAGCATCCATTTACTGCTGCGGTCGTAACTCCTCTCTGGTCCTTGTCCCATGGCTGAGCTGGTGGGGTTGGATATGGCAGCGTCCGAAACCTGAATGCCTCCCCTATGGCCTGCTAGGTATGCTTATGTGCCTCCCTGGTTGTTGAGGCCTGGACGGTGTCCGAAAACATCAGTCCTCTGCAGCTCCCCTGGGTAAACCAGGCTGAGTAGTATCCCACCGCTGCCACCAATTGTGGAGACACGGGGCTCAGTTGGTGCTCTCGTCCTCTGGCCCAGACGCCTTTAGAAAGACAGCGTGGCCCAGGGCTCATCCCAACTGAACGCACGACCTCCTTAACCGTGGGCGGAACACTACTCAGACAACACAGGGTGAGGGAACCACAATAATTAGACTTTATTGGATCCCCAAAGTATTAACGGAACATAACACATAACCAGCAAAACACACAAATGTAACAGGCAACAGAGTCTCACCCTTCCGCTGGCTCACCAGGGATTTAGAATGTCCATACCTCAGAGGTTCCAGGGCCACATACTCCAATCCAGCAGCACCCCGCTTTCGGCGGGCACCCACCGAGAAAGGAATAGTGCCAGATTTAGGAAGCTGTGTGAGGTCTGCAAAGTATGTAGCCAGGTGACCAAATTGTCCCAACCTGGGTTTCTTCTTTAGGGTATGTGCACACGTGTGCGTATTACATGCAGTTATGCTGCGTTCTGCACCGCAGCGTAACTGCATGAGTCCTGCATCCCCTGCACAATCTATGGAGATTGTGCAGGAGCCATGCGCACGTGGCATGTTAGAACGCAGCGATTCGGCTGCTTGCCGAATCGCTGCGTTCTAAGAATTGACATGTCACTTCTTTCGTGCATTCTGCATGCTGTCTATAGGGAGAGGCAGCATGCAGAGCGCACGAATCTGCCAGCACCATGCACTTCAGAACGCAGCTTTTCAGCTGCGCTCTGAAGCGCACATTTTCGGTGCGGTGCAGAGCGCACACGTGCGCACATAGCCTTAGGTAGTCCTGGTACGATGATATAATCCTGGCAGCCGGAGTCGAAATCCCTAGACTGTGGATATGGTCTCCAATCGGAAACGTAGTCCCTAGATTGAAGCCACAAGGTATCGTGATCCTCTAGTCAGCTCCTAAGAGCTTAGACTGGATCCATTAGCATCCATCAACAACAACCACATGGTGACTTAGGGGTGCTTCACACACAGCGAGCTCGCTGCCGAGATCGCTGCTGAGTCACGCTTTTTGTGACGCAGCAGTGACCTCATTAGCGATCTCGCTGTGTGTGACAATGAGCAGCGATCTGGCCCCTGCTGCGAGATCGCTGCTCGTTACACACAGCCCTGGTTCGTTTCCTTCAAAGCCGCTCTCCCGCTGTGACACACAGATCGCTGTGTGTGACAGCGAGGAGAGCGACAAATGAAGCGAGCAGGAGCCGGCATCTGACAGCTGAGGTAAGCTGTATCCAAGATAAACATCGGGTAACCAAGGTGGTTACCCGATATTTACCTTAGTTACGAGCCTCTGCAGCTCTCACGCTGCCTGTGCTGCCGGCTCCGGCTCTCTGCACATGTAGCTGCTGTACACATCGGGTTAATTAACCCGATGTGTACAGCAGCTAGGAGAGCAAGGAGCCAGCGCTAAGCAGTGTGCGCGGCTCCCTGCTCTCTGAACATGTAGCTGCATTACACATCGGGTTAATTAACCCGATGTGTACTGTAGCTATGGTAGGAGAGCAAGGAGCCAGCGCTCAGTGTGCGCGGCTCCCTGCTCCCTGCACACACAGCTGTGCGCTGGTAACTAATGTAAACATCGGGTAACCATACCCGATGTTTACCTTAGTTACCAGTCTCCGCAGCTTCCAGACGGCAGCTCCGTGCAAGCGCAGCGTCGCTTGCACGTCGCTGCTGGCTGGGGGCTGTTCACTGGTCGCTGGTGAGAGCTGCCTGTTTGACAGCTCACCAGCGACCATGTAGCGATGCTGCAGCGATCCTGACCAGGTCAGATCGCTGGTCGGATCGCTGCTGCATCGCTAAGTGTGAAGGTACCCTTAAAGAAATCCCTTTGATAGCCATAACCTTCCCTTAGGATACACTGCGTCCTCATCGGATTGGTTGGACAAGATTGCTTCTCCCATTGGATGAATTTCAAACTATATTCAAATATCCAGAGATAAGGGTGGGACAGGTATGTTACATCACATCTAGCAATTCAATTAGTAATACAATGGGAACTTTGCATAATTGAGTTATCTGGGTGTCTGGGCTTCAGTGGCCAACACATCTACATGAGTAAACAAGACCCTTGTAAAAAACAATGTCCAAAGTCTATAAACAAACTACCTTAACCCCTTAGTGAGCTAATTTTCACCTTAATGACCAGACCAAATTTTGCAATTCTGACCAGTGTCACTTCATGAGGTTATAACTCTGGAACGCTTCAACGGATCCCGGTGATTCTGAGATTGTTTTTTCGTCACATATTGGACTTCATGTTAGTACCAAATTTAGGACAATATTTTTTGCGTTTATTGAAGAAAAAAATTGAATATTGGCAAAAATTTTGAAAATTTAGCAATTTTCAACTTTTGAATTTTTATACCGTTAAACCAGAGATTTCTGTGACACAAAATAGTTAATAAATAACATTTCCCACATGTCTACTTTACATCAGCACAATTTTGGAAACAAAATTTTTTTTTGTTAGGAAGTTAGAGGGGTTCAAAGTTTATCAGCGATTTCTCATTTTTACATCAAAATTTACAAAACCATTTTTTTAGGGACCACATCACATTTGAAGTGACTTCAATAGGCCTAGATGACAGAAAATACCCAAAAGTGACACCATTCTAAAAACTGCACCCCCCAAAGTACTCAAAACCACATTCAAGAAGTTTATTAACCCTTCAGGTGCTTCACATGAACAAAAGCAATGTGGAATGAAAAAAAGCAAAAATTAAATTTTACCTAAAAATGTTGCTCTAACCCAAATTTATTCACTTTTAGAAGACCTAACACAACAAAATGGACCCCAAAACTTGTTCCCCACTTTCTTATGAGTGCGCCGATACCCCACATGTGGTCAGAAACCTCTGTTTGGACAAATGGGAGGGCTCGGAACAGAAGGAGCAATATTTGAATTTTGGAAAGCAAATTTGGCTGAAATAGATTGCGAGCACCATGTTGCATTTACAGGTCCGCTAAGGTACCTAAACAGAAGAAACCCCTCACAAGTGACACCATTTTGGAAACTAGACCCCTCAAGGCTTCTATCTAGGGGTATAGTGAGCATTTTAGATCCACAGGTACTTCACAGATTTTGTTAACGTTACGTTGTCATATTGAAAATTTTAATAATTTTCTCAAAAATGTTGCTTTAGCATCAATTTTCTCACTTTTTCAAGAGGTAATTCCAAAAATTTGACCTCAAGGTTTGTTAACCACTTTTTTATGAGCGCGGTGATACCTCACATGTGGTCTGAAACCTTTGTTTGGACAAATGGGAGGGCTTGGAACGAAAGGAGCAATATTTGAATTTTGGAAAGGAAATTTGGCTGAAAAAGATTGCGGGCACCATGTCACATTTGGAGGACCCCTAAGGTACCTAAACAGCAGAAACCCCACACAAGTGACCCCATTTTGGAAACTAGGCCCCTCAAGGAATTTATCTAGATGTTTGGTGAGTACCCTGAACCCCCAGGTGCTTCACAGAATTTTATAACGTTGAGCCATGAAAAAAAAAAAAAAAAATGTTACCACAAAATTGTTATTTCAACCAGGTAGCTTTTTTTTTACAAGAGTAAAAGGAAAAAATTCAGCATAACATTTATTGTGCAATTTCTCCTGAGTTTGGCGATACCTTATATGTGGTGGAAATCAACTGTTTGGGCGCATTGCAGGGCTCGGAAGGGAAGGAGTGCCATTTGACTGCAAAATTGGCTGGAATCAATAGCGGACGCCAGGTTGCATTTGGAGAGCCCCTGAGGTGCCTAAACAGTGGTGGTCCCCCACAAGTGACTCCATTCTGGAAACAAGACACCTCAAGGCTTTTATCTAGGTGTATAGTGAGCAGTATGAATCCACGAATACTTCACAGAATTTGATAAGCTTAGGTTGCCATATTGAAAATTTTCATTTTTTTCACAAAAATGTTGCTTCAGCATCAAATTTCTCACTTTTTCAAGAGACAACAACAAACCGTGGACCCAACAGGTTGTTATCCAATGTCTTATGAGCACAGGGATAGCCCACATGTGGCCAAAAACCTCTGTTTGGATAAATGGGAGGGCTTGGAATGGAAGCAGCACCATTTGAATTCTGGAAAAGTTGAAATAAATTGCGGGCACCATGTCACATTTGCAGGGCCCCTTGGGTACCTATACATTAGAAACCCCCACAAGTGACCCCATTTTGGAAACTGGATTTTATTCAGGAGTATAATAAGCATTTTGAATCCACAGGTACTTCACAAAAATGTTGCTGTAGCAACCAATGTCTCACTTTTAGGCTATGTGGCCATGAGCCAGCGACACGGCGTCTAGTACACAGTGTCAGCCTCCTGCAGAGATGTGAGTGTTGTCCACGGGAGAACGCAGCTGCCCATGCCCACGATTTGGGTTCAGGCCGCTGTGGAGCTCTATGCTACCTGCAGAGAACACTCATCTCCGCAGCATAAATTGACATGCTGAGGCTCGGGAAGCTGCGCCACAGGTCAGTTTATGTGGCGGAGAAAAGAAGCACATTGGGCAAGCACATTGGGCATGGGATTTCTAAAAATCCTTCCACTGTGCTTCTACTGCACAATGCAGCGTTATGGACACAGGGAAAACACTCTGCGCCCAAAACGCTGCAAATCCCGATTGTGGGCGCACAGCCTAAAATGCTACAATGGATGAATGGATACATGTCAAACATATATAACGTCCCACCCCCTGCATATTCTAAGCTGGCGCCCTTTAGTGCCTTTCATGTGGCACTAAAGGGTGCCTAGCCTTGTATTTAGCCCCCAAAAAAATAATAATTAAAATAAACGACGTGGGGTCCCCCCCATTTTTGATAGCCAGCTAGGGTAAAGCAGACAGCTGTAGCCTGCAAACCACAGCTGACAGCTTCACCTTGGCTGGTGATCAATTTGGAGGGCTCCCCAGGCGTTTTTTTTTAAAAAAAAAACGTGGGGTCCCCCCCAAATTAGATCACCAGCCAAAGTGAAGCGGACAGCTGGGGTCTGGTATTCTCAGGGTGGGAAGAGCCATGGTTATTGGACTCTTCCCAGCCTAAAAATAGCAGGCCGCAGCCGCCCCAGAAGTGGCGCATCCATTAGATGCGCCAATCCTGGCGCTTCGCCCCAGCTCATCCCGCGCCCTGGTGCGGTGGCAGACGGGGTAATATATGGGGTTGATACCAGCTGTAATGTCACCTGGCATCAAGCCCTGGGGTTAGTGATGTCACGGCATCTAAACAGATACCCGACATCACTAACCCAGTCAAGTAATAGACAAAAAAAAAAGACAAAAAAAAAATTTATTTGAAAAAAAAACTCCCCGAAACATTCCTCTTTCCCCAATTTATTGAAAATAAAGAAATTACGGTCGCTGTAATCCGCTGTAATCCGTGAGGTCCCACGCCGACTCTGGATCTTCTAGAATATGGGGGGCACGTTCAGGGAACGTATCCCCCATTTTCTGGAAGAGCAAGCTCTCCATGAGCAGTGTGGGTGCAGTAATCTGAGAATACTGCACTCACACTGCCCCGGTCCAACTTAGGGCAGAGTGACCTGCAGTAACCTCATTCCAGAATATGAGGGGCACGCTCACAGAACGTACCCCCCATTTTCTGGAACAGCAGTCTCTCCATGTGAGGACCACACTCCTCACATGGAGAGACTGCTGATTACTGCACTCACTCTCCCCCGGTCCACAGTGGAGCAGCCTGTGCATCAGCGACGTCAGCGTCCCTGCAAGACTGACGTCGCTGATGCACAGGCTGCTCCACTGTGGACCGGGGGAGGAATCCAGCTGACAGCCGCTGTCTGCGCATGCGCCGTCAGCATTCAAGAAGGAGGCGGCGTGATCGCGGGACGGATCACCAGACAGGTAACGTATGACCGGGGGCTGGGGGGGTGATGGGGGGGTGACCTAGTGGGACCTGGGGGGACCTGGGGGGACCTGGGGACACCTTTCTGCCGCATGTGACGTGTCACATGCGGCAGAAAGAGCAGAATGAATGCGGGGGAGGGGGGGTGGCTCTGGAGACCCGGAGGGGGCTCCGGTGACCAGAGGGCTCCGGTGGACCGGAGGAGGGGTCAGGGGGAGGACATTTCCCTCCGATCTGAAATGTTTGATCATTTCAGATCGGAGGGAAATGAATGCAGAGCCGGCGGCGGCAGTTTTCAGCGCGCGTCGGCGCCATCTTGCACGCTCCGGAGGGGGGCTCTGAAGAACTGGAGGGGGCTCCAGGGACCAAAGAGCTCCGGTGTACCGGAGGAGAGGTCAGGAGGGGGACATTTCCCTCCGATCTGAAATGTTTGATCATTTCAGATCGGAGGGAAATGAATGCAGAGCCGGCGGCGGCGGGAGTTTTCAGCGCGCGTCGGCGCCATCTTGGATTTTCCGGGGGGGGGGGGGTTGGATGGATTTCTCCGGTACCGGGGGCTTTGGGGGCACTAAGGGCTCACATTTATTTCTCATCTGACATGTTTGATCACGTCAGATGAGAAATAAATAGATTTTACCAGCCATTTTTTTTTTTTTATGTTGTCGCCGGTATACGGTGTATACCGGCGATCGCATTAACGGGGTGCATAAAAAACACCCCGATTCATAATCTGGGGGGTCTCAGCTACCCCCGGTAGCTGAAACCCCCGAGATTTTTCGTCACTGGGGGGCGCTACAGGGTTTTTCCGGCCTGACGTCTCAAGACGTCGGAACAGAATAAGTACCCTGTTTTTCCGACGTCTTGAGACGTTAGGCCGTCGCTATGGGGTTAATGTCTGGCTGAACCTTAAGAAATTTAACCCCTGCTAGACATTGACAGGGTCCATTTCGTCACAAACACATCTACATATATAATTGCCTTATTCTGTCTGTCTTGTTCCAAAATTGTGTCGTTACAGTGACAGTGTCGTTACAAGAACAACTGTCGGATTGGCCACTGGGCTTGGCCTGGCCCCGCCCCCCCCACGGATTGGCCGCTCGCCTCGGCCTGGCCCCGTCCCCCGCATGGATTGGCCGCTCGCCCCGGCCCTCCGCACGCATTGCCCGCTCCAGCGTACACCGCCTCCCGGTACACATGTGCAGGGAGCCGGCATACGCTGACGCCTCGCCCGCTCGGCCCCCGCCCCCGGCACACAATGGCACGCTCGGCCCTGCCCCCGGCGGACATAACCTTGCGATGCTGGGATCGTGACGGAGCCGGTGTATGCTGGTAACCATGATACACATCAAGTACCTATAGGAAGCGCTTCCCTTAGTTACCCGATGTGTATCATGGTTACCAGCGTACACCGGCTCCCGGTACACATGTGCAAGGAGCCAGCATACGCTCACGCCTTGCCCGCTCGGCCCCACCCCCAGCACACGTTGGCCCGCTCGGCCCCGCCCCCGGCGACCTGCTTGGCCCCGCACTCGGCGGCCCGCTTGGCCCCACCCCCGGTGGCCCGCTCGGCCCCGCCCCGACACACATTGGGCACCTATACACCTCCCCCCAGGACCACTCCTCCCATTATACTCCTCTTTCCCCAGGACTACTCCTCCTATTATAGTCCTCCTATTATACTCCTCTCTGAGTATAATAGGAGGATTATTATAGCATGGGGGATGGAGCACGATGGGGGGTGTGCAGCATGGAGGATGGAGCACGATGGGGGGTGCGGAGCAAGGGAGATGGAGCACGATGGGGGGGGTGCAGCATGGGAGATGGAGCACGATGGGGAGTGCGCAGCATGGGAGATGGAGCACGATGGGGGGTGAGCAGCATGGCGGATGGAGCACGATGGGTGGTGTGCAGCATGGAGGATGGAGCATGATGGGGGTGCGCAGCATGGGAGATGGAGCACGATGGGGGGTGTGCAGCATGGGAGATGGAGCACAATGAGGGGTGCGCAGCATGGGGGATGGAGCACGATGGGGGGTGCGCAGCATGGAGGATGGAGCACGATGGGGGGTGCGCAGCATGGAGGATGGAGCACGATGGGGGTGTGCAGCATGGATGATGGAGCACGATGGGAAGTGTGCAGCATGAGGGATGGAGCACGATGGAGGGTGCACAGTATGGGGGATGGAGCACGAGGGGGGTGCGCAGCATGTCGGATGGAGCACGATGGGGGGTGCGCAGCATGGGGGATGGAGAACGATGGGGGTGCGCAGCATGGGGGATGGAGCACGATGGGGATGCGCAGCATGGGGGAAGGAGCACGATGGGGGGTGCGCAGCATGGGGGATGGCGCACGATGGGCGTGCACACCTCACCCCAAAACACACACACACCGCCACACGCGCACCGCACAACACACCACACACACACTGGGAACCACAAAGACCGCCCTACACAGACACCCACACAAACACAGACAAGGCTGCACACGCACAACACCCAACACACAATCATTGCGACATACACAAATATACGCACATACCGCGCAACACACACACATTGCACAAAACATACCTCCCCCCAAAACACACACACGCACCCCACACCCACACAAACCGCGCAACACACAGCACCACACACACACAATGCTGCAGACACACAGCGCTCCACAAACAACGCAACACACACAACGCAACACACAAACAACACCGCTCTCACACCTCCCCCACCCAGACAACACCCAGAACATTTACAGTGCCCTACACAAACACTTGGCAACTACACACAACAACATCTATATATAACAAAAATCATACATTAACTACACAATACGTAAATTCTAGAATACCTGATGCGTTAGAATCGGGCCACATTCTAGTATTTAATAAGGAGCCGAGAACGATCCGAATGAGCCGGCTCTTTTTGGTGAGCGGAGCCATGGGAACCAGATCACCAAAAAGAGCCGGACTGCCCATCACTACTAGGAGCTGCACGGAGGCTGCAGCAGCTGAATAACAGGACATGCCACTTCACCGGTCATGTGATCAGCCTAGGTCCTTCACCTTCTCAGCATCCGTTCTGCTCCAGTACATTTCCTCTCCCCCGTCACATAGATGAGAGCAGAAAGAGATGACAGCTAACTATGAGCACCCGGCCCCCCTCATTAGCCTGATGGCAGCCCCTGTCCTGCCGATGTGCTGCAGGGCGGGCGGACGACTCAGCATCTTTTAAAATGTTTAATGCGGATTTTAATGGGGGCAATTTACTTTTTGTAGCATGGGCCCCCTGGAGCCTCGGGCCTCGGGCGGTAGCCCAGATTGCCCTCATTATAATCCGCCTATGGGTGCACCGTGAATTATACACTTCACATGTACAGGGCAGCCACCAGGGGGTGCACCATATACTATACCCTTCACATGTACAGGGCAGCCACCAGGGGGTGCACCATGTATTATACACTTCACATATACAGGGCATCCACGAGGGAGTGCACCGTGTATTATATACTGCACATGTACAGGACATCCCCCTGGGGGTGCACCGTGTATTATATACTTCAAATGTACAGGGCAGCCACCAGGGGGTGCACCATGTATTATACACTTCACATGTACAGGGCAGCCACCAGGGGGTGCACCGTGTATTATACACTTCACATATACAGGACATCCACCAGGGGGTGCACCGTGTATTATATACTTCAAATGTACATGGCAGCCACCAGGGGGTGCACCATGTATTATACACTTCACATGTACAGGGCAGCCACCAGGGGGTGCACCGTGTATTATACACTTCACATATACAGGACATCCACCAGGGGGTGCACCGTGTATTATATACTTCACATGTACACGGCAGTCAGCAGGGGATGCACCGTGTATTATACACTTCACATGTACAGGGCAGCCACCAGGGGGTGCACCGTGTGCTATACACTTCACATGTACAGGGCAGCCACCAGGGGTGCACCATGTATTATACACTCCACATGTACAGGGCAGCCACCAGGGGGTGCACTGTGTATTATACTCTTCAAATGTACAGGGCAGCCACCAGGGGGTGCACCGTGTATTATAGACTTCACATGTACAGGGCAGCCACCAGGGGGTGCATAGTGTACTATAAACTTCACATGTACAGGGCATCCACCAGGGGATGCACCGTGTATTATATACTGCACATGTACAGGACATCCACCAGGGGGTGCACCGTGTATTATACACTTCACATGTACAGGGCAGCCACCAGGGGGTCCACCATGTATTATACACTTCACATGTACAGGGCAGCCACCAGGGGGTGCACCATGTATTATACACTTCACATATACAGGACATCCACCAGGGGGTGCATCGTGTATTATATACTGCACATGTACATGACATCCACCAGGGGGTGCACCGTGTATTATATACTTCACATGTACAGGGCAGTCAGCAGGGGATGCACCGTGTATTATACACTTCACATGTACAGGGCAGCCACCAGGGGGTGCACCGTGTATTATACTCTTCACATGTACTGGGCAGCCACCAGGGGGTGCACTGTGTATTATATACTGCACATGTACAGGACATCCACCATGGGGTGCACCGTGTATTATTTACTTCACATGTACAGGGCAGCCACCAGGGGGTGCACCGTGTAATATACACTTCACATGTACAGGGCAGCCACCAGGGGGTGCACCATGTATTATACACATCACATGTACAGGGCAGTCAGCAGGGGGTGCACCGTGTATTATAGACTTCACATGTACAGGGCAGCCACCAGGGGGTGCACCATGTTTTATAAACTTCACATGTACAGGGCAGCCACCAGGGGTTGCACCGTGTATTATATACTGCACATGTACAGGACATCCACCAAGGGGTGCACCGTGTACTATACACTTCACATGTACAGGGCAGCCACCAGGGGTTGCACAGTGTATTATACACTCCACATGTACAGGGCAGCCACCACGGGGTGCATCGTGTATTATATACTTCACATGTACAGGGCAGCCACCAGGGGGTGCACCATGTATTATACACATCACATGTACAGGGCAGTCAGCAGGGGGTGCACCGTGTATTATATACTTCACATGTACAGGGCAGCCAGCAGAGGTGCACCGTGTATTATACACATCACATGTACATGGCAGTCAGCAGGCGGTGCACCGTGTATTATAGACTTCACATGTACAGGGCAGCCACCAGGGGGTGCACCATGTATTATACACTTCACATGTACAGGGCAGCCACCAGGGGGTGCACCATGTATTATATACTTCACATGTACAGGGCAGCCACCAGGGGTGCACCGTGTATTATAGACTTCACATGTACAGGGCATCCACCAGGGGTGCACCATGTATTATACACATCACATGTACAGGGCATCCACCAGGGGGTGCACCGTGTATTATATACTTCACATGTCCAGGGCAGCCACCAGGACGTGCACCGTGTATTATACTCTTCACATGTACAGGGCAGCCACCAGGGGGTGCACCGTGTACTATAAACTTCATACGTACAGGGCAGCCACCAGGGGGTGCACTATGCATTATACACTTCACATGTACAGGGCAGCCACCAGGGGGTGCATCATGTATTATATACTTCACATGTACAGGGTAGCCACCAGGGGGTGCATTGTGTATTATACACTTCACATGTACAGGGCAGCCACCAGGGGGTGCACCCAGGGGTGGTTTAAGGGTAACCAGGGCCCCGGGCTGTTCAGGATCTGTGGGCCCCCCATCCCTACACACGGGTCATGTGACGGGTCCATCATCATAAACCTGAAACAGATAAATTCTTAAAAATAGTTGCCGAAACTATAACCTTAACATCCACTAATCTAGTAAATATACCCTTCAGTTATTAAAAAAACAAAACAAAACAATAAGGCCAAGTATTGAACAGTCCAACTTTAAACAAGACTACTGCCCAAAGAAATAAATAAAAAATAAAAAGAAAATTGGAGCAAAAACGTTGTGTGTGAACATAGTTTAACAAATACTGAAGTAAAATACTCACTAAACACTCGTGTGCATAAGGCCTTACAAATACTGAGGTAAAAACTCACCAATACTGAACATGTGCACGAGGCCTTAAGCGGGCTTTACACGCTACGAGATCGCTACAGCGTTCTCGTTGGGGTCACGGATTTTGTGATGCACATCCAGCCGCTGTAGCGATCTCGTTGTGTGTGACTCCTAGGAGCGATTTTGGATCGTTACAAAAACGTCTAAAATCGCTCCTCGTTGACATGGTGGTCACTTCTCAAATATCGCTGCTGCAGCGTGTACGATGTAGTTCGTCGCTCCTGCGGCAGCACACATCGCTATGTGTGACACCGCAGGAGCGAGGAACCTCACCTTACCTGCCGCCGCCCGCAATGCGGAAGGAATGAGGTGGGCGGGATGTTACATCCCGCTCATCTCCGCCCCTCCGCTTTGATTGGGCGTCCGCTTAGTGACGCTGCACGGACCGCCCCCTTAGAAAGGAGGCGGTTCGCCGGTCACAGCAACGTCGAAGAGCAGATAAGTAGTGTGACGGGTCCGCGCAATGTTGTGCGCCACGGGCAGCGATTTGCCCGTGTCGCACAACCGATTCCCGCGGGTACCCATGCTAGCGATATCGGTACCGATATCGCAGTATGTAAAGTGGCCTTTACACATACTGAGGTAAAAACTCACCAATACTGACCATGTGCACGAGGCCTTACACATACTGAGGTAAAAACTCACCAATACTGAACCGAGGCCTTACACATACTGAGGTAAAAACTCACCAATACTGAACATGTGCACGAGGCCTTACAGATACTGAGGTAAAAACTCACCAATACTGAACATGTGCACGAGGCCTTAGAGATACTCACCAATACTGAACATGTGCATGAGGAATTTGTTAGGTTGACCAATAGGTCACAACTGTTGCCAGCGATGACCAAATGCGGAGGGAGTCTCAGGCCCCCCCTCAGCTTCCCTCAGCCCTAATGAGATACAGACAGACGCTGATATCTGCACATGAGGTATGAAGGAGTGTGTGCTCCGAAGAAGACTGACAGTTTATCATCACATACAGGGTTTATCAACCTAAAAGGGGCATAACTATGTCATGTACAGAGACACAAGTTTCATTTCACAACGAAGCATAATGAGTTTCGATTCTTGGCGTAAGCGTAACTTTCCATTTCTCAGTAAAAGCATAAACTATATTTCTAAAAAAAACAGCATAACTCTCTCATTGTTCTTGAGTAGGCGCAAGTCTTATGTCTCTGTTCTTTTGGCAAGACATAACATTCAGAGTCCTTGAATCCGCTCTCAGTGTCTGAACGTAGCTGGGCTTGTAAAACACCTGGCAGAGTAGCATGAATGTCTATCTATTCAATTTTAGTTAACTCTTTCCTCACAATCCCCCCTTTGGCGTGCGTGATGGGACTGGGTCCTATCGAGAAGCCGGGAAAGCAGGCTGGTCACGAGATGCTGTCCAAGCCGCAGGTTGCTTGGGGAGGTGAAATCTTCAAATTCACATCCGTCCTCCGGTTAGTGAGCCTGCATACCTCCCGACAAGAGTCACATCATAGTACGCCAAGGTGATTCTAGAGGAAAGAGCAGAGAAGAAAAAAGCATATTAGTGATTTCATATTGGTGCTGAATAATCATTATATCTACATTTCTTCAAGCAGCAGGAAAACAGAGCCATTAGCAACTTAAACAATACATAGGCAACTAATAGACATAGTAGCACTTGGAATACTGATTGCAGTATCCCCATTAACCATCCTCCTATTCCCTTAAACCAGTTTGCGGGGTTAAACATTGAAAAGGTATTGCTCCACCATGCATCTGAGCTCCTAAGTACCTCTTCATCATGTTTTTTTCTCAGCTTTTGTATCTCAGGTAAGCTGGCTTGCGCTTTTAAGGCTGAAAACACATCTATGCGAGTAAAATCGGTCCGACTGGGCTGAAAAAAACCGTGAACTTCACCCGACTTCATTGTCATGCTGCGGCTCTGTCTGTGTCGCGCCCTGATTAGCAGTCACCTGTGAATGGCTCATCGGTGACCGCTAATCCCCTGAGTGACTGAAGTGAGAAGCCCTCTCTCATATACTCACCGATCCCCGGCGCGGCGCTGCACGGCGGTCACACTGCTGCGGCGGCTTTTACTATTTTGAAAAAGCCGGCCGCTCATTAAACAATTTCGTATTCCCTGGTTTCCCCGCCCACAGGCGCCTATGATTGGTTGCAGTGAGACACGCCCCCACGCTGAGTGACAGGTGTCTCACTGCACCCAATCACAGCAGCCGGTGGGCGGGTCTATACTGTGCAGTGAAATAAATAATTAAATAATTAAAAAAAACGGCGTGCGGTCCCCCCAATTTTAATACCAGCCAGATAAAGCCATACGGCTGAAGGCTGGTATTCTCAGGATGGGGAGCCCCACGTTATGGGGAGCCCCCCAGCCTAACAATATCAGTCAGTAGCCGCCCAGAATTGCCGCATACATTATATGCGACAGTTCTGGGACTGTACCCAGCTCTTCCCGATTTGCCCTGGTGCTTTGGCAAATCGGGGTAATAAGGAGTTATTGGCAGCCCATAGCTGTCAATAAGTCCTAGATTAATCATGTCAGGCATCTCCCCGAGATACCCTCCATGATTAATCTGTAAGTGACAGTAAATAAAACACACACACCCGAAAAAATCATTTATTAGAAATAAAAAACACAAACAAATTCCCTCATCACCAATTTAATCAGCCCCAAAAAGCCCTCCATGGCCGGCGTAATCCACAGTCCTCCAGCGTCGCTTCAAGCGCTGCTGCATGGAGGTGACCGGAGCAGCAGAATACACCGCCGCTCCTGTCACCTCCACACAGCAAATGAAGACAGCCGCGCGATCGGCTGAGCTGTCACTGAGGTTACCCGCTGTCACTGGATACAGCGGTGGCCGCGGGTAACCTCAGTGACAGCTCAGCTGATCGCGCTACTCACCTCAGTTGCTGCGTGGAGCTGACCGGAGCGGCGGTGAGTAGCGCGATCAGCTGCTGTCACTGAGGTTACCCGCGGCCACCGCTGTATCCGGTGACAGCGGGTAACCTCAGTGACAGCTCAGCCGATCACGCGGCTGTCTTCATTTGCTGTGTGGAGGTGACAGAAGCGGCGGTGTATTCTGCTGCTCCGGTCACCTCCATGCAGCAGCGTTTGAAGCTACGCTGGAGGACCGTGGATTACGCCGGCCATGGAGGGCTTTTTGGGGCTGATTAAATTGGTGATGAGGGAATTTGTTTGTGTTTTTTATTTCTAATAAATGATTTTTTCGGGTGTGTGTGTTTATTTACTGTCACTTACAGATTAATCATGGAGGGTATCTCGGGGAGACGCCTGACATGATTAATCTAGGACTTATTGGCAGCTATGGGCTGCCAATAACTCCTTATTACCCCGATTTGCCAACGCACCAGGGCAAATCGGGAAGAGCCGGGTACAGTCCCAGAACTGTCGCATATAATGTATGCGGCAATTCTGGGCGGCTGCTGACTGATATTGTTAGGCTGGGGGGCTCCCCATAACGTGGAGCTCCCCATCCTGAGAATACCAGCCTTCAGCCGTATGGCTTTATCTGGCTGGTATTAAAATTGGGGGGGACCGCACGCCGTTTTTTAAAATTATTTAATTATTTATTTCACTGCACATTATAGACCCGCCCACCGGCTGCTGTGATTGGGTGCAGTGAGACACCTGTCACTCAGCGTGGGGGCGTGTCTCACTGCAACCAATCATAGGCGCCTGTGGGTGGGGAAACCAGGGAATACGAAATTGTTTAATGAGCGGCCGGCTTTTTCAAAATAGTAAAAGCCGCCGGAGCAGTGTGAATGCCGTGCAGCGCCTGCCGGGGATCAGGGGAACGGTGAGTATGAGAGAGGAGGGGAAAATGACCGACAGACTGTGAGAGAGGGACAGAGATAGTGACGGACCGACAGAGAGAGAATAGAGACCGAGAGGGAGAGACCGACTGACAGAGAATAGTGATTGACAGACATTGTGAGACATCGCTCGATTCCAGTGTTTTAGGAAACATGCGAGAAATGTATTTAGAAAATCGGATGTCACTAGGATGGTGTGAGTGCCGTCCCATGACATCCGATTTTTTACACGCTCCCATAGACTTGCATTGGAGAGACTCGCAGTAGAAACTCGCAAAAAAGCAGCATGCAGTCCGATTTGGAGTGAGAAAAAAAATCGCAGATGAGAGCTGAATCATTCACTAACATGTGTCCGATTCCAATGCGAGATTTTATCGCATTGCTCTACTGCGAGAAACTCGCAAGTGAGAAGCAGCCCTAAGGTTCCCTTTGGGTCTATGTAGTGACAACAGCTAGGGCCTATAATTTGGCACATTCCCCCTTGGGCAGCTGTGAGGTAATCCAGTACCAAAGTATGTTGGTTGGTTACAATGATTAATTGTCTCTGTATGGCAATGGTACTATTTACTGCTTGGAGAACCTCGAAAATTTGATCATTAAGATAGTCTATTGTAACCACCTCCCCATTGGAACACTTCGTTTATAGGGACTGGTATAGCTAAGTAAGGCATGGAGGATGCTGTCACAGGTGCGTTTGTACATATCCAACAGTCTGTGACCTCAAGTTTTTCAGCTAACACTTCATGGTGGGTCTCAAATGAATTCTGCCGTGGTGTCGAAGGCCCCAGAAAGGAAGTACACATAGAAATACTTATCAGCAGTATTAGGCCTTCTTGCAGTGGCTGGCATGGACCCATGTCAATCTCCCCTCTAATTTGACGGAGGTCGGTGTGGTCAGCTGGACAGTCAAAGGTCCTTCAAATCGGGGCTCGAGGGTCTTTCTCTTGTGCTTCTTTAGGTAGACCCGGTCACCAGGCTTAAGGCCCCCTTCACATGTCCGTGATACACGTGCGTGTTTGGTCCGTTTCCGTATATACCGGAGACACGGCCAAACGTGCACCAATGTTATTTAATGTTTGAGGACACGTGCATTTTTCATTAAGGTCCGTGGGTCCGTGTGCGTTTGTGTCTCCGTTTTGCACGGAAGCATGTCCGTTTTCAGCACGCAACACTCAGCATGGACCCAATGAAAGTCAATGGGTCTGTGCGCACGTCCAAGTGACACGGACGCATCTCTGTTTGCGCCCTTTACGTTTTTTGCTTATTTCATGTGATGTCGGTCTTTTTTCTTTTTCTGTTTTGTTCTCTCCCTCAGTCCGTCGGTCGGTCTCTCTCTATGTCTGTCGGTCGGTCTCTCTGTCTTATCTGTCCCTCTCACTGTCTGTCGGTCAGTTCCCCCCCTCTCTCATACTTACCGTTCCCCGATCTCCGGCGCGGCGCTGCACGGCTGTTATAAAAGCTCCGGCGGCTTTTCCTCTTTTGAAAAAGCCGGCCGCTCATTAATCAATCTCATATTCCCTGCTTTCCACGCCCACCGGCAAATATGATTGGTTACAGTGAGACACGCCCACACGCTGAGTGACAGCTCCACGCAGCAAATGAGGTGAGTAGCGCGATCAGCTGAGCTGTCACTGAGGTTATCGTGAGTTACCTGACTGACAGCAGCTGATCGCGCTACTCACCTCATTTGCTGCGTGGAGCTGACAGGAGCGGCGGTGTATTCTGCAGCTCCTGTCACCTCCATGTAGCAGAGCTGGAAGCGAGGCTGGAACTCCGTGGATTACGCCGGACATGGATGGCTTTATCGGGCTGAATAAAGTGGTGAATGAGGGTATGTGTTAGTGTTTTTAATTGCAAATAAAGGATTTCTTCAGGTGTGTGTGCGTATTTATTTACTGTAACTTACAGATTAATCATGGAAGGTATCTCGGGGAGACGCCTGACATGATTAATCTAGGATTTAATGGCAGCTATGGGCTGCCATTAACTCCTTATTACCCCGATTTGCCAACGCACCAGGGCAAATCGGGAAGAGCCGGGTAGAGTCCCAGAACTGTCGCATCTAATGTATGCGGCAATTCTGGGCGTCTGCTGGCTGATATTGTTAGGCTGGGGGGCTCCCCATAACGTGGGGCTCCCCATCCTGAGAATACCAGCCTGCAGCCGTATGGCTTTATCTGGCTGGTATTAAAATTGGGGGGACCGCACGCCGTTTTTTTTTAATTATTTATTTATTTCTCTGCTCCATAGTGACACGCCCACCGGCAGCTGTGATTGGTTGCAGTTACACAGCTGTCACTCAGCGTGTGGGCGTGTCTCACTGCAACCAATCATAGTTGCCGTGGGCGTGGAAAGCAGGGAATATGAGATTGATTAATGAGCGGCCGGCTTTTTCAAAAGAGGAAAAGCCGCCGGAGTTTAGAGAACAGCCGTGCAGCGCCGCGCCGGAGATCGGGGAACGGTAAGTATGAGAGAGGGGTACTCCATTCAGTCACTCTGGTGATTAGCGGTCACCGGTGAGTCCTTCACAGGTGACCGCTAATCAGGACGCGACACAGACAGAGCCGCGGTATGGCAATGAAGTCGGGTGAAGTTCACCCCAGTTCATTCTCTACGCGCGACTCTGTCTGCTGTCAGCGGGTATGTATCTACGACATGTACATGCATCACAAACACGCATAAATTCACACGGACAACACATACACATGTCCGTTATTTCTCTCATGCATAAACGGACAATCAACACGCACACACAGCTAGCATACGGCATTCACACAGATGGCACACGGACACAAAAAAGGACACAAAAACGGAAAATGGACCCGAAAAACGGACGTAACACACGTGCGTGTTTTTTCACGGACGTGTGAAGGGGGCCTTAGGGAGTGTGTTCCTGGAACGGCATCAGGGTCGGGCAGAGAAGAATAGACCTTTTGGTGGGTTTCAGTTAGTCTCTGCTACAGGGAGACAACATAAGATGTTAGGCTATCACATTGCAGGTGTAATTCCTGCAGGAAGTAGCATCCTAATCTGGGGGCACTTCCAAACAGTATTTCAAAAGGTGAGAGCCTGTGCTTTCCCTGAGGGGTGGTCCTTATAGAGTAAAGAGCTATGGGGAGACATTCTGTCCAAGGCCTACCAGTCTCCTCCACTGCCTTGGCTAGTTTGAGCTTTAGGCTATGTGCGCACAGTGCGTTTTTCGCGACGTTTTTGCGCGTTTTTCGGGTGCGTTTTTGGCCTCAAAACTGCATGACTTTGCTTCCCCAGCAAAGTCTATGAGTTTTCAATTTTGCTGTCCGCACACAACTGTTTTTTTAAGCTGCGTTTTTGAGCTTGAAAAAAAAAAAATGGACATGTCAATTCTTTCCTGCGTTTTTCTGCGTTTTCCCCTCATGCAATGCATTGCGTTTTTTTATGCGTTTTTTCGACGCAGGTGCGTTTTTGTGCGTTTTTAGCGGCCAAAAACGCACAAACGCAGCGTCAAAAAGACGCAGTGTGGGAACCTAGCCTTAAAGTCCCATTTAACCTTTCCACTTTCCCTGATGACTGTGGGTGGTAAGGTGTGTGTAAGGCTGACTGAATGCCTAACAGGGAACAGGTATTCTGGAAAACTTGTCCAGTGAAATGGGTACCTCGGTCTGACTCTATGACTTCGGGAAGTCCAAACCGGGGTACCAGCTCACAGGCCAATTTCTTTGCTGTGATTTTGGCTGTGGCTGAGCTGACAGGGTAGGCCTCTGGCCATCCTGAGAAGAGGTCTACACAGACAAGTACAAATTCGTAGATGCCATGTCTTGGCAGTTGGATATAGTCTATTTGTACTCTTTGGAATGGGGCAAACGTCTTTGGCATGTGTCTTTGCGGGGTTTTTGTTAGCTGGCCTGGATTATGCTGTTGACAGATGTGACAAGCTTTTTTTTCCGGGAGGCGTATTGTCTGAAGCCGGGGGCTACCCAATGAGGTTGCATCTGGTTCATGATTGAATTTGCACTACCATGCGTAGGTTAGTGGAGTATTTGGAAAATGGCAGGGAACCAACTGCGTGGCAGGACGGAGAGTCCGTTTAGGCGCCAAATCCCCTCCACTTTTTGTGCCCCCTTGGCCCGCCATCCGGCCTTTTCTTCCTCAGAGGCGTTTTCCTGTGTCTCAGAGACGTTCTACGTTTCTCCTCCGTCGTTGACACTGTTTCCGTCTCCTTCAAAGGGAGTAAGGCTGCTTGTTTTGCTGTTTGGTCGGCCAAGTGATTTCCCCTTGCCTTGGGTGTTTGAGCTTTGGTGTGGGCAGCAACCTTTATGATTGCCAACTGCTTTGGTTTCAAGGCTGCTTCCATTAGTTTTTTCACTGAGGCTCCATGCCTGATGGGATTTCCTGTCGCTGTGAGGAATCCTTTAGCTTACCAGATAGTGCCAAAATCGTGCACAATGCCATGTGCATAAGCTGAGTCCATGTAGATGTTCGCTGTCCATTCTTCCAGAAACTCAATTGCCCAGATAAGGATGAGGAGTTCTGCTTCTTGGGCAGATATGTGCGGAGGTAGTGGTTGCTTGGTTATGACTTCATGTAGGGTTACTACCGCAAATCCAATGTGGAATTTGCCTGTTTCATCGGCATATCTACTACCATCCACAAAAAGTTCAAAGTCTGGATTTGTAAGTGGTGTTGTTTGAATATTGTGCAGGGGCTTTGCCTCATGTTGGATGAGTTCTTGACAATCGTGGTCAAATGGTGCGCTGGTACGTTTGTCACTCTCTTCCTCTGTCCCCCCTTCTAAACTTGTGAAGAACAGAAGATCAGCAAGCTTTAGACTTGTAACTCGAGCAAATGAGATGTTTGGGGGTAGCAATAGCGCACATTGAAGTCTGACTTGTCTTGCCATGGAGAGGTGTTTCAGCTGCACTTGATTGAGAACAGCATAGATGTCATGGCTGGTAAGGATGGTGGTCGGGAAAGCAAGTGAGATTTTGGATGCTTTCTGCAGTATGTTTGAAACTGCTGTGACAGCACGGACACAGGTAGGTGCTGCTCTGGTGACGTTGTCGAGTTGAGAGGAGTGGTACCCAATTATATGATGTTTTTCCGTCTTCTGGGCTTGTCCATCAAAACTGGAAACTATAGTAGACTCGAATGAGATGGATCCTTCAGGTACCAGGTCCCTGGGGAGTATGGAGCGTGAGGCTCCTGAGTCCACCAGAGCCCTTATTTCCTTGTTGCCAATTTGAAGGGGGACGTGTATAAATTGACCTCTGGCATCTCTATCCCGTGCTGCCACAAGTCAGGCAGTCTTTTCTTACTGACTCTTGGGTTGGTTTTGACCTTCCCTCTTTTTCTTTCTGCAGTCTCTGATCACGTGTCCTCTGAGCCCACAATGGTAGCAGGTCGGTCCCTTTTTTCTTGTGACTTCTGGCTGACCGTCCACTGCCGCTATGACAACTTTTTTGGTCCTTTTATCCTTTGCGTCGGTTTCCAATCCACTTGCTATGTTGACTAGAATTTTTATGTCTTCCATGTTTCTCCATTCGGGGCAGCACGCTTTCAACCTATCTGCCAGAGGTGCATGTATTCCATCCATGAAGGATCTTACCATGAGGCGACGTATTGCGCCTGCTTGTAAGTCCAGCCCTTCATCTGCGAATGACTGCATCAATCTATAGTAAAAGGAACTGACATTCTCCACAGGACCTTGGTGTACTGGTCCCATTGTGCCCTTAGTTCTTTGCTCCTGGGCGCAGAAGAGATTGAGTGTTCTCATGAAGTCTTGGCCGGACGCCACAGTATGGGTATCGGCTGGGACATGCCCTGTCAGATGGGAAGTAAGTTTGGCATACATTTCAGGGGACATTTTGACTCTACATAAACCCTCCATGTCCAACTAAGTGCTCCGGTAAGAGACCTGTATTTGGGCCAAGTAACGTGAAAAACTGACTGGGTTTCGAGTCGGGTCAGGGGCATTTTGCAGGAAAGTCATCTGCTCAGCAGGAGTCCAGGGTACATACACCTCATACCCACGGGCGATCGGATCTCTGTGAGCATCTGGGTTTTGTGGATCAATAGGTGGTGTTATAAAGGCTCTTCTTTCTACCACGGGATAGAGAGGCGCTGGTGCTGTGGCTTGTTTATAACGTGGGGCTCCACAGGCCAGGCATGTTTCTCCCCAATCCGGGTTTTGTTGGCCACAGTTGGTGCAGGTCCATCCTTGGGGTCCTGCTGTTTGTGGGGTTGTTACAGGAGTAGTTGACAGGTACGAGGGAGGTTCAGAATCCTTATTAACTCTCTTCTCAGTTTCTTCCCATGTGTCTGATTCTTCATGGTATATCCAACATTGATCGTGGGCTGTCTTTGCCATGTCAGAAAGAGTTCTGACCACTTCAGTCCATGATTTATCTGCTATTACTCCTGCTCTGGTAGTTCTTATTTTTTCCCATTTGTTGGGGTCCAATTGGTCCTTCCCCTTCAATCCAAATGTCTTAAAAACTTCCTTGGACTAACTGGCTGTTCTTTTTCCATGGTAACACGTAATGAGATGCTGCAAGGTGCATCCAGCTCTGTCCTTTGATATTCCTTGTCCCATTCTTCATCTATTTTCTTCAGCTTTTAGACCCTTGAACGTCCCTTGGACTAGCCTCACCTATCCTGGAAGTACCCGAAAGCTGACTCCTTATCTGTATTCCTACTTTAAGGTGGTGTCCTAACTTTGTTCAGAAGGGGCTGAGTATGGAGAATGGCGCTTGTCACAAACCACCGGGGGGGTCACTCAGAAATCCCCCGCGCTGGCTACCAGTACGTCACAATCGGGGGGTAACAAGTGGGGGTCACCCCTCCTTTATACCTCCCGACCGACAGACAGAGCACGTGACGCGCTCTCTAGCGCCCCTCTTATAGTCAGGCCAATTATGGAATTGCCCAACAATAAGCAAGGAGGCCGCTATACTACTTATGCCGATTATTGAAGGGTCCCCGGTGAGAGTAGGGTATATATTCCCCCGACCTCCGCGGGCGGAATATATAAAACCTCCCCGAATCTCACTGGCCTCCCCACAATAATCCTTGGCACAACTCGCTGCCACCAACCGCTTCACGGTAACCATTAGCCGAACACACAGACGTGGGATTCAAGATCGAGATAACAGAACAGCCCAAGATTAATTATATAATTTAATCAGCCTAAAGCCACACTAGAAACTACAATATATACAATAGGGAATCTACAGAATATACATATGTCAGAGTACAGTTACAGATAAAGCATGGTTTACAAACAGGCATACACAGTTCCCGCAGTTACCTTGTGCGTCTGGCCACAGGGGGGCGCTGTAGGCCAGGTTTCCAGGAACTCCCACAGATGTTTCCTACACGTGACCCCCAGCGAAAGAACCCTGGAAAATGGCCGAAGTAGGGTTATCAACCTGGGCAAATCCAGGTCCCCTCCTACCTTAGTGACCTCAGAGGGAGCACTGCTCCACCCCTGGCTGGAGTTATGGACAATCCACAACATGGAATATGGGCCATAACTTTGCCTGGGAGCGTCGTAGGCGGACGCCAATGCTCTCATTGTGACAGTTATGAATTTAGCTACAGAATGAGAGGACTCATGACTCGTCTACTAGTTCCACATTGGCTGATATCACGCCTGGGGTATTTCCCAAGCTCCCGCTCCCATAAAAAGGGTGTGCCAGCATCGTCCGCATGCGGAGACACCATTTTTATGGTTGCCATATTTATCGGAAATATGGCTTGCGAGATATGAACCATTTTTTACTGGAGTCGTTCTGTCTGGATACTTCCAAGCTTGCTAATTAGATAGCAGCTCCTACCACAGGGTCACGGCAGGGAGTCCTCCTGTGTCCATTGTTCCCACATCATCTCATCTCCATATCACAGGAGATGGCCATGGAGGTGTAACACCTTCACAGATGCTGGACATTGAGAACAAGAAGGGAGGGGGGCACTGCCAGGGAGTGATGAGCGATTATGACTGGAAGTCATAATTCATCTTCATATCCCGGGATTTGCCTCACACCTCCCCCCTTTTGAGGGCGCTAGGGGGCAGCACACTCCGGTGTTCCCCCGTGCGCCCGTCCGCGACCTCTCCTTGTCGGGACAGCCCGTCTGCGTTACCGTGGTCACGGCCCCTTTTGTGGCGAATGGTGAAGTTGTATTGCTGGAGCGCAAGGCTCCATCGCAACAATCGCCCATTCGTCCCAGAGACGGTGTGCAACCAGCTGAGGGGATTGTGGTCCGTCTCCACGATGAAGTGGCGCCCGTATAGATAGGGTTGCAGACGCTGCAGGGCCCACACTATGGCCAGGCACTCCTTCTCCATCGTGGAATAGGCCACTTCCCTTGGTAACAGCTTCCTGCTCAGGTACAAGACTGGGTGCTCTTGGCTCGCAGAGTCCACCTGGCTGAGCACCGCACCGAGGCCGAAGTCACTGGCGTCGGTCTGTACTACAAACGGCCGCGTGAAGTCGGCTGCCTGTAGCACGGGCGGGCTGGACAGGGCGTCCTTTAGGGCCTGGAAGGCTGTCTCGCAGTCCATTGTCCAATCGACTGCAGAGGGCAGCTTCTTCTTGGTGAGGTCCGTCAAGGGCTTTGCCAGGCTACTATAGCGTGGAACAAACCTCCTATAGTACCCGGCGGTCCCCAAGAAGGACATCACCTGCTTCTTGGTCCTGGGGGTGGGCCAGGATGCGATGGCCTCCACTTTCTCAGGCTCGGGCTTCAGTGTTCTCCCGCCTACCCGGTGACCGAGGTACTGGACCTCGCTCATGGCCAGCTGACACTTTCCCGGCTTGATGGTCAAACCTGCCCGGTGGATCCGCCTGAGCACCTGTGCTAGATGCTCTAGGTGGTCCTCCCAGGTGGGACTGAAGACGGCAATGTCATCCAGGTACGCGGCCGCGTACCCTTCAAGTCCCTTGAGCAGGGTGTTGACCATCCGCTGGAAAGTGGCAGGGGCATTCCTCATCCCGAATGGCATCACCGTGGACTCGTATAGTCCAAATGGGGTAATAAAGGCAGAGCGTTCCCTGGCCTTGCGAGTCAGGGGGATCTGCCAATATCCCCGGCTCAGGTCCATGATGGTCAGGTACTGAGCCCCGGCCAACTGATCGAGCAGGTCATCGATGCGTGGCATTGGGTACGCATCGGCGACCGTGACAGCATTGAGCCCCCTGTAGTCCACGCAGAACCGAGTGGTTCGGTCCTTCTTAGGGACGAGGACTACAGGCGAGGCCCAAGCGCTGTTGGATGCCTGGATCACCCCCAGCTTCAGCATCTCGTCAATCTCCTGGCGCATGTGTTGCTGCACCTCCAGGGAGACCCGATATGCTGAACGCCGGATCGGGGGATGATCCCCAGTGTCCACGTGATGGACAGCCAAGTCAGTCCTTCCGGGCTGGTTGGTAAACAACCCCCGGAAGGGGAGTAGGGTGGCCCACAGCTGGGACCGTTGGTCCTCCAAGAGCTGGTGGCCAACCTCCACATCCTCAATGGATCCGCCTGCCCTAACGTGGGCTAGCATATCCAAGAGGGTTTCCGCTTCTCCCTCCTCGGGCAGGTTGCACACGGGGAGCGCACATGCCTCCCGCTCATGATGTGCCTTCATCATGTTCACATGGACGGGCTTCCGCCTTCCACGGGCAGGGTCCAGGGTGACCAGGTACGTCACAGGGTTGAGCTGCTGGTACACGAGGTATGGGCCTTCCCAGGCTGCCTGAAGCTTGTCCTGTGGTACGGGGACCAGTACCCACACCTTTTGACCCACTTGGTAGGTCCTCTCACAAGCGTTCTGGTCGTACCAACGCTTCTGATCGGCCTGGGCTTGAGCCATATTGTCGTGTACCAGTTGCGTCAAGGCCTGCATTTTGTCCCGGAAGCGCATGACATACTCGATAACCGACACTCCAGGGGTGGCCAAATCCCCTTCCCAAGCCTCTTTCACCAGAGCCAGGGGGCCCCGCACACGTCGCCCGTACAGGAGCTCAAACGGTGAGAATCCTGTTGAGGCCTGTGGAACCTCCCGGTAAGCAAATAACAGGTGTGGGAGATACCGCTCCCAGTCACGCCCATGGGAGTCGACCAACATCTTAAGCATCTGCTTTAAGGTGCCATTGAACCGCTCGCACAGGCCATTAGTCTGTGGATGGTACGGGCTGGCCACCAGATGTCGCACCTGGACTTGCTTACAGAGGGCCTCCATCAGCTGGGACATGAATTGGGTCCCCCGGTCAGTGAGCATTTCCTGGGGAAAACCCACTCGGGAGAAAATCTCCAGCAATGCGGTGGCCACCTTGTCAGCCCGAATGGACGACAAGGCCACTGCTTCTGGGTACCGGGTGGCATAGTCCACTACCGTCAGTATGAAGCGTTTCCCGGAGCTGCTGGGGATGGCCAGCGGGCCGACCAGATCCACAGCCACCCTCCTGAAAGGCTCATCGATGATGGGCAGAGATACCAGTGGGGCTTTGGGGCGTGGCCCCGCCTTCCCCACTCTCTGACAGGTTTCACACGAACGGCAGTAGGCAGCCACATCGGCCCCCATTTTTGGCCAGTAGAAATGCTGGTTTAACCTGGCCTTGGTCTTAGCGATCCCTAGGTGTCCGGCCATCGGAATCTCATGTGCGATCCGCAACAACTCCGTCCGGAACGGATAGGGTACCACCAACTGTCGGTCCCTGGGCCACGCCTCCGGTGAACCCTGCTGGACCGTGACCCGGTACAGCCGTCCTTGGTCCCAGACCACTCGCTCCGGGTCCGAGTCCGAGGGAGGCTGTGCCGCCTGCTCCTTAAGAGCTTTCAGGCTGTCGTCAGCTTCTAACGCTGCCTGAAACCCCTGACTAGATGTGGCCAGAATCGACGAGACTGTCACATCTTCGGTCAGTACCCCGGGACCTGTGTCCTGGCCTCCGCCTGACTCGGCTGCCACTTGGTCAGAAGGGGAAGAGCTATCGGACCTCCGGGAGGCCCCTTGGCTTCCAGCACTCCCACTGCGGGTGACAGCGGCCACAGCCGCTGCGACCGTGGGTCGTGCCTGCTCCTCCTCCGTTCCTGACCAAGTCGCCGGTTCAGGCAGACCTACCTGGCTTCCTGACACCCCGGTTGTGGGGGAACCATGCACCGAGATCTTACCTGGGAGCACTTCCGCTCCTGGACCGGCCCCAATCTCACCTGCCTGTTCCCCTCCTGCAGCAACAGAACCCCGCTGTGAAATCTCTGGGGACCCCACATTTGCTGTGGTAGCCCCCACCCCACACACTGGTCCTCCCCCTGCAGCACCCTGCTCTCTGCTTATCCCTGCAGAGGGCAACAGATCCCAGCTCACTGGCTGGTTACTTGTAGAGGCATTGTCACACCTTTCTCTGACCCCCTCCCCTGTCACAGCTGCAGCTGAGTGTGTGTCTATGGTGTCTATGCAAGCAGAAATATCAGAGTTCACTCCCTCCTCCCTTACATCATTCATAGATAACACATTAACATTGTTAGGAGTCATGTCAGTACGGGCTGAAGGTTCAGCCCTTGGGGGGGGCCCAAACTGGGAGGTTATCTGCCCCAAATCTGTCCCAAGTAGCACGTTTGCAGGGATCCGATCAGTTACCCCCACCTCCCTCACCCCTCGCCCTGCGCCCCAGTCCACATAAATGTCAGCAACAGGCAGCGCCGGGTCAATGCCTCCAATCCCGGAGACAGCGAGGGTTTTTCCCGGGATCAAGTCTTGGGGGGACACCATGTCAGGCCGCACCAGAGTCACCTCCGAGGCGCTGTCTCGCAGTCCTATGGTCACAGACCGGCCGACGGTGACAGGTTGGAAGCTGTCCAGGGACCTACCACCACCCCCACCCACACAATACACCTTGGGCGGCCCTTGGGACGGGGACGGAGCCGGGGCCTTGGGACGCTGAGGGCACATGGCCTTGAAGTGTCCAGGTAGGTTGCACTGGTGGCACCGTCTTGGTTCTGCCACGGGCCTGGAGAGGGGAGTTGAGGGGGACACCCCCTGCAGTCTAGGGGCAGGTGGGGCAGTCGCAGAGTTCATCTTACCCCCTCTCCAGGTGCTGCTGGTGGCTGCTCTCCTGGCCTCAGGAGCCCGATTGTTGGTGTAGTCATCGGCCAGGGCAGCTGTAGCCGTGGACCCCTTTGGCTTCTGGTCTCGGATGAACTGGCGGAGATCCTCAGGGCAGTTCCACAAGAGTTGCTCCGTGATGAACAAGTCCAGGATCTCCGGTCCGGTGGAAAGCTGCAGGCCTTGGGTCAAGTGGTCGGCAGCTCGGGCAAGTGCCCGCCGGTGGTCAGCCCAGGAGTCCTTTGGTCCCTTTTGCAGGGTCCGGAACTTCTTGCGGTAGGACTCTGGAGTGAGGTTGTACTGTTGGATCAGGGCCCGCTTGATGGTGTCGTAGCCCTGATCTGCCTCAGCAGGCAAGTCCCCAAGGATATCCAGGGCCTTACCCCTTAGACGGGGGGTCAGGTATTTGGCCCACTGATCCTTGTCCAGATGGTGCTGCAAGCAAGTCCGTTCAAAAGCAGTCAGGAAAGAGTCCAAGTCTCCATCCTTCTCCAGCACTGGGAAGTCCTCAACACGGACCTTTGGAAGTTTGGTGTTTTGAAGGTCACATGTGGCTGATGAGGGCCGGAGCTGAGCTAGCTGCAGCTGGTAGTCACGGTCTGCCTGTCGCTCTCGCTCTCGCTCTTCACGCGCTGCCTGCCGCTCCGCAGCCTCACGCGCTGCTTGCCGTTCCGCAGCCTCAGCGTCACGCGCTGCTTGCCGCTCCGCAGCCTCAGCGTCACGCGCTGCCTGTCGCCCACGCTCGGCCATGAGTATCTCGTAGGTATCCCGGTCTCCAGCCATAAGCCTGGCCAAGGCAGCTTGAAGGAGGGCCTCTGCACCTCTCAGGCCGGAGGGATTGGCAAGTGGTGATCTGCGGCACGCTGCAGAGCCAGGTGATTCACTGTCCATTTCAGAGCGGAGGGCTGGCATCTGGCTCGTTGAGGACCCTTGGGCGAGCTCCTCCTCATTTTGTCCAGCAGTGCCAGGTTGTGCGATGTCCTCTGCAGAGCTGTTCTCTGGCGTCTGGCTCCTGGAGGACTCGTGGACAACCTCCTCATCGTCTCTGGCCTTAGCATCGGCCATTCCTTTGGCTTTGCTCCTGGTGCTCTCAGCCATTCTTGCAGACTTTTGGTCACTGACACAGAACTGACACCTGATGCCTCCACACACCTTACAGTATCTGCACTCTGACACTCTAGTGTTGAGCTAGTCTGAAGACCCCAGCAGCCACAGCTGCTGCAGGCAGTCTTTAGTGTCTGGGAGTATGGGTCTCACACTCACACACACTATTATCTCGATCCCACCGCTATGCCACCAATATGTCACAAACCACCGGGGGGGTCACTCAGAAATCCCCCGCGCTGGCTACCAGTACGTCACAATCGGGGGGTAACAAGTGGGGGTCACCCCTCCTTTATACCTCCCGACCGACAGACAGAGCACGTGACGCGCTCTCTAGCGCCCCTCTTATAGTCAGGCCAATTATGGAATTGCCCAACAATAAGCAAGGAGGCCGCTATACTACTTATGCCGATTATTGAAGGGTCCCCGGTGAGAGTAGGGTATATATTCCCCCGACCTCCGCGGGCGGAATATATAAAACCTCTCCGAATCTCACTGGCCTCCCCACAATAATCCTTGGCACAACTCGCTGCCACCAACCGCTTCACGGTAACTATTAGCCGAACACACAGACGTGGGATTCAAGATCGAGATAACAGAACAGCCCAAGATTAATTATATAATTTAATCAGCCTAAAGCCACACTAGAAACTACAATATATACAATAGGGAATCTACAGAATATACATATGTCAGAGTACAGTTACAGATAAAGCATGGTTTACAAACAGGCATACACAGTTCCCGCAGTTACCTTGTGCGTCTGGCCACAGGGGGGCGCTGTAGGCCAGGTTTCCAGGAACTCCCACAGATGTTTCCTACACATGACCCCCAGCGAAAGAACCCTGGAAAATGGCCGAAGTAGGGTTATCAACCTGGGCAAATCCAGGTCCCCTCCTACCTTAGTGACCTCAGAGGGAGCACTGCTCCACCCCTGGCTGGAGTTATGGACAATCCACAACATGGAATATGGGCCATAACTTTGCCTGGGAGCGTCGTAGGCGGACGCCAATGCTCTCATTGTGACAGTTATGAATTTAGCTACAGAATGAGAGGACTCATGACTCGTCTACTAGTTCCACATTGGCTGATATCACGCCTGGGGTATTTCCCAAGCTCCCGCTCCCATAAAAAGGGTGTGCCAGCATCGTCCGCATGCGGAGACACCATTTTTATGGTTGCCATATTTATCGGAAATATGGCTTGCGAGATATGAACCATTTTTTACTGGAGTCGTTCTGTCTGGATACTTCCAAGCTTGCTAATTAGATAGCAGCTCCTACCACAGGGTCACGGCAGGGAGTCCTCCTGTGTCCATTGTTCCCACATCATCTCATCTCCATATCACAGGAGATGGCCATGGAGGTGTAACACCTTCACAGATGCTGGACATTGAGAACAAGAAGGGAGGGGGGCACTGCCAGGGAGTGATGAGCGATTATGACTGGAAGTCATAATTCATCTTCATATCCCGGGATTTGCCTCACAGCGCTGGGTTACCCTTCTTGTACCAGAGATATACTCTATATCCAAGAAAAATGGCAAACATGACACCTCCAACTAACACTAGGGCAGTGAATATCACATCCATTTAGAAAGGGCAGAAGCACAGAGGCAAAACGCAAAAAAGCAGACACACAGAGACAAAGCACAGAAAAAACAGACACAGAGACTGAGCACAGAAAAAACATCTACTGGCAAAAGTTCTTTCAGAGTTCAGTAGTGACCCGCCAATTACCCAGTTTCTACTCACAGTGTCCCTCTTGCAGCGGTGAGGAGAGAGAGGACAGAGATGGGGAGCAAAAGAGCAGAAGAATGTTCAACTCTTACCTGGCCAGGTGTTTTTGGTCCCCACGCCTGGTCCCCTCATCCTCGGTATGGCAAGACGGTCCACTGGATCCTGGGGTAGACACGGGTCCCTATTCTCGGGCGCCAGAAATGTTAGGTTGACCAATAGGTCACAACTGTTGCCAGCGATGACCAAATGCGGAGGGAGTCCCAGGCCCCCCCTCAGCTTCCCTCAGCCCTAATGAGATACAGACAGACGCTGATATCTGCACATAAGGTATGAAGGAGTGTGCGCTCCAAAGAAGACTGACAGTTTATTATCACATACAGGGTTTATCAACCTAATAGGGGCATAACTATGTCGTGTACAGAGACACAAGTTTCATTTCACAACGAAGCATAAATGAGTTTCGATTCTTGGCGTAAGCGTAACTTTCCATTTCTCAGTAAAAGCATAAACTATATATTTCTAAAAAAAACAGCATAATTCTCTCATTGTTCTTGAGTAGGAGCAAGTCTTATCTCTCTTTTCTTTTGGTAAGACATAACATTCAGAGTCCTTGAATCCGCTCTCAGCGTCTGAACTAGCTGGGCTTGTAAAACACCTGGCAGAGTAGCATGAATGGCCATCTATTCAATTTTAGTTAACTCTTTCCTCACACCTTACACATACTGTGGTAAAAACTTACCAATACTGAACGTGTGCTCATGACCTTAGCCTATGTTCACACAGGGTGTTTTTTTTTCTGCAGCAAAATCTGAGCAAAAATTTGACAGTTTTTTCACATACCGGCGGCACGGAGACAGGTGGACCTATGTTTTCATTAGTGTTTGGACACACGTAAGTATTTTGGAACGGAACGTGTGTCCATTCCGTACTTACGTGCGTCCGTGATTTTCTCACGCTGACATGTCCACGTATTCTCCGGCAGCACGGATGTCACACGGCCCGCACCCGTACCACACGGATGTAGTGTGGATGCGGTTCCGTGTGATACGCGCCGGAGGACACGTGTCATTAATTTAAAAATAAAAAAAACACATACTCACCTCCACCAGCCCCGCAGATTTTTCCGCTGCATAATGTTCCTGCCGGCTGCTGCTCGTTATGAGCGTGTAAAGGAGGTGGGCGTGCTGTCACAGGCGCTAATCTCCGCTCCTCCGCACCAGGGGGTGCACCGTGTATTATAGACTTCACATGTACAGGGCAGCAACCAGGGGGTGCACTGTGTATTATATACTTCACATGTACAGGGCAGCCACCAAGGGGGTACACAGAGGACTATATGATTCTAATTTACAGGGCAGTCAGCAGGGTGTGCAACATGCAGTATCTGGCTTTAATTTGCAGGGCAGTAAGCAGGGATCTCCAATCATTTTATGCGTCACAGTTACAGGAAACCTTTAATATCCCCCTTTGTGCCTCTTTATAGTAATAATAATTCCCTTTCTGTACCTGGTAAAAAAATGAAGTAACACTCGCCTCACAGCTGTGTAATGCAGCGCAGTGATGTGCTCAACTGCAGACTTTCGGCCAGCACAGTGGCACTATGAAGATATGTCATTGTGTCATCAGCTGTCATTGTGCCATCTTTTAGCAGGCTGAAATCTGTCAGTGGCCTGTATCAGTAAACAGTAGAGAAGGAGCCGAGGGCTTTCTGCATTTGCCAACAGTATCTGCTTCTTGAGGACTCCTGTAGGCCCATGCGTCCCACTGCCAGACAGGCCCATGTGGCATTTGCCAGTCTGGCCCTGCCTTACGTCATATTTAAACTCACTGTAACTAAATCATTTCCAGTTATAAACCTATAAAGAATGAGTCAGAGATCCACCAAGATTGAATGCAAAAGTATAATTTATTAAATACATATTAATTTAAACAACAACAAAAGGGTGCTCAAAGAGGAATCCAAGATAAGGGGGACATCATAACACAGGACACATGTATATCAACAGGGTGGGTATAAAGTGCACATGCAAATAGCAGCAACAACGTATAGCAGCAGGATATATAATATATGTAATGGAAAGAAGTTTTGCCAACCCACCGCCGAAGGTAAAGTGCAAGAAGAAGATAGAATTCAACCGAAGAGCAAAAATTGCATCATAAGGTTGAAAGCTTACCCATAATTCCCTGTGTGTCCAGCGATATGAGTCCCACCAAGTCCCTGTTTAAGGGGTAAGGCCCTGGAAATCCTTGGGGACTTGACTGCTGAGGCACATCAGGGCTATGACACCATCAAGCGGGCCCTGATCCAACAGTACAACCTTACTCCGGAGTCCTACCGCAAGAATTTCCGGAACCTGCAGAAGGGACCAAAGGACACCTGGGCTGACCACCGGCGGGCCCTTGCCAGAGCTGCCGACCACTGGACCCAAGGCCTGCACCTTACCACCGGACCAGAGATTCTGGATTTGTTCATCACGGAGCAACTCTTGTGAAACTGCCATGAGGATCTCCGCCAGTTCATCCAAGACCAGAAGCCAAAGGGGTCCACTGCTACAGCTGCCCTGGCGGATGACTACACCAACAATCGGGCCCCTGAGGCCAAGAGAGTGGCCACCAGCAGCACCTGGAGAGGGGGTAAGATGAATTCTGCGACTGCCCCACCTGCCCCTAGACTGCAGGGGGTGTCCCCCCCCAACTCCCATCTCCGGGCCCGTGGCAGAACCAAGGCGGTGCCACCAGTGCAACCAACCTGGACACTTCAAGGCCATGTGCCCTCAGCGTCCCAAGGCCTCGGCCCCGTCCCAAGGGACGCCCAAGGTGTGGTGTGTGGGTGGGGGTGGTGGTAGGTCCCTGGACAACTTCCAACCTGTCACCGTCGGCCGGTCTAAGACCCTGGGACTGCGAGACACCGCCGCTGAACTGACCCTCGTATGGCCTGAGATGGTTTCCCCCCAAGACTTGGTGCCCGGAAAAACCCTCGTTGTCTCCGGGATTGGAGGCATTGACCCAGCGCTGCCGTCGCCAAGGTTTATTTGGATTGGGGCGCAGGACAAGGGGTGAGGGAGGTGGGGATAACTGATCGGATTCCCGCCAAAGTGTTACTTGGGGCAGATTTGGGGCGGATAACCTCCCAGTTTGAGGCCCCCGAATCCCCAAGGGTTGATCTTTCAGCCAGTACTGACATACCCACTGACAATGTTGATGTGTTATCTGTACGTGATGTAAGGGAGGAGGGAGTGAGCTCGGGGTCTTCTGCTTACACTGACACCACACACACAGCTGCAGCTGTGACAGAGGAGGGGGTGGGAAAAGGGTGTGACAATGCCTTTACCAGTGATCAGCCAGTGAGCTGGGATCTGTTGCCCTCTGCAGGGATAAGCAGAGAGCAGGGTACTGCAGGGGGAGAACCAGTGTGTGAGGTGGGGGCTACCACAGCAAATGCGGGGTCCCCAGAGATTACACAGCGGGGTTCTGTTGCTGCAGGGGGGGGAACAGGCAGGTGAGATTGGGGCTGGCCCAGGAGCGGAAGTGCCCCCAGGTAAGATCTCGTTGCAGGGTTCCCCCACAACCGGGGTATCAGAAAGCCAGGTAGGTCTGCCTGAACCGGCGACTTGGTCAGGAACGGAGGAGGAGCAGGCACGACCCACGGTAACAGCGGCTGTGGTCGCTGTCACCCGCAGTGGGAGTGCTGGAACCCAAGAGGCCTCCCGGAGGTCCGATTGCTCTTCCCCTTCTGACCAAGTGGCAACCGAGTCAGGCGGAGGCCAGGACACAGGTCCCGGAGTACTGACCAAAGATGTGACAGTCTCGTCGATTCTGGCCACATCTAGTCAGGGGTTTCAGGCAGCGTTAGAAGCTGACGACAGCCTGAAAGCTCTTAAGGAGCAGGCGGCACAGCCTCCCTCGGACTCGGACCCAGAGCAAGTGGTCTGGGACCAAGGACGGCTGTACCGAGTCACGGTCCAGCAGGGTTCACCAGAGGCGTGGGCTAGGGACCGACAGTTGGTGGTACCCTATCCGTTCCGGACGGAGTTGTTGCGGATTGCACATGAGATTCCGATGGCCGGACACCAAGGGATCGCTAAGACCAAGGCCAGGTTAACCCAGCATTTCTACTGGCCAAAGATTTGGGCTGATGTGGTTGCCTACTGCCGTTCGTGTGACACCTATCAGAGAGTGGGGAACGCGGGGCCACGCCCCAAAGCCCCACTGGTATCTTTGCCCATCATAGATGAGCCTTTCAGGAGGGTGGCTGTGGATCTGGTCGGTTTGCTGGCAATCTTCAGGAGCTCCGGGAAACGCTTAATACTGACTGTAGTAGACTATGCCACCCGGTATCCTGAAGTGGTAGCCTTGTCGTCCATTCGGGCTGACAAGGTGGCCACCGCATTGCTGGAGATTTTCTCCCGAGTGGGTTTTCCCCAGGAAATGCTCACTGACCGGGGGACCCAATTCATGTCACAGCTGATGGAGTCCCTCTGTAAGCAAATCCAGGTGGAACATCAGGTGGCCAGCCCGTACCATCTACAGTCTAATGGCCTGTGCGAGCGGTTCAATGGCACCTTAAAGCAGATGCTTAAGATGTTGGTCGACTTCCATGCACGTCTCTTGGATCAGTATCTCCCACACCTGTTATTTGCTTACCGGGAGGTTCCACAGGCCTCATTGGGGTTCTCACCTTTTGAGCTCCTGTACGGGCGACGTGTGCGGAGCCCCCTGGCTCTGGTGAAAGAGGTTTGGGAAGGGGATTTGGCTACCCCTGGAGTGTCTGTCATTGAGTCTTCCGGGACAAAATGCAGGCCTTGACACAGCTGGTGCATGACAATATGGCTCAAGCCCAGGCCGATCAGAAGCGTTGGTACGACCAGAATGCTTGTGAGAGGACCTACCAAGTGGGTCAAAAGGTGTGGGTACTGGTCCCCGTAAAACAGGATAAGCTTCAGGCAGCCTGGAAAGGTCCATACCTTGTGTACCAGCAGTTCAACACTGTAACGTACCTGGTCACCCTGGACCCTGCCCGTGGAAGGCGGAAGGCCTTCCATGTGAACATGATGAAGGCATATGATGAGCGGGAGCCATGTGCACTCCCCGTGTGCAACCTGCCCGAGGAGGGAGAGGCGGAAACCCTCTTCGATATGCTAGCCCAGGCTAGGGCAGGTGGATCCATTGAGGATGTGGAGGTTGGCCACCAGCTTTTGGAGGACCAACGGTCCCAGCTGTGGGCCACCCTACACCCCTTCCGGGAGTTGTTTACCAACCAGCCCGGAAGGACTGAGTTGGCCGTCCATCACGTGGACACTGGGGATCATCCCCCAATCCGGTGTTCAGCATATCGGGTCTCCCTGGAGGTGCAGTATCACATGCACCAGGAGATTGACGAGATGCTGAAGCTGGGGGTGATCCAGGCATCCAACAGCGCTTGGGCCTCGCCTGTAGTCCTCGTCCCTAAGAAGGACCGAACCACTCGGTTCTGCGTGGACTACAGGGGGCTCAATGCTGTCTCGGTCGCCGATGCGTACCCAATGCCACGCATCGATGACCTGCTCGATCAGTTGGCCGGGGCTTAGTACCTGACCATCATGGATCTGAGTCGGGGATATTGGCAGATCCCCCTGACTCATGAGGCCAGGGAACGCTCTGCCTTTATTACCCCATTTGGACTGTACGAATCCACGGTTATACCATTTGGAATGAAAAATGCCCCTGCCACTTTCCAGCGGATGGTCAACACCCTGCTCAAGGTACTTGAAGGGT